>NC_079502.1:76949778-77274352 GCF_030052815.1 Hevea brasiliensis | reverse complement strand
TCTAGTACAAAGTATCATAAATAGGTTCACAATCGAGGATACTTCATAATAAGGATATGATTTATCCAGAAAGATTGTATTCATGTTTGTTACCAAGTTATTTATATGAGATATAAATAAGATGGAATGGTGAGTCTCATGCCATATAGCAAACATGATAGGCATTTATAAATGATAAGTAGGCTGAACCAGTGACACTTATGACAAGTACATGGAGTTTACTCTTGTCAATGTTTTGTCATAAATCATATCAGTACATATAATCTTTAGACCTGAGATAGCATAGTTATCTTGCATATAGGTAGTTTGAGTTTGATACTGCTTTCATACTTGTACTGTGTATGGGTATATGGGCATGTGTTGGCTCCTACTAGTTATATATGGAGGTAGGTGTTGATCAAGATGGAATCTGTTACTCTAAGTAAATAGAGATAAAATCCTATGTTCATTTAATTGTTCTTGATGTTTCAAGTTCCTGGCCAGGACAGATAGATTTATTCAGAAAAGAGTTTCTGATGAGAAAATCTTTATAATCAAGAACTGAAATTAAAAGAGAACATAATATTCATAGCAAATGGAGTTTGACATAAACCATGACTCCAGCTTGAGTTGGGATTTTGTAACAGAGAGATTCTAGTGCATGGTGACATATGATTATAGGTTCATTTAAGGTAAACCTTATTACTAATTGGGTGTCCATGGCATGCTATGCTAGGTGTTAACTATGGTCTATGTGGTGCATAAAATGATTTAGAAAAATCATTTATGGCAGAAAGAGTTCTGATGGTATTAAGAGTTGATATCATATCTCATTGCCAATTAGTGATGAGCCTAGTAAGTCACACACATACACAAGTTATCACCTAATTAAATATGATTTAATTAATTAATTAAAGAGTTTAATTGATTAATTAAATAGGTTTAGTTTGCAATTAGATTGCAAAGTCCCGAGTATGACTTAAAACCAAATCTAGATTATTGGATGTATAGTATAAGTTAAATTTATATTTAAAATATTTAAATATGAATTTAATTAATGAGAAATTAATTAATAAAGATTAATTAATTAATTTATATTTGATATAAATTGATAATTATTTTGAGTTGAGAACTCAAAATTAAGACACAGGGGCATTTTGGTCATTTCGCAGTGTGACACGTGGCATCATGAGATGGTGACACATGGAATTACACATAAGCTTGCCAAATGTCTTTTAATCATGTAAGATGATTAAAATTAAGATTAAATATAGGTTTGACACTTGGCACAATGTGATTGGGTCAATTAAACCTAGAACCAATCAGAGGGTGACATGTGGTAAGGGTTTAATGTGTTAACCTAGCTATATAAGTGTTGTTATGAATTAAAAATAAGATAACCAGCAGCCACACTCCTTGTTCACGCCATTTTGAGGCTCTCCATCTCTTCTTCTTCATCTCTCATCAATTCAAAGAGATTAGCCATCAATCTCTTGAATTAAAAATACTAAAAATCGTTTCTAGTGTCCTGTTTACATCTTTAATCTCTTAAAAGGTAGAACTTGATTTTCTAATTAATAGAAAAAGCTTTAGATGCTGTTCAAGGGCTGCCATAGGTGTTCTTGGTGTGGACAAGCTAGAGGGACAACATTTGGTGTCCTAAAGACGAATCTCAAAGGCGCAAATACATGTGGTAAGGGTGTAATCGTTCTTGATTTTATCTAGGGTTCTAAAATTAATCTGATTAATTTTAAAATCTTAAATGGCAAATACAGATCCAAAAACATATTAAAAGAGTTTTAATTTTTTGTTTATCATTGAAATCAAATAGATAAAAATAAATCTTGCATGATGCATGTGACCCTAGGTGAAAATTTTTGAATTCAATGGTATAAACTTGTGTTTTTCACGCTTCCGTTCTTTCAACTCGGGCAATGATAATAAATCTTACCAAATTTTAATCAAACAATAATGTAAATAATATCAGAAGTTAAGTCTACCAAAAATGTAAACACACATTCTGCATATTCATTTTATTTTATTTTATATTATTTTATATTGTCACCATTAAGCAGAATTGCTTAGCGCGTCGCTTTTGCCATGCGTAGGTACTGGAGACCTAGTTGGTGAGCCCAGCAGACATCAGACCGGGTGAGCCTTCAGATTTGTATCCGGAGTCCCGAGTCACCTCACATCTGCAGTGCATATGGCAGGACATAGGATTGTGGGAGCATTTTGTATTTTGGCATTTTGTATTAGTTTGGATTATAACTATAAACTCTTGTAATTATGTATTAATGTAAATATATGAAATTTCATATTATTGAAATTTTCTGCATAATGTATGTTAATAAATGAAATGTTGAGAAATATTTATGAATATGTTTCCAGTGATGAAGTGAACAGAAAAGTTTTGAAAATAGTATTGTGATTTGAGATTGAGATTTTGAGATTGACTTGAAATGTGTATAATGGAGTTTGGATTTGGAAAATATATTGGAAGTGTTTTTAAACAGGTTCAGAAGAACTGTTTTTCCAATTTACAGCTGGCACTCTGCCAGATTTTTTATAAAATTTGCGAAAAAATTCAGATTTATCAAAAATTGAAAATAAATGAATTAAAAAGGGATAAATTGTAAATAGAAACATAAATTGGTGCTCCGACACATTGAGTGGCATAACTTGCTCAGCTACACTGTAGACGGGTAAGGGGTGTCACATTTAGTGGTATCAGAGCATCAGTTTAGGCGTTTCTGGGCCTAGATGGAGTGCATATGTAACACCCCAAAGTTCGGTAGTGCGTTCTGCTGCTCCAATGACCAGTGTTGTCCGGACAGCTAGGATGCCTAGAACTACACTTTGACATGAGGGAGGAGACATAAAATAATGAAATACAAGAAAAGAAAATACAAGAAAAACAAAGGAAAAATAATAGCAAAGAAAGGTACTCAAGTTAAACGAGCCGGGAAACCTAACGATGGGTGACCGCACTGGGAAGTCACGGCGTGGACCGTTGACTAGCTCTCGGATCGGGGAACCCCGAAAACATTTTTGGACTTAAATAGAACCTTATTGAAGAATAAATATCATTAGAAAGATCAAAGAAAAATTAAATAATTAGTACAAAGAAAAGTGAGAAATCGAAAAACAGACAAAATACGGTGTTACCGAAAAATCGGGAATGCCACCCGAACAGGGGCATTATGGTCATTTGACATCCCGAATTGTCTTTTGACCTAAATGTCCATTAAAAATAAATAGTATTATACTTAGAAAATAAAATGAAAAATTAATTTGGTGGTACCTAAAGTAAATAGCTAAAATCAAGGGTTTAATGTGGGATTAAGTGAAAGTTTAGCTTAAAATATGATTTAATTTTTTAGTGGACCACTAAGAACATTAAAATGATTAAATATACTTATAAGTGGGCAGATTATTCCCACTCAAAGGTAATCTTCCTCATTTGGATTCAAAGTTGCCGAATTGAAGAAAATGGAAACCACCATGGCCATTTTTCATGCAAGCTCTCTTAACTCTCCATTTTCAACTCCAATCTCTTAGGTTCTTTCATGAAACTTTGTCTACTCATCACAAGGAAGAGTTTGATACTAAATTTGAGAAGTTTAAGCAAGGTTTAACAAGCTCCAAGCATAAGGTAAGTTCATAATTTTGAAGATAGCTTTGTTAAGTTTTGTGTGCATGTTATGGGTGTTGGTTTTGTGAAGGAAAATTTTGAGTTTGAAGAGTTATTGTTGTTTTCATTTTGGACAGCCATGGAGTCACGTTTTTGATGAGATATTTGTGCATATAATTGATGAGAAATGGTGTTGATCATGATGATTTAATATCCTAGTGAATTATTTCACATATATATGGTGATTTATGCACTTGGATGGGAATTGGTAAATTGTAGGGCACTTCGATGTTGAAGGACAATTTTCGGCAGCTTGGGAACCCTTGAATAATTGTATGTATTGATGGAAGTGTTGGCAGAATGTTGACATAGAAGAATTGATGAATGTATATGTAAATTAGTAGTGGAGATTATATGTAATGATTAGGTGTATTTATGTACATATATTGCTAAATTTGGACTTTGTGGTTTAGGGTTGTATTTGATGTATTGAGAATATTTGTATTCTGTCCAAATTGACCATAGTAAGAAGTGATAAATGAATATGGAATGGTATATGTTGCAATAGATTTTGCGGTCGCCTGGACGATCACTCACCGAAGTGGGAAAGAGTGAGGAGTCGCCACCTTAGTTTTGAGGGAAACTAAAGAAAACCATTTGAGAAGTTAAATTAAAAATGAAACCACTTCAAAACAGAGATTCTAAGTTCGGGGTCCGTAAACGGGTGGGGAAGATGTTAGGCACCCCACCTCGTCCCTTAATAAGGGTAAGTAGATTTAATTCTGCGTCCTTTGTAAATTAGTTAGGAGGGCTTAGACGGCAATGTTAATCCTTTTGGTAAAAGGAATATTTGATTTTTCACTAAATTTGGATCACCCAGATACATAAGTAAATGAGACAACCTTAGTGAACGGGTGTGAGAATCGGATAAGAACTCTCCTCCGATCTCTTTTAAGTTGTTTATTAAAATTTTGAGGGGAGACCGAATAAGAACCCTCCTCCGATCTCCTTTAGAGTTATTTATTAAAATTTTGAGGGGAGACCGGATAAGAACCCTCCTCCGATCTCCTTTAGAGTTATTTATTAAAATTTTGAGGGGAGACCGGATAAGAACCCTCCTCCGATCTCTTTTAAGTTATTTATTAAAATTTTGAGGGGAGACCGGATAAGAACCCTCCTCCGATCTCCTTTAGAGTTATTTATTAATGTTTTGAGGGGAGACCGGATAAGAACCCTCCTCCGATCTCTTTTAAGTTATTTATTAATGTTTTGAGTTGAGACCGGATAAGAACTCTCTTCCGATCTCTTTCAGATTAACAGGAGCCTGGAAGGGATTTCTCCGATCTCCCGGATTTTTAATTTCAACTACATGACATAAGAACCTAAAGCTAAGGATTCTGGCGTTCTAAGATGCTGGGGATAAGGTTTCTCGATACCTTTTGACTAGATGGGGAAAACTAGACTTGATTTACCGACCTTCCATGCGTTCATTTTACCAATATATATTAATGAACGATCTACTATTTTTAGTTTACTTTGTTCTTATTCCACTTTATGTCATCTTTGTCGAATTGTCGCTTACGCCGCCTAATAGTTTGGCTATCTTCCGACGTGTTATTCATGTTCTCTTTTAAAAGAGACCCTAAGTTGCGCTTACCTACGTTTACCCAACCACTTACATACTACTAGGAGTTAGAAAACATTGCTTTCAAAAAAGATGAAGATTAACAAAAATGAACTGATCACTAAATAGATGATTTGGGAGTGTCATTCTTTGGGGATCGTTTGTGCAAAAATAGTCTTGAAGAAAGTTGCAGATGTAAGAAGAACACAGGAAAATGCGGAAAGTAAATGCAGACACTTGATAAAACAGTGATATGAGCTCTTACAGTAACATTCTTTGGGGATCGTTTGTGCAAAAGTAGAAAGTCACAGATGTGAGAAGAACAAAGAAAATGCAGAAAGTAAATGTAAGCACTTAATAAAACAAGAGTATGAGCTTCCACCTGTAAGGAGCCAAATCTACTAAAATAACTATGGGGTGTCAAATAGTGACAAGGCAACGGAGTGATTGGCCTGAGGGGTGGTGTTCCTCGTGAACTGGAGGGTGCTTAGCTAAAATGCGATCAGATCAAGATGAAAAGAACCGAGTGGAATGAAGTTGAGCTTGGACAATAAAAACAGAGATGATAAAAGGCAGAAAGTGAGAGTGTGACCAGATAATGAACAAACTGGAAATGTAGAGTTCCAGTATTCAGAATCTTTTCAAGAAAAACACTTCGGAAAACTAGTTTCAAAAGTCTTTTGATTGACACTTCTAAGTAGCAGAGTAGCAAACTAAATGAAATTTCAGAGTTCCTCTGCTATAATAACAGCCTCTTGTCTATTTTTTTTTGCTCGTCCCTTGAACAGTTTTTATGCAGGTATTTATAGGAATCGGGTGCTCTTCGTGAAGGGTCAGGATTTATTTTGAGGGAGATGGAGGGTCAAGATTTCGAAGGACATGATCGGAGGTTCAGGAATTAAAGAGAATCAAAATGAATGGTTGAGATCACTCTTCATAATATTTGTCCTTTTCTTCTTTCCATCTGACGGTCCCAAATTTCCTTGTCCGGAACGATCCGAGGGTTAAGAGCGAAAGACGCTGGTATTGTCGTCTTCTCTCTTGATCTAAGGGTTCCGGGTTTGTCCTTACAAGTGGGATCAACGGTGGAGATTGGGATGTACAGGACTGTCATGACATACCCCGCACCGCCAAAGATTATGGCGATTCTTAGCGCATGGTGAGATCTCGTCTGCAACGCCTTAACTACCTCGGCTCGATTCTCGACGACGGTTATTGGAATTTGTCTTATTCTTTTTGCCTACCGATCCTCCTCTTCTCGATCTCTTTCACATGTTCTTCCGACCTTTCATGCTGGTCTCCCACCTTCCGATCTACTATTCCGATCTTTTCCCTTCTTCAGGTCCGGTCTGGTCAAAGTATTAATTGTCCTCGATTCCTGCCGCTTCGCTGCCTTCGCCAAAGAATAAATGCTCATTTTCCCCTATATATACTCCTGTCGACAGAGACATTTCTTTCATCTAATTTTCCTCTCTTCCTTTCTCACTTTCCCTGTTCTAGCTACTCCGGTGGAAGTTCTGGCTATAACTGTGGCTTTGATCTTTTTTCGATGGATTTCTTTACTCACCAACTGAAAATTTACGATCCCGGTGATCGAATGACCTTAACTGACGATGGTGAGAGGACTGGATTTGACCGATCTGTATTGCGGACCTTGGTTGTACCGATCTCGAGTCGCTCAATTGAGTTCATTCGGTTTCTCATCACATTGAGTGTTCCGACAGCGGTTTTCCTCCACATTGGGTGTTCCGACAGCGGGTCGGTTTTGGGTGGTAACATCAGTGACGATGTCTCTCATCTTCATGGGAGTCATAGTCACCCCATCTGAGCTGCACATCTATCCGATGTCAACAGCCGGTCTCCTGGTCAAACACATCTTTTGATTCAGCCACGAGACTAGGCTTTGACATAGGCCTCTTAGATAGGATGTTCCACCGGTCTCTAGAGATCGCCCAAATGATGTAATCCTAAAATGTAATCAGATCTCTAGAGATCGCCCAAAGGATGTAGTTAGACCTTTATTGTAGTCCGATCCCTAGAGATCGCCCAAATGATGTATTTTATTTTCAATGCAATCCGATCTCTAGAGATCACAGAAATGATGTGATCCAATTTTAGTGTAATCCGATCCCTAGAGATCGCCCAAATGATGTAATCCGATCTTTTGAAAATAAAGACTTTATTTTGTCAGTTATCATCTTATTATTTTTGCATTGATTATTTTCCGATCTCTAATGTGGTTATCCGATTTGGTTCTTTACCTAAATGACACTTAACTGATCCTTTATTCAAAATATTTAACTTATTATGCTGATCTCCAATTAACCGATCTCTGAACATTCGGATATTTGAGAGAAGTGTCAGAACAGGTGTCGAGTCCCACCAATCGATGCGCTGCCTAGAACCTCACGAGCATTAAATGCTCGGACTAGTATAAATAGGGGTGGGAGGGTTAGCCAGTTGTTCTCTCATTCCATTTTCAATCCCCTGCTCACAACTTCGAAGTTCTCTCGTTTTCTCAAGTTCTTCCGACGCATCGACTCTGTAAGGGCTTTGATCCTCTTTTAGTTTAAATTCTTTGTTTCTTTTGAAAATGAGCGTTGCCGAAGGTCAGAGAGCGGCGAGCCCTCCTTCCATTCAGTTCTCGTGGTCATCGTCTGATGAAGAAGAGGCAGTCGGGCCAAGCGTTCAACAAGAACCTCCCAGGGCCTCCGCTCCAACTCGGGGGCGGGTCATACCATCAAGGCTCGCACTTCTTCAGGAGAGAGACTCTCCCTATAGACGAACTACCGCTCGGTTCTTCGAGAATCTGACCGCAATTGTTTAGCCAAGAATATAACATTCGCCCGATTCGCATTTAGCTAATCAAGTGCCACGGCGATCTTCGTGTCGATCACTCCTTTGAAGAGAACGACATGGTTATGGTGTACGAGGAACATTAAAGGCCGGTCCGAGGTTCCTCTAGAAGATTTATATAAGGAGGTACTAAAACTTCACCGAGCGTGCATTGCTCAAATTCACCCTAACTCGTGGCGGATCTTGGTAGCCTTCCGAGGTCTATGCCGATCTAAGGGAATCAGACCTACGGCTAAAGTGTTGGCCAAGCCGCATGCACTAACTCGCCAAAGGATGACGAACATCGTTCTTTCAGCGAAGCCTCATTGCGGGCTCTTTTCCGATCCGCCTCATCCCTTAAGAATTGGAAGAACCGCTTTCTTCATTCCGAGGAGCAAAGATCCGAGCCGCTGAGGACTTCCCAGTAGCGGTGGTACCAGGGCCCTTGCTTCCGAGGCACATTACCCCGAGTCGAGGAAGACTTAATAGTGATGGATCTCAAGAGTCCGCCGCCACTCAAAAGTATTCTTGTTTGGATGCGTGATCGCCGAGCCGCACCATTGGACTATTCAATTGCTCACCGCCAAGACCGCGAACTTCCGCTCGACTCGGCATTGGTATTTTCTATATCTCGATCTCAGACCTTAGTGGTCTCACCGACCTTTTCTTTGTGCGGTATGGCGGGTGGTGAGGGTTCTAGGAAGCGGAAGAAGGAAAGAGAGATCTCCTGAAGATAAAGGAGATGAAGCGTCGAACGACTTCAAACACCCGGCCATGAGCCCGGGAGATACAAAGAGACCCGCCTCAACCTTCGGTCCGCCGACCTCGAAGTCGTCCGATCTCCTCCTAGAACGGAAGAGCAGCCTCCACCTCTCCCAATTGTTCCAAGCACGTAAAGGAGGCCTACTCAAGCTTCGGGAGGACCTCTTCTCGTGGCGCCAAATACCGATCGACTCCTTGAAGAATAACCGATCATTAGAGAGAACCCCGATTTTGCCAAAGTCCCGGGTCTACCATCTTCTTTCAGAGGATCGGACAGCTATCCGGAATGGTCTCGATGATATCTTGACTCGATCCATGAGCCTAAACGTAGAGTGTCCGTGAACCGCACCATGGTTCGAAAAGATTCATTCGGGTAAGGAGATCGGAAGAAGAATGAGGAAGTGGCTTCCTCCGATCCCAACTCTCATCCGCCGGATTATATATCTCAAGTCGAGGGACGGCAAAGTTCCATGAAGACAAAGTCGAACAGAATCATATTTTGGCTGAGAGGGAACGTGCTCTTGGGGAATTCCAGGCACTTCACGCCAACGAAGCCGCTCAGGTCGCTCAACTTATAGAGGAACTCAAGGAGAAAGACAAGGAGCTTAAGGCAAAGGATGAGGAGCTTAAGGAGAAAGACGAAGAGATGGTGACAGGGATAGCCGGAGCCTATGTGAATGCTCACAAGGACCTCTTGGCCGAACTCCGTGCGCTACTCAAGAGGACTTCTCTGGATGGCCGACTGCCCCGAGGGCGACGATGAGGACAAAGGAGGAGGAAGCCGAGGTGAGAGAGAGAGTGAGCAGACAATCAGTCGGGGTGATCCTCACCGAATAACTTGTACAAATTATGAAATGAAATGGAATGCCTCTTTGTTCAATGAAGGGTTGTGATCGGAAAATTTTAAACCATTGTTTCTCTTAGTATTTGATTGTATGAGCACAGCAAGACAAAAATGCAATTATTAATCTAAGTATAAGAGATCGGAAAGCACAATAAGCATGAGATCGATGGGGAAGAAATGCTGAACGGACTTGATTAAAATTGAAAATTTAACTTGAAAACTTAAGATCGGAACCTCGTTAAACCGAACCAAAACCTTAGCTCTTGATCTTCCGAAAAGGAGATCGGCAATAAACCGAAAGAAAAGATCTAATGCTAGTTCACTTCATTTATCAACAGAGATCGTGATATACCCGACGTCCGGAAATTTGACAAATGGGTTTGAGAGATCGGTAAATGATTTGAGAGATCGGCAGGCTTTAACGAATATTAGGACTTAGCATTGATTCAATTCCTTTTAAGGAGAGTTCGGAAATATGGTCATCCGTAAAGAAAAATAAAGAGGAATCGAAATGTCATTATCGCCCAGGAGACCTAGAGTCGATCGGCTTCAAAGTCTTGTTGATCTTAGATCGCCAAAATATGGTGTCGATTTGCCCTCTTTACATAATTTCTATTAAAGGAAAGAAATTTCCGTGTAGGAATTATGTAAAGATTCAGACTCATATTTTGGACGATTAAGTGTTTGAAATTAGGGAACTAATGACCTAGAAATTGTTAACAGAAGTTGAAGTACCAGAAAATTAAAATCAACTTAGATCAAGGAACCAGAGGTTGATAACAGGAAATTTAAATTGCTGGAAATTAAAATCAACTTAGATCAAGGAACCAGAGGTTGATAGCAGAAATGTAAATTGCAAGAATTTAAAACCAACTTAGATCAAGGAACCAGAGGTTGATGACAGGAAATGTAAATTGCATGAAATTAAAATCAACTTAGATCAAGGAACCAGAGGTTGATAACAGAAAAATTAAATTGCAGGAAATTAAAATCAACTTAGATCAAGGAACCAGAGGTTGATAACAGAAATTTAAATTGCAGGAAATTAAAATCAACTTAGATCAAGGAACCAGAGGTTGATAACAAGAATTTAAATCGCATGAAATTAAAATCAACTTAGATCAAGGAACCAGAGGTTGATAACAGAAATTTAAATTGCAGGAAATTAAAATCAACTTAGATCAAGGAACCAGAGGTTGATGACAGGAAACTTAAATTGCATGAAATTAAAATCAACTTAGATCAAGGAACCAGAGGTTGATAACAGAAATTTAAATTGCAGGAAATTAAAATCAACTTAGATCAAGGAACCAGAGGTTGATAACAGGAAATTTAAATTGCATGAAATTAAAATCAACTTAGATCAAGGAACCAGAGGTTGATGACAGGAAACTTAAATTGCATGAAATTAAAATCAACTTAGATCAAGGAACCAGAGGTTGATAACAGAAATTTAAATTGCATGAAATTAAAATCAACTTAGATCAAGGAACCAGAGGTTGATAACAAGAATTTAAATCGCATGAAATTAAAATCAACTTAGATCAAGGAACCAGAGGTTGATAACAGAAATTTAAATTGCAGGAAATTAAAATCAACTTAGATCAAGGAACCAGAGGTTGATAACAAGAAATTTAAATTGCATGAAATTAAAATCAACTTAGATCAAGGAACCAGAGGTTGATAGCAGGAAATTTAAATTGCATGAAATTAAAATCAACTTAGATCAAGGAACCAGAGGTTGATGACAGAAATTTAAATTGCATGAAATTAAAATCAACTTAGATCAAGGAACCAGAGGTTGATAACAAGAAATTTAAATTGCATGAAATTAAAATCAACTTACAAAGCAAGTCTAACCCTGACACATGAAGTTCTTCCCTGATGAAGTGTACTTAACAAGATACCGAAGGCCGATGATTAATGGAAAAGGAGTTGCAAGACTTGGCCCATGACCATCAAGGCTTCAAATGCCCCTCTTCTGTTCCCGATTTTCTTCTTATTTTATGGAAAGCGCCCTTGCGGGTTTTCACTTTCTTTCCGTCCATTTAACCAGAAGCGCCCTTTAGGGTTTTCACCTCTAGTTTTTTTTTTTTTTTTTTTTTTGTGAAGGCCACTTCCTGCAAATCTCATAATAAAGTACGTGAGGTTATCAATTTTCGAATTCAAATCTTATGGCAAAATTTTAACTAATCAATAGCGCGTTAAACAAAGAGGAAGGATAGCATTAAAAAGTGGGTAAACAGGAAAACAAAAGTAGAAGGATTAAAGTATGACTTTATTATGGCCTTAAGAAAAACAGGGATAGACTTTCAAAGGAAAAGGAAGGGTACAAGGATAGATCTCACATATTCCTTATAGTTGGTTTTGAAGTCTTTTAACTGCCATTATTTCAAGTTCTCTGAAGTCCCATGCCGTGACGGTTTCCTCTCCATCCTTGGTTCCATACCCCCTTCCTTATTTCTCCATTTTGGCTCTTGGGACGCCCTTTCGGGTTTTCACCCCAAGTTTTTTTTTTTTTTTTTTTTTTCAGGACGCCCTTTCGGGTTTTCGTCCTTTACTCATTTTATGCATAGTACCTCTTGACAGTGTCGGCATTCACGGGTCTCGGGAATTCTTCACCGTCCATATGGGTCAAGATTAAGGCTCCTCCGGAAAATGCCTTTTTAACCACATAGGGTCCCTCATAAGTTGGTGACCATTTACCCCGGGGATCGTTTTGGTTTGACAGCACTTTCTTCAACACTAGGTCCCCGGGTTGGAATTCACGTAGGCGAACACCTTTATCAAATGCCCTAGCCATTCTCCTCTGGTATAATTGCCCATGACATGCTGCTGTTAACCTTTTTTCGTCCAGCAAATTTAACTGATCCAACCTTGACTGGATCCATTCTGATTCATCAATCCCTGATTCCTTCAGGATTCTTAGGGAAGGGATTTCAACTTCAATGGGCAATACTGCCTCCATGCCGTAGACCAGCGAGTATGGAGTTGCCCTGCTGAGGTTCTCACGGAAGTTCGGTATGTGTGAAGAGCGTAGGGAAGCATATCATGCCAATCCTTATAGGTGGCCGTCATTTTCCGGATTATCCTCTTTAGATTTTTGTTCGCGGCTTCTACTGCTCCATTCATCTGGGGACGGTACGGGGAGGAATTGAGATGCCGGATTTTGTATTGATCACATAATTTCTGAATCTTCGGACCATTCAAGTTCTTGGCATTATCAGTGACAATTTCATTCGGGAGACCATGCCGGCAGATGATATTGCTTCTGAAGAATTTAAGGAACGTGTTCTGCGTGATGTGAGCATACGACGTTGCTTCGACCCATTTGGAGAAATAGTCGATGGCCACTAGGATGAATCTGTGCCCATTGGATGCCTTAGGATTGATAGGACCAATCACATCGATGCCCCACATTGCGAAAGGCCATGGTGAGACGAGGTTGAACAATTTATGAGGTGGGACGTTTATCGGATCGGCATAGATCTGACACTTATGGCACTTCCGGAAATACTCGATGCTATCCTTCTCCATTGTGGTCCAAAAATACCCACGTCGCATGATTTGCTTAGCCATCATGTGTCCATTGGCATGGGTCGCACAATTTCCCTCATGTGTCTCAAAGAGGATTCTCTTTGCTTCTTTTGCATCTACGCATCTCAGTAATTCGCCGTTAGAGCTCCTCTTGTATAGGGTTTCTCCACTGGGGAAGTATCCCAATGCTAATCTCCGAATCATCTTCTTTTCATTTTTGGTTGCCCCTGAGGGGAATTCTCTGGTTCTACAGTAAACCAGGATGTCATGATACCAAGGCTTTCCATCGGGTTCTTCTTCAATCGTGAAGCAGTAGGCTGGTTCATCCCTTGCTTTGACCCTCAATGCTTGAGTTGTCTGCTCTTCTTCCATTTGAGCCATAACGACCAGGGTAGCTAAAGCATCAGCAAATTGATTCTTGTCCCTGCTAAGATGAGTGAAAGAGATTTCTTCGAATTCCTTGATCAGCTCTAATAAGTACTTCTGATATGGGATCAACTTGGGATCCTTAGTTTGCCATTCTCCCTTGACTTGATAGATTATCAGAGCCGAGTCTCCGTACACCTCCAACTTTCTGATTTTCATTTCGATAGCAGCTTGTAGACCCATCACACAAGCTTCATACTCTGCGACATTGTTGGTACAGTCAAACCTCAACTTGACAGCTATTGGGAAGTGCTTCCCATCAGGGGATATCAATACTGCTCCAATTCCATTACCTGACAAATTGATACTCATTAAATACATTTCCCATACATCGGCTGGCCCCCCTTCTTTGCAGTCTACTTCATTAATGTGCTCATCAGGGAACTCAAAATCCAGAGCTTCATAATCCTGGATAGGATTTTCTGCTAGGAGGTCAGCAATCACGCTACCTTTCACCGCTTTCCGGGTCATATAGACTATGTCATATTGGGAGAGTATAACCTGCCACTTGGCTATCCTACCTGGCACGAATGGGCTTTCAAATACATACTTGATAGGATCCATCCTGGAGATAAGCCATGTCTTGTGATTCAACATATAGTGTTTGAGGCGATTTGCTGTCCAGGCTAACGCGCAGCTAGTCTTTTCTAAGAAAGAGTACCTTGACTCACAATCATTGAACTTCTTGCTCAGGTAATAAATGGCCCTCTCTTTTCGGCCGGTATCATCATGCTGTCCCAAAACACATCCCATAGAATTCTGTTGGACTGCCATGTACAGGATCAGAGGCCTGCCTGCCACAGGCGGGACCAATACTGGTGGGTTTGACAAATACTGCTTGATTGTCTCGAAAGCCTCTTGACAAACTGAATCCCATTGAGTAGAGTTGTTTTTCCGGAGTAATCTGAAAATAGGCTCGGCTTTGGCAGTGAGATTAGAAATAAATCTTGAAATGTAGTTTAACTTTCCTAGAAAACTGCGCACCTCCCTTTCTGTTTTTGGGGATGGCATTTCTTGAATAGCTCGAACCTTGTCTGGATCTACTTCTATCCCTTTCTCGCTTACTATGAATCCCAACAACTTTCCCGATTTAGCTCCGAATATGCATTTAGCAGGGTTCAGCTTCAAGTGGTATTTCCTGAGCCTTTCGAATACCCTCCTCATCACCTGAACGTGGCTCTCTTCTCCCCTGGATTTGATGATCATATCATCCACATATACCTCCACTTCTTTATGCATCATGTCATGGAATAATGTGACCATTGCGCGTTGGTAAGTAGCCCCGGCATTCTTCAACCCGAAAGGCATGACCCGATAGCAAAATACTCCCCATTGGGTGATGAAAGCAGTTTTATCCTTGTCTTCCTCGTCCATTGGGATCTGATTGTACCTTGAAGCCCCATCAATACACGAACACTTGCCCAATCCCGCAGCATTGTCAACTAACACATCAATGTGGGGGAGAGGGAAATCGTCTTTCAAGCTAGCTTTATTAAGGTCCCTGTAGTCAACGCACACTCTGACTCTCCCGTCTTTCTTCATTACCGGAACGACATTAGCCACCCATTGGGGATATTTGACCACTTCCAAGAATCCGGCGTCATACTGTTTCTTGACTTCATCCCGAACCTTGAGCAGTGTGTCGGGATTCATTCTCCTTAGTTTCTGCTTCACCGGAATTGTCCCTGGGATTAAGGGAATTTTGTGCGTTACTATCTGAGGCTCCAAACCCACCATATCATCATAGCTCCAGGAAAACACGTCGAGGAATTCTTTAAGCAGACCGATCATATCTCCCAATTCCTCACTCTCCACTACCTTAAGTTCCCTTTTTACTTCCTCCGTGCCTAAGTTTATTGTGCACGTTTCGTTTTCACAAGGCACGAGGGAGGGTTCATCTTTTTCATCGTCTTCTTGTGCAAGTTCTTCCTCAGAATTACTTGAAGTAATGGCAGTTATGGGGATTTCAAAATTAACCAGAGGAATTTCTGAGTCTATTGGATTATTAGGTGTTAATTGATGAATGGTCCTGAATGAATAAAGAATAGAACATGTTATAAGGATGGAATTAAAAAGGAAAGAAAGAGAGTATTGGATTTAAAATGCGCTATCAACTCATTAATATTAATGCCATAAGAAAAGGTGCATTTACAGTATTACTCTTGTCATCATGGACAAAATGATCAAGTGTAGATAACCAAAGGTACTTTACTCGAGATTGAGTACAGGGATATCCTCCGTTGTCCAGTTATCCAGCTCTTGCCCCTCAGTCATTGGCGAAACTAGGGCCTCATACAAGGAATCCAGTTGGATGACATCTATGGATGGATCATCGGGTGATTCTTCTGTACTTGCCGGATGTTGAATGACCGGTTTAGTGAAGATCTCCGTAATTCTCGGGACTATTTTCATCTTTCCCATCTTCTGGTCAAACCTCTGATCCCGAAGTATTTTCCTCATCCAGAATCGCCCATCCACGAGGGCATCCTCCTCATATCCCAAACCACTACGGCCCACCTTCTGAATAGCCGGTATGGGTTCCACGATCCCTTGCAAGGCGGTGCCCAAGCCTTTCCCCTCTTGATACCCATTCCTTGACATCACTTTGGCCACCATAGCCATAGCCCCCTCCTTCCCGGTATCTTGCAGTTCAAGGGCCTGGAAAGAACTCTCCAATGATTCTTCGGCCGCTTCCACATAAGGAAGTGATTGCGGCTTGGTGACCAGTATGGCTTCTTCGCCCCTTACAGTGATGATTTTGCTGTCCTTAATGTATTTGATTTTCTGGTGCAAAGTCGAAGGAACAGCATTCGCGGAATGGATCCATGGCCTCCCCAACAGCATAGTGTAAGCCGGCTCAATGTTCATCACCTGGAACGTGACGTTGAAAGTACATGCACCGACTTGGATTGGCAAGTCAATGTCTCCCAAAGACCTCTCTCCCGGTACCGCCAAAGGCTCTTACCACCATAGCACTCTGACGTATATATGATTGGTCGACCGGCAGCCTGGCTAAGGTTGCGCTAGGCAGTACATTAAGGGCCGATCCGTTATCGATGAGAACTTTGGCCACTATACAACCCTTGCACTTCACAGTTACATGTAGAGCTTTATTGTGCCCTAAGCTGCGGATCTACCTCCTCTTCGTAAAAGGCTACAAAGTTGGAAGCCCGGATTTGTTCTACTATCTTCTCAAACCGTCCCGTGTGATGTCAAGGTTCACAAAGGCTTGATCCAGATTCTCTGCAAGGCTTGTCGTGGACTTGAGCTCGTGATCGGTGATAACAGTGAAATTCGGCGTGTGTCTTCCTCAATTGCTCCACTACATCATACTCACTGCTTCATTATTTGGAGCAAGAGTTCTTCCTCTTCTTTATGTTCAGTAGGTTCTACTTCCCCTGCTTTCTCAACCTCCTCTTCTGTATTTTTTTATGACTCTCCCATTTTTACTTTCCCTTTCCTCTTTTCTCTTTCTTCGTTCCCGTAACACCTCCCACTTCGAGTTATAAACTCGACTTCTTGCTCAGGTGGAGAGGGCTTTGTTGCGATAACGGGCCGAGAACTGGTTTGGGGAGTAAGGTTGCTGGTAGGTCCAGCATAAGTCATTCTGAAATGCTCGTGAGGAGCGAAACATGGTTTTGGTGGTGCCAGAGGTGAGGCGAGACTGGGAGTGGATGTACTGCTTGACGCATCTTGAGTAAAAACTTGGAAGTTATAGTTCCAAGGGATAGCGTGAGTATTGGTGATGGGGAGCTGGGGTGGAGTTTGGATAACCGTTACTGGTGGTGAGGCTACCGGGGGTGAGAAGGTGATTCTGGGCTTGGAGGTAGAAGCAGTTTGGCTGAACCTAGTGGTGTTCACTCCCTCTTCCGTCTTTGACCTCTTCTGATATCTCAGAACCTTGAGAGACAATAAGTTCTGGACCTCTTGCCTGAACCCCTCACAATCTCGCAGCTCATGGTCAGCTGCCCCTCCATGATAAGGACACCCCGTACTTTTTTCGGATCCCACTACTTGAGGGCAAAGGTAGCCCTCCCTTATTGCTACAGCAAAAATCTCCTCAAAGTGAGGAACCAGCTCGTCTACTTCCAGTGTTGGTTCTTCTCCATTAGACTCTATCATATTTACACTACTGCCCGCATTATGGTTAGGCAGTGGGTTTGAGGTAACGTTGGGGAGGGAACCATTTCCCTCGATCTTCAACCACCCGTTTCGGATTAAAGCGTGCACTCTCCCTCTGAGTGCCCCGCAGTTATCAGTTGAATGCCCTTGTGCCCCTCCGTGATACTCACAACGGGCAGTGGCATCATACCACCTGGGATATGGCGGCTGGATTGGGTCTAAGGGGACTGGTACGATTTGGTTTATACCGACAAGGTATCGGTATATTTCACTGAGAGGGAGGGGAAGAGGTGGATCAGGGTTCCTTGGAGGTCTCGGGTTGTTTTGTGGTGGTCTTGGTTGAACGGGAGGAGGAGGTGGTCTTGGTTGAAAATTTGTAGGTGGGGGATATTGTGGGCGTGGTTGCGGATAATTAGGGAAAGGAGGTGGAATGTTGGCGATGGTTTGGCCATGAGAAGAAGGATATGGCCGGTAATTATTTTGGGGAAACTGGGAGTAATTATTCTGACGGGTGACAGAGTGCACATCACCCTCCTTCTTCTTGCCAAAGCTGGCAGTCTTCTTCACAGGGTTCTCAGCCAACTCCTGTAGTCTTCCTATTCTCAGATTAGCTTCAATTCTCTCACCAGCTTGGATGATATCTGAGAAGCTGTTGGAGGTATTTCCAATCATTAGGTTGAAGTAGGGAGCTTTCAATGTTTCGATGAATAGGGAGCAGAGTTCATTGTCGGTCACCGGAGGATATACTTCTGCAGCCTTCTCCCTCCATCGTTGGGCATACTGCTTGAAACCTTCCCGGTCTTTCTGTACCAGGTTCTGGAGGTCCCTCCTTGTGGGTGCCGCATCACAATTGAATTTGTACTGCTTTAGAAAGGTATCGGCTAAATCCTTCCAGGAGTGCAGCTTGCTCCTGTCCAATTGTATGCACCATCTCAGAGCTGCTCCGGAGAGGCTCTCGTGAAAGAAGTGAATGAGAAGTCTATCGTCTTCTGTTAAGGCAGACATTTTGGCAATGTAGGTTGCCAGGTGGATGCGGGGATCTGAGTTTCCGGTGTACTTTTCGAAATCCGGAACCTTGAATTTGGGTGGTACCACCACATCTGGCACCAATCTCAGTGATGACACATCGACTGAACCATACATGTTCAGCCCCTCTATTGCCCTCAGTCTTTCTTCTAGAGCCGATAGTTTCTCATTTTCTCTCGCCCTATGTTCTCCTTCCACCGTATGATGCGCTCCTCCAACTGGGAGCTGAGGGGTGGAGTAAATTGGAGGGATCGGGATTGAAGGGTGTGGCTCGGCATTTGAGATAGCCGGGTAATAGGAAAAAGGTAGGTCATTATTTATGGTCACCGGATTGACAAAGGATCGCCGTCCGGATTGATGGCTGGAAAGTGAAGGAGGTTGAAGCGTAGTGAGAATCAACCGTTGTAGGAGGTGGGGGAGGTAATGGTAGGTTAGGGTCTGAAGTGGGCCTATTTTGGGACATCTCCCTCATCATCTTCATAAGTTCTGAAACCTGGTCTTTTAGTTCAGACACTTGCCCCTGTAGGTTCTGTACTTGTTCCTGGTCTTCCATTAGTTTTCTTGTTCGAGATCTTGTTAAGTACACTCGCTGGGGTTGAACCGTGTGCTTGGTCAGACTTGCGTTGTTAGAAGCAATATTGATTTCCTGTAAGGAGTAAAAAAAAGAAAATTTTAAATAAACTTCGAATTTTGCAAAGAAACTAAAAGTCCTGGTCTGGACGAAGGATACAGTGGCATTTGAGAGCCAGGTTGAAATCTGTAAAAAGGATAATCGCCTCAGCTTTATCATGGCATCGTTCGATAGTCTGACCGTGAATGACGGGATTGAATGCGCATTTATGATACCTGTTCATATGGCGCATTTCAATTTTTCACATAACCCTAGCGAGGAAGTTCCTACGGGAGTCATACTATTCATTCACAAATTTTGCTAAACAATGGTCCAAAAATCACTTCATTAACTGAGTAATTTGTACATCGTATCTTTTACATTGGCCTAAGCTCTGGAAGGTTCTTTATAATAAGATGACATTTTCTGAGATACTCATATAACCTTTCTTCTTGCTTGGCGGGGTCAAATGCTTTCGTATGCACTCGATTCTGTAATAATTCTTGTTTTCCCCGTGCTATCGTTCTTTCCAGCTGGTCCACATTCTCTTTCAACTCTTGATAGAGAGCAATTTGTTTTTCCCTTTCCCTTCTTTCCTTAGCACACTCTTTCAAGATATCGTCGATGAGTTGTGCCTGTCCTTTCAATTCGAGCTTCTTCTTCTTACTTTCTTGCTTATATTCTTCGACGAGTACCTCTTGGTATTTCATCTTTTCCTGAAACTTACTATTCTCAGACTTTCGCTTCTTTTACCTCGGCTTGAGAGAGTCTCTTTCCCTTTCCCACTGTACCTCTTGCTCCTCGAACCCCATCCTTTGGCCCTTACCTCTTCCTTAAGTCTTCTTACTCTTCTTTAAGTTTCACTGTTGGTCCTTCATTGCTTTATTTGTTCCCGCAGCTGAAGTTCTCGTGATTAGCCTCTCGTAGTGAGTCATCCAGATGGCCATTCGTTTCTTCTAATAGGACATCTCGGAGCGGGTTACTGTCTTCGAATTTCACAGTTGAATGTTCTCGGTCCCTGTCAGCTCTCCATTTAAGATAATCGCCCGAGGTGCTTGGGCCCTTAGGCGATCTCTCCATCAGAGTGACGTTTTCCCACGATTTGTGAGCCTTTTTCAACCCTTCTTCTCCTTTGAGCTCGTGGTAGAAGCGACCTTGGTGGTATTCTTCGATGTTGATCACAGACTGTGTTAAGCCGAACTGCCTCATTACCAATGCCGGAGTGTAACTTGTGTATCCGGTTACTCCGATCAGGGACACCGACTGAATACCCCCTGTACCGATCAAAACGGGTTGGCTTGACGTCCACAGCTTCCTCCAACAGTAATCATGGCTATTGAAACTCAAAATCCCTTCCCACCACTGTTTTTCATTCTTCGGGCTGATCACTAACCGGATCATCTTCTCAATGGGAGGCTGGTCAAGGTACCAAGTCAATCCTTTTGTCTCCACGGGACACATGTGACTGATAGTCCAGAGGTATAATAACTGAGAGCAACACTTAATGGACCCTTTCCCCTGTTGTCTGCAGTAAGTTAGGGTTAACAAGGTTTCTGCAAGAATTGCAGGTATTGGATTAATCTGCTGCCTTTCCACCGTCCAGAACACTTCCACCGCGTTGCAAGTTATGATTCCCAATGGTCCCGGGAACAAAATCAGACCGTAGATTCCCAAAGCGAGAGCTACTGAAACCCGGTCCCACTGTTTCTCATGGAGGCATTGATCTAAACATTTCTGGAGATATGTCTAATACCAACCATGTGTTTTTCCTTTGGCAGTTTCTTTGGACTTTACTTCTTCTGGGGGAGAACCCAACATATGTGCCAACCGTTTCCAGGTTTGCCTATGCTCGAGGTGTAAGTAGATCCGGCTCTGCAATGAGTATGGGATCCCCAGCAATGCCTGATATTCTTCCATAGTGGGGACCGTATCAATGTCATTGAAAGAGAATACCCCGTACTTAGGATTCCAAGCCGACAACATGGCTTTTAATGCCGGGATTTGGACCTTGACTTGCATTAAGGTTGCAATCCTCCCGTACTTCTCTTCAAACGCACTTGGCCCGATCTGGAAGCGACCTCCATCCGTTAGACAGACCCTCTAGGCTGTTCATTCTGACCTCTATTTTATTCAGATCTAGCGAAGGTAGCGAGCTAGCAGGTGCCTCGGAAGCATCATTTTGCGAGGGTACCGGACTATGAGCTGATTCGGACCAAAGTTTAGCATTCTGAATCTTTTCTGCCGACTGACTCGAGGATGCCATGGTAAAAATGGTGCCTATCCTTTTACAGACTCTTGGTTTGGTAACGCCTGCGGGAAAATTTGTTAGCAAGATAAATTCGGGTAATTTTGAATCATACTGTTGACAAGGTGACACATACACATTTATCAAAGTAGGAAAATGTGTAGGTGTTTCAGTAGAATTCAAGATTACCCTCACAAAATGAACAAAAGGAAGTCAAAACAGAGCAAGGTAAGAGTAAAGATGTCCCTTTTTGTCCTATAATAGGGAGACTTCTGATACCGGATAAGCGCTACCTATCCGGGATTCTATCTTATAAGGTAGTTTACTACGGCTTTCAGCTATCGTGATAGTTTAGCTCAGGATCTATTTTCCTAAAAGCCACAGGTTCCCAAATTGCCCCTACTGTAAACAGTAGAGCCCCATTCTACCCTCATGATATTATCGGGAAAATTCCACGGGTATCACGGTGAATAGAATGAGTTTCAATTTGAGCAGAAGCCTTCACGGATACTAACGGGGTAAAACCCACGGGTACCGCTACATGACCCCCTCCTACTTTCCTAAAAGGGTAAGAAAGCCCGGGTTAGGACCATAGTGTGTGAGGACATTGTGTGAGTGTTCAGTGTGTGAAGGGACACCTTTACCTCTTCCCAATTTAGGGGGATTTTGTTTTTCCATTTTTCCCTTTTTTCCCTTTTTGAAAGGAAGAGCACTGTAAGGAATAGGACAGGTAAAACAAACAAAATAGTTAGCAGCAATAATAATTAACGCATACAACATCGCCGAATGAGCCTATCTAACTATAATTTGATCGGGCAAAATTTGATCGGACAAAATTAAATCTACTTTTGGACCACTAGACCGGGATACGATCCCCAGTGGAGTCGCCAAGCTGTCGCAATAGATTTTGCGGTCGCCTGGACGATCACTCACCGAAGTGGGAAAGAGTGAGGAGTCGCCACCTTAGTTTTGAGGGAAACTAAAGAAAACCATTTGAGAAGTTAAATTAAAAATGAAACCACTTCAAAACAGAGATTCTAAGTTCGGGGTCCGTAAACGGGTGGGGAAGGTGTTAGGCACCCCACCTCGTCCCTTAATAAGGGTAAGTAGATTTAATTCTGTGTCCTTTGTAAATTAGTTAGGAGGGCTTAGACGGCAATGTTAATCCTTTTGGTAAAAGGAATATTTGATTTTTCACTAAATTTGGATCACCCGGATACATAAGTAAATGAGACAACCTTAGTGAACGGGTGTGAGAATCGGATAAGAACTCTCCTCCGATCTCTTTTAAGTTGTTTATTAAAATTTTGAGGGGAGACCGGATAAGAACCCTCCTCCGATCTCTTTTAAGTTATTTATTAAAATTTTGAGGGGAGACCGGATAAGAACCCTCCTCCGATCTCCTTTAGAGTTATTTATTAAAATTTTGAGGGGAGACCGGATAAGAACCCTCCTCCGATCTCCTTTAGAGTTATTTATTAAAATTTTGAGGGGAGACCGGATAAGAACCCTCCTCCGATCTCTTTTAAGTTATTTATTAAAATTTTGAGGGGAGACCGGATAAGAACCCTCCTCCGATCTCCTTTAGAGTTATTTATTAATGTTTTGAGGGGAGACCGGATAAGAACCCTCCTCCGATCTCTTTTAAGTTATTTATTAATGTTTTGAGTTGAGACCGGATAAGAACTCTCTTCCGATCTCTTTCAGATTAACAGGAGCCTGGAAGGGATTTCTCCGATCTCCCGGATTTTTAATTTCAACTACATGACATAAGAACCTAAAGCTAAGGATTCTGGCGTTCTAAGATGCTGGGGATAAGGTTTCTCGATACCTTTTGACTAGATGGGGAAAACTAGACTTGATTTATCGACCTTCCATGCGTTCATTTTACCAATATCTATTAATGACCGATCTACTCTGTTTCGTTTACTTTGGTCTTATTCCACTTTATGACATCTTTGTCGAATTGCTGTTCACGTCGGCCTAATAGTTTGGCTATCTTCCTGACGTGTTATTCATGTTCTCTCTTTTAAAAGAGACCCCTAAGTTGCAGTTACCTACGTTTACCCAACCACTTACATACTACTAGGAGTTAGAAAACATTGCTTTCAAAAAAGATGAAGATTAACAAAAATGAACTGATCACTAAATAGATGATTTGGGAGTGTCATTCTTTGGGGATCGTTTGTGCAAAAATAGTCTTGAAGAAAGTTGCAGATGTAAGAAGAACACAGGAAAATGCGGAAAGTAAATGCAGACACTTGATAAAACAGTGATATGAGCTCTTACAGTAACATTCTTTGGGGATCGTTTGTGCAAAAGTAGAAAGTCACAGATGTGAGAAGAACAAAGAAAATGCAGAAAGTAAATGTAAGCACTTAATAAAACAGTAGTATGAGCTCTTACCTGTAAGGAGCCAAATCTACTAAAATAACTATGGGGTGTCAAATAGTGACAAGGCAACGGAGTGATTGGCCTGAGGGGTGGTGTTCCTCGTGAACTGGAGGGTGCTTAGCTAAAATGCGATCAGATCAAGATGAAAAGAACCGAGTGGAATGAAGTTGAGCTTGGACAATGAAAACAGAGATGACAAAAGGCAGAAAGTGAGAGTGTGACCAGATAATGAACAAACTGGAAATGTAGAGTTCCAGTATTCAGAATCTTTTCAAGAAAAACACTTCGGAAAACTAGTTTCAAAAGTCTTTTGATTGACACTTCTAAGTAGCAGAGTAGCAAACTAAATGAAATTTCAGAGTTCCTCTGCTATAATAACAGCCTCTTGTCTATTTTTTTTTGCTCGTCCCTTGAACAGTTTTTATGCAGGTATTTATAGGAATCGGGTGCTCTTCGTGAAGGGTCAGGATTTATTTTGAGGGAGATGGAGGGTCAAGATTTCGAAGGACATGATCGGAGGTTCAGGAATTAAAGAGAATCAAAATGAATGGTTGAGATCACTCTTCATAATATTTGTCCTTTTCTTCTTTCCATCTGACGGTCCCAAATTTCCTTGTCAGGAACGATCCGAGGGTTAAGAGCGAAAGACGCTGGTATTGTCATCTTCTCTCTTGATCTAAGGGTTCCGGGTTTGTCCTTACAAGTGGGATCAACGGTGGAGATTGGGATGTACAGGACTGTCATGACATACCCTGGCACCTGTCAGCATTGCGGGCGATTCTTAGGCGTGCGGTGAGATCTCGTCTGCAATGCCTTAACTACCTCGGCTCTGATTCTGACGACGGTTATTGGAATTTGTCTTATTCTTTTTGCCTACCGATCCCTCCTCTTTCTGATCTCTTTCACATGTTCTTTTCGACCTTTCATGCTGGTCTCCCACCTTCCGATCTACTATTCCGATCTTTTCCCTTCTTCAGGTCCGGTCTGGTCAAAGTATTAATTGTCCCTCGATTCCCGGCGTTAAGCCGTCTTACCTTCGACAATAAATGCTCATTTTCCCCTATATATACTCCTGTCGACAGAGACATTTCTTTCATCTGATTTTCCTCTCTTCCTTTCTCACTTTCCCTGTTCTAGCTACTCCGGTGGAAGTTCTGGCTATAACTGTGGCTTTGATCTTTTTCCGATGGATTTCTTTACTCACCAACTGAAAATTTACGATCCCGGTGATCGAATGACCTTAACTGACGATGGTGAGAGGACTGGATTTGACCGATCTGTATTGCGGACCTTGGTTGTACCGATCTCGAGTCGCTCAACTGAGTTCATTCGGTTTCTCATCACATTGAGTGTTCCGACAGCGGTTTTCCTCCACATTGGGTGTTCCGACAGCGGGTCGGTTTCGGGTGGTAACATCGGTGACGATGTCTCTCATCTTCATGGGAGTCATAGTCACCCCATCTGAGCTGCCATCTATCCGATGTCAACAGCCGGTCTCCTGGTCAAACACGTCTTTTGATTCAGCCACGAGACTAGGCTTTGACATAGGCCTCTTAGATAGGATGTTCCACCGGTCTCTAGAGATCGCCCAAATGATGTATTCCTAAAATGTAATTAGATCTCTAGAGATCGCCCAAAGGATGTAGTTAGACCTTTATTGTAGTCCGATCCCTAGAGATCGCCCAAATGATGTATTTTATTTTCAATGCAATCCGATCTCTAGAGATCACAGAAATGATGTGATCCAATTTTAGTGTAATCCGATCCCTAGAGATCGCCCAAATGATGTAATCCGATCTTTTGAAAATAAAGACTTTATTTTGTCGGTTATCATCTTATTATTTTTGCATTGATTATTTTCCGATCTCTAATGTGGTTATCCGATTTGGTTCTTTACCTGAATGACACTTAACTGATCCTTTATTCAAAATATTTAACTTATTATGCCGATCTCCAATTAACCGATCTCTGAACATTCGGATATTTGAGAGAAGTGTCAGAAACATTTGTCGAGTCCCACCAATCGATCTGCGCCTAGAACCTCGCGAGCATTAAATGCTCGGACTAGTATAAATAGGGGTGGGAGGGTTAGCCAGTTGTTCTCTCATTCCATTTTCAATCCCCTGCTCACAACTTCGAAGTTCTCTCATTTTCTCAAGTTCTTCCGACGCCGATCAGACTCCGGTAAGGGCTTTGATCCTCTTTTAGTTTAAATTCTTTGTTTCTTTTGAAAATGAGCGGTGCCGAAGGTCAGAGAGCGGCGAGCCCTCCTTCCATTCAGTTCTCGTGGTCATCGTCTGATGAAGAAGAGGCAGTCGGGCCAAGCGTTCAACAAGAACCTCCCAGGGCCTCCGCTCCAACTCGGGGGCGGGTCATACCATCAAGGCTCGCACCTTCTTCAGGGAGAGAGACTCTCCCTATAGACGAACTACCGTCGGTTCTTCGAGAATCCGATCTGCAATCGTTTAGCCAAGAATATAACATTCGGCCTAATTCGTACGAGCTAATCAAGTGCCACGGCGATCTTCGTGTCGATCACTCCTTTGAAGAGAACGACATGGTTATGGTGTACGAGGAACAGTTAAAGGCCGGTCTGAGGTTCCCTCTAGACGATTTCTATAAGGAGGTCCTAAAACTTCACCGAGCGTGCATTGCTCAAATTCACCCTAACTCGTGGCGGATCTTGGTAGCCTTCCGAGGTCTATGCCGATCTAAGGGAATCAGACCTACGGCTAAAGTGTTCGCCGAGCTGCACAGACTAACTCGCCGAAAGGATGACGAACACTGGTTCTTTCAGGCGAAGCCTCATTGCGGGCTTTTTTCCTATCTGCCCTCATCCCTTAAGAATTGGAAGAACCATTTCTTCATTCTGAGGAGCAAAGATCCGAGCTGCTTTGAGGACTTCCCCCGTAGCTGGTGGTACCAGGGGTCCTTGCTTCCGAGGCACATTACCCTGAGTCAGGAGGAAGACTTAATAGTGATGGATCTGAAGAGTCTGGCCGCCACTCAAAAGTATTCTTGTTTGGATGCGGTGACTGCCGAGCTGCACCATTGGACTATTCAATTGCTCACCGGCCAAGACCGCGAACTTCCGCTCTCTGACCTCGGCATTGGTATTTTCTATATCTCAGATCTCAGGACCTTAGCGGTCTCACTGACCTTTTCTTTGTGCAGGTATGGCGGGTGGTGAGGGTTCTAGGAAGCGGAAGAAGGAAAGAGAGATCTCCCGGAAGATAAAGGAGATGAAGCGTTCGGAACGACTTCAAACACCCGGTCATGAGCCTGGGGAGATACAAAGAGACCCGCCTCAACCTTCGGGTCCGCCGACCTCAGAAGCTGTCCGATCTCCTCCTAGAACGGAAGAGCAGCCTCCACCTCTCCCAATTGTTCCAAGCACAGAAAGGGGGCTTACTCAAGCTTCGGGAGGACCTCTTCTCGTGGCGCTCAAATCTTGATCGACTCCTTGAAGAATAACCGATGTTAGAGAGAACCCGATTTTGCCAAAGTCACAGGGTCTACCATCTTCTTTCAGGAGGATCGGGACAGGCTATCCCGGAATGGTCTCGATGATATCTTGACTCGATCCATGAGCCTAAACGGAGAGTGTCCGTGAACGGACCATGGTTCGGGAAAAGATTCGGCGTGCAGGTAAGGAGATCGGGAAGAAGAATGAGGAAGTGGCTTCCTCCGATCCCAACTCTCATCCGCTCGGGATTATATATCTCAAGTCGAGGGACGGGCAAAGTTACATGAAGACAGGCTGGCCGACCAGACTCATATTTTGGCTGAGAGGGAACGTGCTCTTGGGGAATTCCAGGCACTTCACGCCAACGAAGCCGCTCAGGTCGCTCAACTTATAGAGGAACTCAAGGAGAAAGACGAGGAGCTTAAGGCGAAGGATGAGGAGCTTAAGGAGAAAGACGAAGAGATGGTGACAGGGATAGCCGGAGCCTATGTGAATGCTCACAAGGACCTCTCGGCCGAACTCGAGCGCTACCACAAGAGGACTTCTCTGGATGGCCGACTGGCTCTGAGGCGGCGATGAGGACAGTGAGGAGGAAGTCGAGGGTGAGAGAGAGAGTGAGCAGAATGTAAATCAGGCTGGGGGTGATCCCCCAGCCGAATAAGTTGTACAAATTATGAAATGAAATGGAATGCCTCTTTGTTCAATGAAGGGTTGTGATCTGAAAATTTTAAACCATTGTTTGTCTGAGTATTTGATTGTATGAGCACAGCAAGACAAAAATGCAATTATTAATCTAAGTATAAGAGATCGGAAAGCACAATAAGCATGAGATCGATGGGGAAGAAATGTTGAACGGGACTTGATTAAAATTGAAAATTTAACTTGAAAACTTAAGATCGGAACCCTCGTTAAACCGAACCAAAACCTTAGCTCTTGATCTTCCGAAAAGGAGATCGGCAATAAAACTGGTAAGAAAAGATCTAATGCTAGTTCACTTCATTTATCAACAGAGATCAGGGATATACCCGACGGGTCCGGAAATTCGATAGCGGGTTTGAGAGATCGGTAAATGATTTGAGAGATCGGCAGGGCTTTAACGAATATTAGGACTTAGCATTGATTTAATTCCTTTTAAGGAGAGTTCGGAAATATGGTCATCTGGTAAAGAAAAATAAAGAGGAATCAGAAATGTCATTGGCTGGCCCAGGGAGACCTAGAGCTGGGGATCGGCTTCAAAGTCTTGTTGATCTTGGGGATCGGCCAAAATATGGTGTCGACAGTATAAAATCAGAATTAGGTAAGGGGATTTAAAGTAGAGCAAGATAAATGTGTGTTTGAATTGGGGTTTGAAAGGCATATAGAGGGCAGTGTACATATTAGCCAATAAGTTTAAATGTGTAACCTCAATTGGTATGAAACCAATTGGAGGTGAAACTAGGCACAAAATGTGCCAACTTTCATTGAGAAAACATACCAAAATTCTGCTTGCAAGGTGACCTAAGAAAATGACCAATTCGGATTAGGTGCAATTAGGACCTGAAAAATGACCAATTGGGCAGCAGTGAGTGTTTAGGCCATAACTCACTCAAAACAGGTCCAATTGACCTGAAATTTTAACCATGAATAGTTAACACCCATACCTACAAGTCTTATGAAGACACCAAAACCCAGAAATGACCATAAGCAAGTCAAAAAACTTGCACAAGTTCGGGTCCAAAAACTGGCCGAACCAAAGTTGACCAAATTGACCTAAAATTGACCTAATTTGATGCCATTTGACCAGCAATAGTATAATGACCATAACTTGGTCTACTTAACTCAGATTGACCTGAAATTTTGCCCCGCGTGCAATAAGACATAGATCTACAAGTTTGTAGTTTTGACCGAAACCTGAAAACCGAGGGAACTAGATCATCCGGCTAGGTCAAACTAGTATCCCGAAATCCAGCAATTTGCAATAAAATGCAAGAAAACGCAATATACATAGAATTGAGTTTGGTAACACGTACCAAACCTAAAACCCTATCGAATGTGACATATTATTGACACTAAGACCTAATTTACCTAAAATGCATCGAGGGTCGGTATATTAGGTGATTAAGCAAATAAAAGTATTCAGTGAATTGTTTATCGAACATTATCGTTAGAGGCAAATTAATTTAGCACTGAAACACTTCAAATTGTGTTTCTCAATTAACAAGGACTCAGCAAAAGGGAAAGAAATACTGAGTCAAGACAAGGAGACAAATATCAGAGGTTTGTGCATAACAACTATTTCTTTTGAATTATTTTCAATTGAAATAAATATTGACTATTTGTATATTATTGTTTTAAATTGTGAAAATGTATTTGAATGAATATTTATTGATTGAAAAGCATTGTAAATGATTTGAAACTGTGAGAAATTGTTTGAATGACATTGATGGATACTTATTGATTTAAAAGCATTGGAAATGGTTTGAAACCACAGCTATCATGTATATTGATTGTATTTCTCATTAGCTTGTCTAGTGGGACGAATTGAATTCCCTCTCTGGCTGAAGTGTTGAGGTGTGTGCCTGTTGAGGACGAATTGGATGAGTACTCATATTTTTGCTAGCTAGCTATGTTATTCCTCATTAGTCATCGACTTTTGGGATGAATTGAATACCTCATTAGCCATCGGCTTTTGAGACGAATTGAACTATGGATCATGATTAAGCTGTGTGTGATTTATTGATATGTATTGTGAGATTGTGAAATGGATTTAAACTCTCATTGACATATACTATCTTTTGAATTCAAACATGATCTAACTTATGAAAATTATTGTGATATTGACAAATGGAGTTTAAATTCTTGTTGACAATTACTGTCTTGAATTTAACTATGATTTTAAGTATCCACTATTTACATGACTTATGAATTGTGATTTAAATTGTATTTGGTTAATGTTGTGCACCACTGAGACATTGTCTCAGCGATAGCTTTTTATTGCTGTCACAGGTAGAGAGACAGACAGGGCAGCAGACTAGGCTGCATATACATCCAGCGAGGGATTACCTGGTATAATGAGTATACCAGTATTTTGCATTTTGTACTGTAATGTATGACACTGTATGTACATTTTGTTTTTGGTTTTGAGCAGTTGTAAATTCAAATTGTACCTTGAAGTTGTAAATTAATTATGAGTTTTTTGACTTGTGAAAATTGTATTATATTTCCTTATCTCAGACTTTGAAAAATTTCTATGGAATTGAGTTGGTAAATTGTTGTGTTGAGAAATGTATTGGGGTGAGATTTGGAAAATTATTGAAGTGCTTTTTTACAGGTTTTCTGAAGAACTGTTTTGTCCAAAATACAGATGGCACTCTGCCAAAATTTTTACAGAAATTCTAAATAAATCAAATGAGTTAGTTATTTCACTTCAGTTCACCAAAGTCTTTAACACCTGTAAATAGTGCTCACCACTGTAAAAGAAGTAAGAAAAGTTTTTAAAATCCCTTGTAGTGTATTTAATGGGTTATCAGTAGACGGAGTTGGTAATTCATTAGGTATACTACGGGATCATGTTATGCCTTACAGAGGGGTAGGGTGTGACATGTTTTAGTGGTATCAGAGCAAAGTTTTTAAACTCTGTTTTCACCTGTTATTTGAATATTCTTTCTTCATAGTACAACTGCTCAATATCATTGTTTGATACATACAGTACATTACATTATAAATATGCACTAACGGGAGGAAATCTCCTTGTGTTATTGGTTCAGGAGATCTTAAATCCTCGCTTTGAATATGGAAGAGGGTGATCATTCAGTCGATCAGTCTATTGAGGCTGAGGTGCAAGGGGATGCCCCAGGCCTACATAATGTCAGTGGTTCAGCAGCACCAGCCCCTGCAGTACTCAATACAGACAAATGCTCAGTTCGCTCAGCAGATGGCTGCAATGTTCCAACAAATGGCTGGTAATGTGCCTACTCAAGTCCCAATACAGACACCAGTGGTACAACCACAGTCTCCTACGAGGCAGTATGACAAATTGATGAAGTATGGGGCTGCAGAGTTTAAGGGGACAGTAGATCCTCTAGAAGCTGAACAATGGTTAGAGAGGATGGATAGGGTGTTCAAGAAGCTACATTGCTGTAAGAGCTTAGATTTGAATACTCGGTGTCCTTACTACAGGGGATGCTTATGGTGGTGGAAAACCATTCCCCACGATGCAGTAGAGCTGCGGTGCTAACATGGAATGACTTCCTCAGGGAATTCAGGCAGAAATATATCCCTGATGCTTATGTAGACCAGAAGCTGCAAGAGTTCCTAAGTCCAAGCAGGCGGTCGGTGGTGAGTATGAAAGAGAATTTTCCCGCCTTAGCCATTATGCAGTGAGTCTACTCTCTACCAGTAGGGAAAGATGCAAGAGGTTTGAAACTGGCTTGAAGCCCAGTATCAGAGTACAAGTGCTCGGCTTCATACACACTAACTTCTCTGAACTTGTTTCTCAAGCCCTAGAGTTGGAAAGAGTTGAGTTTGAGACTGCTCCAGAGAAAAAGAGATCAGAGAAGACAGAGAAAGAGGGAAAATTTGTAGAACAAAGTTCCAATGGTCATACTGGAAAGAGGAAGAACTATGGGGGACATGGCAGAGGTGGCAAGAAATCTGGTAGGGGAAGATATTCGGGACAGAGACCTCCCCTATCTGGTCAGCAGAGTACCAGAGGTTCCTACCCTCCCTGCCAATGTGAAACTTGTGGAAAGAATCATGGTGGAATCTGTTACAAGGCTATTGGAGCCTGTTATAACTGTGGAGGCACCGGACACTTTGCCAAGGATCGCACCGATGATCGCAGAGTTAGACCAGCTCCTACTACTGGAGTAGGGTCAGTTCAGAGCCGTTTCACGAGAAGTTGTCAAGCTCGTAGCAGAGGTAGAGGCAGGGGTAGAGGTAACCCAGTGACCAAGGCACAGTAAAACACTCAGAGCAAGATAGTGCTCCAGTCAGAGTCTATGCCATGAGTCAGAGAGAAGAGGCAGAGACATCTGATGTTGTGGCTGGTACCTTCTCAACTTTTAACCAAAATGTGTTTGTGTTATTTGATCTGGGTTCTACCCATTCTTATGTGAGTGCTAGCATCATTGATTGCATTGCTGTTCCATGTATACAAATGGACTTTGAGGTGCTAGTAACAAGTCCGTTAGGACAGGAGGTCAGGGTTAATAGAATGTATAGAGATTGTCCTTTGGTGATCCAAGGACACACTTTCCTGTCTGATTTCATTGAAATGCCCTTCAGAGATTATGATATCATCTTAGGCATGGATTGGTTAGCTAGGCATCATGCCATGATTGACTGTAGGCTGAAGACAGTCACTTTTGGCCTTCCTCAGTATAGTGATATGGTAATACATGGGGAGAGGCAGTTATTGCCATCAAACCTCATTTCGGCTGCACTAGCCAGAAAAATGATCAGAAAGGGGTGTGAAGCCTACTTGGCACATGTGATAGACACCCAAGTGGGGAGTCCAGCGTTGAAGGACATCCCTACAGTACATGACTTTCCAGATGTGTTTCCTGATGAATTGCCAGGATTACCTCCGGAAAGAGAAGTGCAGTTTGAAATTAATGTTCTGCCTGGTGTGGATCCAATCTCCATAACGCCATACAGAATGGCACCAGCAGAGTTGAAGGAGTTGAAGATACAATTGCAAGAACTACTTGAAAAGGGCTTCATCCGCCCTAGTGTGTCACTTTGGGGAGCACCAGTGTTGTTTGTTAAGAAGAAGGATGGTACTCTCCGCTTATGCATTGACTATCGGCAGTTGAATAAGGTGACAATAAAGAACAGATATCCATTGCCTCGCATTGATGATCTGTTTGATCAGTTGAAGGGTGCAGCTATATTCTCCAAAATTGATTTGCGATCTGGTTATTATCAGTTGAAGGTGCAAGAGCAGAGTATTCCAAAAACTGCTTTCAGAACTCGATATGGCCACTATGAGTTCCTAGTAATGCCATTCGGGTTGACAAATGCTCCAGCTGCTTTCATGGATCTGATGAACACTATCTTCAGACCATATCTTGATCAATTTGTGGTGGTGTTTATTGATGACATTTTGATATATTCAAGGAATGCAGAGGAGCATGACAGACATCTGCGGATTGTACTGCAGACTTTAAGGGAGAAATAACTATACGCCAAATTGTCGAAATGTGAATTTTGGCTGAAAGAAATCTCCTTTTTGGGACATGTTGTGTCAGCTGAAGGGATCAAGGTAGACTCCAGCAAGGTAGAAGCTATCCTTAATTGGAAGCCGCCCAGGAACATCACAGAAATTCGCAGTTTTCTAGGTCTAGCTGGATATTACCGTCGGTTTGTGAAGGGGTTTTCTATGTTATCTTCTCCACTGACTAAGCTGCTTCAAAAAGATGTGAAATTTCAGTGGACAGATAAATGTCAGCAAAGTTTTGATGAGTTGAAGAGGTGTTTGACTGAAGCTCCAGTCCTCACTTTACCTACTCCGGGTAAAGAATACACAGTTTATAGTGATGCTTCTCACAATGGGTTAGGTTGTGTACTAATGCAAGATCGAAATGTCATTGCTTATGCATCACGCCAGCTGAAACCGCATGAGAGGAATTACCCAACACATGACCTGGAGTTAGCAGCTATTGTTTTTGCTTTGAAGATCTGGAGACACTATCTGTATGGAGAGAAATGCTACATTTACACAGATCACAAGAGCTTGAAGTACTTAGGCACCCAGAAGGAATTGAATTTGAGGCAGAGGAGATGGTTAGAACTCATCAAAGACTATGATTGTTTAATAGACTATCAGTCAGGGAAAGCAAATGTGGTGGCTGACGCCTTAAGTCGCAAGACTATGGCAAATCTCAGAGTTTCTCCTATGTCCATGGTATGTGAATTGAAAGCACAGCATGCCAGTTTAGAGATTGATGATGAGGGACAGACAGTAGTTGCTTGGCATGTACAGCCAGTGTTGATTGATCAGATCAAAATGGCTGCTCAGAGTGATGAAAAGTATCAGAAGCTACTGAAAAGAAGTCTAGCAGGGCAAGAAACCTGAATTCTCTGTGAGAGAGGATGGTTTATTGCTACATCAGGGCAGAATGTGCGTTCCTAGTAATGTGGAATTAAGACAAATCATTATGAAGGAAGCACATGAGTCTCCATTTGCTATGCACCCTGGTGGAACTAAAATGTACAGAGGGCTGAAAGAGCATTACTGGTGGATGGGCATGAAAAGAGATATAGCTGAATTCATTTCCAAATGCCTAACTTGTCAGCAAGTAAAGGCAGAACATCAAGTTCCAGCTGGTTTGTTACATCCTTTGTCGATGCAGTGGAAATGGGAGCGGATAACTATGGATTTTGTTACAGGACTTCCAAGAACACGAGTAGTCATGATGTAGTATGGGTTATAGTTGATGATTGACCAAGTCTGCTCACTTTTACGATTCGGATGGACTATAGCACGGAAAGATTGGCGGTGTACATATATGAGATTGTAAAATTGTATGGAGTGCATTATCAATTGTGTCGACAGAGATCCTAGGTTCACTTCTAGATTCAGGGTAGTCTTGAGAGAGCCCTAGGAACTAGATTGAACTTCAAAGACAAGATTCCACCCAGACGGATGGCGATGCGAGAGGGTTATTCAGATATTGGAGGATATGCTACGGGCTTGTGTGATTGAATTTGAAGGTAGTTGGGATACACACTTGCCTTTGATTGAGTTTGCTTATAACAACGGCTACCAATCAAGCATAGGGATGCCTCCATATGAAGCTTTGTATGGGGAAGTGCGTAACTCCTTTATGTTGGGATGAGGTAGGTGAAAGGAAGATGATTGGGCGAGAAATTGTCCAGTGACAGAGAAAAGATCATATTGATCGAGAGATAGACTCAAGGCTGCATCGGACCGTCGAAGTCCTATGTTGATATGAAAAGAAGAGATATTGAGTACGCGATGGGTGATAAGGTATTCCTCAAAGTTTCTCCTTGGAAGAGGATTATGAGATTTGGCGAGAAAGGGAAAGCGAGTCCTCGTTTCATCGGACCACATGAAGTTACGGAAAGAGTGGGTCCTTTGGCATATCGGTTGGCATTACCTCTAGAGTTAGCAAGGATACAGTGTCTTCCATGTGTCCATGTTAAGGAGGTGCAGATCGACCCATCTCATGTCTTGTCGATTGAAGAGATTGAAGTAAATCGGACCTCTCATATGAGGAAGAACCCATAAAAATTACGGCTTATGAGGTGAAGCGGTGAGAAACAAATAGATACACACAGTTAAAGTCTTTGTGGAACCATCATTCAGGCCAGGAAGCTACTTGGGAACGTGAAGAGGATATGAGGAGACAGCACCCACAGCTGTTCAGAGACTAATGCCAGGTAAAATTTCGAGACGAAATTTATTTTAAGGGGGAGAGAATTGTAACACCCCAAAGTTCGGTAGTGCGTTCTGCTGCTCTAGTGACCAGTGTTGTCCAGACAGCTAAGATGCCTAGAACTACACTTTGACATGAGGGAGGAGACATAAAATAATGAAATACAAGAAAAGAAAATACAAGAAAAACAAAGGAAAAATAATAGCAAAGAAAGGTACTCAAGTTAAACGAGCCAGGAAACCTAACGATGGGTGACCGCACTGGGAAGTCACGGCGTGGACCGTTGACTAGCCCTGGACTGCGGGGAACCCTGAAAAACATTTTTGGACTTAAATAGAACCTTATTGAAGAATAAATATCATTAGAAATATCAAAGAAAAATTAAATAATTAGTACAAAGAAAAGTGAGAAATCGAAAAACAGACAAAATACGATTATTCTAGAAAAATCTGAATGCCACCCGAACAAGGGCATTATGGTCATTTGACATCCCGAATTGTCTTTTGACCTAAATGTCCATTAAAAATAAATAGTATTACACTTAGAAAATAAAATGAAAAATTAATTTGGTGGTACCTAAAGTAAATAGCTAAAATCAAGGGTTTAATGTGGGATTAAGTGAAAGTTTAGCTTAAAATATGATTTAATTTTTTAGTGGACCACTAAGAACATTAAAATGATTAAATATACTTATAAGTGGGCAGATTATTCCCACTCAAAGGTAATCTTCCTCATTTGGATTCAAAGTTGCCAAATTGAAGAAAATGGAAACCACCATGGCCATTTTTCATGCAAGCTCTCTTAACTCTCCATTTTCAACTCCAATCTCTTAGGTTCCTTCATGAAACTTTGTCTACTCATCACAAGGAAGAGTTTGATACTAAATTTGAGAAGTTTAAGCAAGGTTTAACAAGCTCCAAGCATAAGGTAAGTTCATAATTTTGAAGATAGCTTTGTTAAGTTTTGTGTGCATGTTATGGGTGTTGGTTTTGTGAAGGAAAATTTTGAGTTTGAAGAGTTATTGTTGTTTTCATTTTGGACAGCCATGGAGTCACGTTTTTGATGAGATATTTGTGCATATAATTGATGAGAAATGGTGTTGATCATGATGATTTAATATCCTAGTGAATTATTTCACATATATATGGTGATTTATGCACTTGGATGGGAATTGGTAAATTGTAGGGCACTTCGATGTTGAAGGACAATTTTCGGCAGCTTGGGAACCCTTGAATAATTGTATGTATTGATGGAAGTGTTGGCAGAATGTTGACATAGAAGAATTGATGAATGTATATGTAAATTAGTAGTGGAGATTATATGTAATGATTAGGTGTATTTATGTACATATATTGCTAAATTTGGACTTTGTGGTTTAGGGTTGTATTTGATGTATTGAGAATATTTGTATTCTATCCAAATTGACCATAGTAAGAAGTGATAAATGAATATGGAATGGTATAAAATCATAATTAGGTAAGGGGATTTAAAGTAGAGCAAGATAAATGTGTGTTTGAATTGGGGTTTGAAAGGCATATAGAGGGCAGTGTACATATTAGCCAATAAGTTTAAATGTGTAACCTCAATTGGTATGAAACCAATTGGAGGTGAAACTAGGCACAAAATTTGCCAACTTTCATTGAGAAAACATACCAAAATTCTGCTTGCAAGGTGACCTAAGAAAATGACCAATTCGGATTAGGTGCAATTAGGACCTGAAAAATGACCAATTGGGCAGCAGTGAGTGTTTAGGCCATAACTCACTCAAAACAGGTCCAATTGACCTGAAATTTTAACCATGAATAGTTAACACCCATACCTACAAGTCTTATGAAGACACAAAAACCCAGAAATGACCATAAGCAAGTCAAACAACTTGCACAAGTTCGGGTCCAAAAACTGGCCGAACCAAAGTTGACCAAATTGACCTAAAATTGACCTAATTTGATGCCATTTGACCAGCAATAGTATAATGACCATAACTTGGTCTACTTAACTCGGATTGACCTGAAATTTTGCCCTGCGTGCAATAAGACATAGATCTACAAGTTTGTAGTTTTGACCGAAACCCGAAAACCGAGGGAACTAGATCGTCCGGCTAGGTCAAACTAGTATCCTGAAATCCAGCAATTTGCAATAAAATGCAAGAAAACGCAATATACATAGAATTGAGTTTGGTAACACGTACCAAACCTAAAACCCTATCGAATGTGACATATTATTGACACTAAGACCTAATTTACCTAAAACGTATCGAGGGTCGGTATATTAGGTGATTAAGAAAATAAAAGTATTCAGTGAATTGTTTATCGAACATTATCGTTAGAGGCAAATTAATTTAGCACTGAAACACTTCAAATTGTGTTTCTCAGTTAACAAGGACTCAGCAAAAGGGAAAGAAATACTGAGTCAAGACCAGGAGACAAATATCAGAGGTTTGTGCACAACAACTATTTCTTTTAAATTATTTTCAATTGAAATAAATATTGACTATTTGTATATTATTGTTTTAAATTGTGGAAATGTATTTGAATGAATATTTATTGCTTGAAAAGCATTGTAAATGATTTGAAACTGTGAGAAATTGTTTGAATGACATTCATGTAAACTTATTGATTTAAAATCATTGAAAATGGTTTGAAACCACAACTATCATGTATATTGATTGTATTCCTCATTAGCTTGTCTAGTGGGACGAATTGAATTCCTCTCTGTTTGAAGTGTTGAGGTGTGTGCCTGTTGAGGACGAATTGGATGAGTACTCATATTTTTGCTAGCTAGCTATGTTATTCCTCATTAGTCATTGACTTTTGGGACGAATTGAATACCTCATTAGCCATCGGCTTTTGGGACGAATTGAACTATGGATCATGATTAAGCTGTGTGTGATTTATTGATATGTATTGTGAGATTGTGAAATGGATTTAAACTCTCATTGACATATACTATCTTTTGAATTCAAACATGATCTAACTTATGAAAATTATTGTGATATTGACAAATGGAGTTTAAATTCTTGTTGACAATTACTGTCTTGAATTTAACTATGATTTTAAGTATCCACTATTTACATGACTTATGAATTGTGAGTTAAATTGTATTTGGTTAATGTTGTGCACCATCGAGACATTGTCTCAATGATAGCTTTATTCTTTATCGCGGTAGAGAGACAGATGAGCGGCAGACTAGGCCGCATATACATCAATGAGGATTACAGTATAATGAGTATACCGGTATTTTGCATTTTGTCTTGTAATGTATGACCTTTGTATGTACATTTTGTTTTTGGTTTTGAGCAGTTGTAAATTCAAATTGTACCTTGAAGTTGTAAATTAATTATGAGTTATTTGACTTGTGAAAATTGTATTATATTTCCTTATCTCAGACTTTGAAAAATTTCTATGGAATTGAGTTGATAAATTGTTGTGTTGAGAAATGTATTGGGGTTGAGATTTGGAAAATTATTGAAGTGCTTTTTTACAGGTTTTCTGAAGAACTGTTTTGTCCAAAATACAGATGGCACTCTGCCAAAATTTTTACAAAAATTCCAAATAAATCAAATGAGTTAGTTATTTCACTTCAGTTCACCAAAGTCTTTAACACCTGTAAATAGTGCTCACCACTGTAAAAGAAGTAAGAAAAGTTTTTAAAATCCCTTGTAGTGTATTTAATGGGTTATCAGTAGATGGAGTTGGTAATTCATTAGGTATACTACGGGATCATGTTATGCCTTACAGAGGGGTAGGGTGTGACAGCATACCATTGCATTGCATTTGTAAATGTTGAGGTGACACTGATGCAGATTTGTTTGTTTTCTTATTTTGAATAGGATATGGATCCTGCTTCAGAAAGAGCAATTGAGGAAGAGGTGGAGAGTCATGCTCCACCAACGGCTGAATCTGGGGGCAGGGGAGAATTTGCTCCACTAGCAGCTGAGGCACCTGCCCAACCTCAGTTTGCTCTATTTCAGTAAATGACTGAATTCTACGGGCAAATGATGGGGGCAATACCACCACCACAACCACAACCACAACCACAACCTCCACCAGTACCACAGAAGTCCCATCTGGAGAAAATGAAAAAGCATGAGGCTGTATACTTCTTTGGGAAGAGGGAGGATGATCCCATGACCGCAGAAAACTGGTTGGACAGAACCATCAGAGTGCTAAAACAGCTAAACTGCACCCCCGACCAGAACCTGGTGGGTGCTATGTCCCTACTTCAGGATGATGCATATCAGTGGTGGGACACAGTAACCATTGAGGTGCAACCTGAATGGATCACCTAGGAATTCTTCCTCACAGAGTTCAGAAAGAAATATGTGAGCAAAGTGTATTTAGAAGAGCGAAGAAGGGAATTTATCAGTCTGAGACAAAGGCAATTGTCAGTGGTGGAATATGAACGTGAGTTTGTCAGATTGATCCGGTATGGGAGGGAGATAGTCCCTACAGAGGTAGAGAGGTGCAGACGGTTTGAAGAAGGGCTCAATGACAACATCAAAGTCATGATCATAGCATTGGAGATCACAGATTTTGCTAAACTAGTAGATGCTGCATCAAAAGTGGAAAGGGTCTGAATAAATGAACAAAATAGAAGGGAAAGACAGCAGAATAGGAGTCCGGGTCAGTCCAGTGCATTTTCTGCTCTTAGTAAGAAGAGTAAGGGTCCTCCTGCTCAGAGTTCAGGACCACCACAGGTCGTGGTCGATCTCGTGAGCCTGCACCACGCTCACACCTAGAGAGGCCACCCACACCATCAGTGGGCAGCTCTCCAGGGACGGTGTTTAGGGGACTAGCTCTAGCATCTTCTGCCTGTCAATACTGTCAGAAGTGGCATAAGGGGTGTCACACCTTACCCTTCTGTAAGGCATAACATGATCCCATAGAATACTTAATGAACTACCGAACTTCACCTACCAATAACTCATTAAGTACCCTACAAGGGATTTTAAAACAATTTTCTTACATTTTGGGAGTGGTGAGCATTTTGGTAGGAATTAAAAACCATTTATTCAAAGTTTAAGTGCTAGTAAAAATTTTTGTGCATTTTAATTTTGCCGCAAATTTTATAAAAATTTTGACAGAGTTCCGTTTGTATTTGGAGAAAACAGTTCTTCAAATACCTGAAAAAAAAAATACTTCCAATAGTTTTCTTAACTCCCAACCTCCAATAAATCTCAAATCAACTCAATTCAATTCACTTCAAAATAATTCCACAATCCAAATCAAAATTTATCTTCTCAAAATATTTAATACTTCATTCACCAGGCATAAAATATGAAATTCACAGGTACAAATATTAATTTACAGAAGGAAATCCAAAAATAATATTGTTACAATTTATTTACAACTGCTCAACTTTACATGGATACATACAATATTACTATATTTACATCAAAATTAACTACAAAGGTATAAAATAATGCCCGTACAAAAAGACCGGTGTAGTTATCAATTCAATAGCAGCTCACTCTGCTGCTTTCTCCTTGCTCTTATCTGCGACAGCAAAATAAGCTATCACTGAGTATAAAAATACTCAGTGGTGCACAATAAAAAATTTGAAATATAATACATAAATCATTCATTGCCAAAACACAATTTAAATATTTCTCAGTCACATTTCACAATTATCAAAACTCAGAATAACAAATTTAGTCAAATAATTTAATAAACACAGTGTTGCCAAAATTATACACAACTTAAGCCATGACACAAAATTTTCTATCAATGCCGTGTTGTACACTACGACAAAGCAATCTACAACCTCACTAATTGAAATCAATGAGGGAGGTGGCTAGCTAGCTAATGAGTACTCATCCGATCTCAACCTCAACTGGCAAGCCAGAGAGGGAGGAAAATGAACGATCTCAACCCCATAAATGGAGGAGGAATAATGTGATACTTTCATGCTAAGTGTGAACACAAAATCAATTCAAAAAAATTTATTCAAATAATTTATGAGAAATCTTGTAACACCCTCCCGGTAGCAACTCCGTACATTTTACTGTTCCGGTGACCGGTGTCGGTCTGGACAGCTAGAACGTTCGGAAAAATATTTAAACTAAAGTGAGGAACCATAATTAACTCAAATATTAATAAGAAAAATTTAGTAAAAATTTTAGAAATAAAATACAACCAAGTTAAATGAGCCGGTGCCCAAGCGATGGGTAACCCAGAGGGAAGTTGCGGTTCTCGCAACTAGGAGCCCTAGACCCGGGGAAAAATTCATAAAATAATTTTTGGGACTCCAGAGAAGGGTTATTGAGGTTCCTATGGCATTAGAATGCCAAGAAAATATTTAGAAAAATTTTTCAATCGGTACAGACAATTTTGACCCGTTAAGCCAAATGGAGGGCATTTTGGTCATTTCGCCTTCAGAGACGATTTTTGGCCGACTTGTCCAGTTGAGTAAATAATTATTATGACATAAAATATGAATTAATGTTGATGAAAAATTAATTTAAAGTTAGTAGAAAAGAAAAGAAAAGAAAAATCAATATAATGCAAATAATGACATCATTATGATGTCATTTAAAAGTTCCCACCAATCACAATTAAACAACCATTTAATCAACTAATAAAAGAGATAATTGAGACCAAAGAAATTAAAAAAACCTATCAGCCATCTTCTTCCCCATTCCAGCCGCACCACCATGGAAGCCCTCATCTCCTTCTTCATTTAAGCTTGAAAATCTCTCTAACCTTACCCCAAAACCTTTAACTCCCTTCACTAAAATTGGTCACCCAACCTTGCTAAAGTGTTTGGCAGCCTAGAAAAGGAAAGAAAGTGAAGTTTAAGCTTGGAAAATTCTGCCCTACAAGAGGTTAGTGCCTATTTATACATAAATCTTTCTTATTCCATGTTAGGGACTTGAATTGAGCATGAAAGTGTAATTTAAATAAAGTAAAACTTAGGTATATGCATCCCATGGAATTCGGCAGCCTAGTGAGGGTCATGATTTTGATTGTTTAGATGGACTTAAAGTAGACTAGAGAGGGTGTTTAAAGTATATATTTATGTGGATAATGAATTAGTTAGTTAACTAAGGTAACTAGTGTGAAATTGAAATGGGAATTAGGGTTTTGGGAGTGAAATTTGGACTTGGCTTATGAAATGATGAGTGAACATTCTAATGGTCAATTAGTGACCATTTGAGGTAAGTTGACCATAATTTGAACTGAATTAGAGTATTACAAACTGAAATGGTATGCTGCCTAGTGAGGGCAGCAGGGGAGGCTGTGAGTCCAGCCTGTTTGGACTGCTATAATTTTAGCTGTGTAAGTTCAATTGGTGTTTGGCCAATTGGACATGAAACTAGACACATAATGACACAATTTTGGTGAAGAAACCATGCCCAAAAGACTAAAGCAAGTGGACCAAAAACTGGCCCCAACCCGGATGTCCTGCAATCAGAATCTGCAGAATGACCAAATGAACAGTAATTGTTCATTTGGCCATAACTCATTGTAGAATGACTCAATTGACCTGAAAATTTTACAGAAACAAGTTAAGATATAGATAAACAACTTTCATGAAGAAACCTACCCCAAATTATGACCAGAACCTATCCAACAAGGCAGTTGCAGTCACTATTCACTACACTGTAGATATGGTCAATTCTGCAGTTTTACAATCCGGCCAGCTGTCGTTTTTGGACCATATCTGGAGCTACCAAACTCCAAATGGAGTGATTCAAAAAGAGAAATTCAACTAGACAAAATAAGTAACAACTTTCATGTTTACCATTTCCTCAAATTCCCACTGTAACAGTCACTAATGGAATAGTAAAGTTGGGGTACAAAAACTGAAAATTCTGCTCCCTTAGTTTTAAGCTTAGAAATGGTATTGGTAATTAATTCCAACAAGTTTTGAATGCAAAATGTGGGACATTGGGAGTGTTAAAACAAATGCACCTATTTTCTATGCAAAAGTCAATATTTTTGTTGACTAATAAAGTGAATAGTGACATCAAAACTTGAAATTCAAAAATTGAAGAATTCTAAAGTATCAAATGCCCTAGTATACCTAACAAGATTGGTTTTGATAGTTTGGCATGCCAATAGGGTTCAGTTAGCAGTACTGCACATGGCATTATGCCATTCTGTGATTTTATGGCTTTTAGCCATTTTGACATTGTATTGAGACTTGGCCTCGTGCCTAATATTATTCTGACTTGTTAGTCGCTCATTTACATCGAGATACATATGTGACCGATGGTGTGACGGCCCGAGGTACTTGATACCCAGTGCCAGTTTACCTGTTTATCCAGTCCATTCATTCAGCATAGGTTACTTGGGCAACCAAAAGAATGAAAGTGGATAAAGTTAACGAAATAAATGATTATAACGAGTACAAAACAAGTAAAACATCGATACATTCAATGCATATTTATTTCTATTATTTCTTTCTATTTTATTATTTGCACCACTAAGCATTATTGCTTAGCGCGTTGCTTTTGCCACGCGTAGGTTCTGGAGATACTGATCGAGAGCCCAGTAGACCGCAGACTGGGTGAGACCATCCTACAGCTCTGCATAGTGTCCGTGTCACCTCACCATCTTCAGTGCATTGGTAGGACACTAGGTTTCATTTTGGTATTTTGTAACTAATTTTTAATTTCTCATGTGTAAATGAAATTTATGTAATGTATTTTGATGTTCATGTAAATAATGAAAATTGTGGTTATAAATGTAAAATTTGAGTATTTATTTAGTGCTTGTATTTGAGTATTATGAGAAATGAATGTTTGAGTAATGGAAAGGTTGTTGAAAATCATATTGATACTTTGTTGATAAAATGGAGTTGGGATTGTTTGGAAATGATTTTGGAAGTGTTTTTCGCAGGTTCCGCAGAACTGTTTTCTCCATTTTTAGCCGGTACTCTGTCGGATTTTCTATAAAATTTTCGGAACCTCAAATAAATTATAATTTTGATAAATGGCTCAAATAAATTATATTTCACAAGTTACATTCAAAACTATGATAAAAAAAAAAATTAAGATAAAGTAGAGTGTTCCGGATACACCGTGTGACATAGCTTACTCGGATATACTGTAGACGAGTAAGGGGTGTCACATTTAGTGGTATCAAAGCACGGTTTAGGCGTTTCTGGGCCTAGATTGAGTCCATACCATGCATTGCATTTGTAAGAGTCGAGGTGACACTAATGCATATCTGTTTGTCTTTGTTATTTTGAATAGGATATGGACCCTACATCTCAGAGAGCAGTTGAGGAGGAAGTGGAGAGTCATGCTCCACCTGCAGCAGCTGAGACTGGGGGTATGGGAGAACCTGCTCCGCCAGCTCAAGCAGAGCTCGCCACCTCCATGTGCCATGTTCCAAAGAAATGGCCGAATTCTTCAAACAAATGGTCGGGTAATGCCACCACCACCACCACCTCCACAACCAAAATCACACTGAAAATTGAGAAAGTTTGGAGCAGTGGACTTCTTTGGCAAGAGAGAAGATGATTCTGTTGCAGCCGAAAATTGGTTGAACAGAACAGGCAGAGTTTTAAAACAACTCCACTGCACTCCAAAGCAAAACCTAGAAGCTGCCATATCTCTGTTGCAAGATGATGCATATGAATGGTGGGATACTGTGTCCAGTGAAGTACAACCAGAAGTAATAACTTGGGACTTCTTCCTCTCCGAATTTAAGAAGAAATATGTGGGTAGTGTATACCTGGAAGAGAGAAGAAGAGAGTTCATTAATCTGAGGCAGAGACAGCTGTCAGTGGCCGAGTATGAGAAGGAATTCGTTAGATTGAGCCGCTATGGAAGGGAGATAGTCCCTAATGAGGCCGAAAGGTGTAAGAGATTTGAAGAAGGATTAAATGACAATATAAAGATCATGATCACTGCCTTGGGAATCACAGACTTCACCAAGTTAGTGGAAGCTGCAATAAAAGTTGAAAAAGTAAGAATCAGTGAGCAGACTAGAAGGGAGAGACAGCAGAAGCGGGGCCCGGGTCAGTCTAATTCATCTCCTGCATTTGGGAAGAAGTTTAAGGGTCCACCTGCACAGAGTTCAGGTCAACCACAAGGTCGTGGTCACCTCGGGGCCAGCCACAGTTTACCCCTAGGAGAGGTCAGTCCACACCATTAGTGGGCAGCTCTCCAGGGATGGGGTTCAGGGGACCAGCCCCAGCATCTTCTGCATGTCCACATTATTTGAAATGGCATAAGGGAGAGTGTTGGAGAGTGACTGGTGCCTGCTTAAGGTGTGGGTCAACAGAGCATCAGTTGAAGAACTGTCCACGCAGAACTACTACAACTGCTCCAACACAAGTAGACAGACCTGCTCCTGCACCACAAAGGGGTAGGAAATCTGGCAAATCTGACGCAGTGGGACCATCACAGAGGCCTGCATCTGAGCCAGCAGAGAGGCCAGATAATAGACCACCTGCCAGAGCTTATGCCATGAGAGCTCAGGAGGAGCAAGATGCCCCGGACGTCATCAGGGGTACGTTCTCCCTCTACAATACACCTGTGCATGCATTGGTGGATCCAGGATCCACTCATTCATACATCTACATCAACCTACCCGTAGAAAGGGGGCTACAGTAGGGGAGAGTGACCAAGACATTCTGGTCACTAATCCATTGGGCCACAGTTTAGTGGTGAACAAAGTGTACAAGGGTTGCCCGTTAAGGATTCAGGGGTATGAATTCTTGGCAGACCTGACTGAGTTGCCTTTCCATGAGTTTGACATGATTTTGGGAATGGACAGGTTATCACATCATCAGGCAATAGTTGATTGCAAATTGAAGAGAATTTCTTTGAAAACTCCTGGGGATGATGAGATCACAGTTGTGGGGGAAAGGACAGATTTTCTGTCCAATGTTATCTCAGCCACAGTTGCAAGAAGAATGATAAGAAAAGGCTGTGAAGCCTACCTAGCACATGTGGTGGATACTAGGCAGGCTAAGCCAGATTTGTGTGACATATCCATAGTAAAGGACTTCCCAGATGTGTTTCCTGAAGAATTGCCTGGTTTGCCACCAGAAAGGAAAGTTGAATTTGATATTGAGACACTGCCGGGTACAACACCCATTTCCATTGCTCCTTATAGGATGGCACCCACTGAATTAAGAGAGTTGAAAACTCAGTTGCAAGAGTTGCTTGATAAGGGGTTCATACGCCCCAGTGTGTCACCATGGGGAGCTCCAGTGCTGTTTGTGAAAAAGAAGGATGGGACTTTGATGTTATGCATTGATTACCGGCAGTTGAATAAAGTGACAGTGAAGAATAAGTATCCGTTTCCTAGAATTGATGATCTGTTTGATCAGTTGAAGGGAGCAGGAGTATTTTCTAAGATTGATCTCAGATCAGGGTATCATCAGTTGAGGGTGAAGGATACAGATGTGCCAAAGACTGCATTCAGGACTCGATATGGGCATTATGAGTTCCTAGTGATGCCCTTTGGCCTAACAAATGCACCAGCAGCATTCATGGACCTTATGAACCGTATCTTCCATCCACACTTAGATCGGTTCGTAGTGGTCTTTATTGATGATATTTTGGTGTATTCCAAGAATAGTGAAGAACATGATGAGCATTTGAGGATTGTTCTGCAAACCCTGAGAGAAAAGAAGCTGTATGCTAAGTTGTCCAAGTGTGACTTCTGGTTGAATGAGATTGCATTCCTTGGACACATAGTGTCACCTGATGGGATTAGGGTGGATCCCAAGAAAATAGAAGCAGTGATGGAATGGAAGCCTCCCAGGAATACAACTGAGGTCAGAAGTTTCTTGGGGTTAGCTGGGTATTACAGAAGATTTGTGAAGGGATTTTCCTTAATAGCTGCTCCAATGACCAAGCTGTTACACAAGAATGTCAGATTTGACTGGAATGACAAGTGTCAGACCAGTTTTGAGAAGTTGAAGGCTATGTTGACAGAGGCACCAGTGTTAACACAACCAGTGTCAGGAAAGGACTTTGTGGCCTACAGTGATGCCTCACATAATGGGTTAGGGTGTGTATTGATGCAAGAGGGGAAGGTGGTCGCTTATGCTTCTAGACAGCTAAGGCCACATGAACAGAATTACCCTACCCATGATCTAGAGCTTGCAACAATTATCTTCGCACTGAAGATATAGAGGCATTACTTGTATGGTGAAAAGTGCTACATTTATACAGACCACGAGAGCCTGAAATACTTGCCAACCCAGAAGGAGCTCAACCTTAGACAGAGACGGTGGATTGAGTTCCTGAAGGACAATGATTGTGTAATTGACTACCATCCTGGGAAGGCAAATGTGGTTGCTGATGCTTTGAGTAGAAAATCCATCACAGCTTTGAGATCATTGAATGCCCGTCTATCTTTGGTTTGAGATGAAGCTATTTTGGCTGAGTTGCAAGTAAGGCCAAACCTGTTACAGCAAATTTTAGATGGGCAGAAGGCAGATGAAAAGTTAATGGCTATTATGGGCAAAATCTCAGAGGGAAAAGCAACTGACTATGGGGTGAAAGCAGATGGGTGTCTGTATTACAAAGGAAGACTGTGTGTACCAGATAATGGGGAATTGAAGGCCAGTATTCTAAAAGAGGCGCACACTAGTGTATATGCTATGCACCCAGGAAGTACAAAGATGTATCATGATCTAAAGTTTCAGTATTGGTGGCCTGGTATGAAGAGGGATATAGGTGACTATGTGACTAAATGCTTGACATGTCAGCAAGTCAAGGCAGAACATCAAATTCCATCAGGTTTGCTACAACCTATACGCATACCTGAATGGAAATGGGATCGGGTCACCATGGATTTTGTAAGTGGTCTACCTCTCACCCAGAAGAAACATGATGCAGTATGGGTGATAGTTGATAGATTGACAAAGTCAGCACACTTTCTGCCAGTTAGGACTGACTACTCACTGGAGAAGTTAGCAGAATTGTATACTAGTGAGATAGTTAGACTGCATGGAATTCCACTTTCCATCATATCTGATCGAGACCCAAGGTTTACATCGAGATTTTGGAAGAAGTTGCATGAATCCTTGGGTACACAATTCCACTTCAGCACAGCCTTCCATCCTCAGACGGATGGGCAGTCAGAAAGAGTAATCCAGATAAACAATTGAAACCAATGAAATCGATACAAATATTGAACTAAAATGATAATAATAACATGAAATATATGTCAGGTCCTTGAGGATATGCTGAGGAGTTGTTTCATTGAGTTTGAGGGAAGTTGGGATAGATACCTCCCACTGGCAGAATTTGCATACAACAATAGCTACCAAGCTAGCATCCAAATGGCCCCGTATGAAGCACTGTATGGGAGAAAATGCAGAATTCCAGTGTGCTGGACTGAATTGGGCGAAGACAAACTGGTAGGGCCAGACCTGGTGAAACAGACTGAGGAGAAAGTGAAACTAATTGAAGGTTGCCTCAGACAGACATAAATCTTATGCCGACCTGAAGAGAAAAGAAATAGAATATGCAGTTGGTGACAAAGTGTTCCTCAAGGTGTCACCGTGGAAAAAGGTATTGAGGTTTGGAAGAAAAGGTAAGTTGAGCCCTAGGTTCATTGGCCCATATGAAGTCATTGAACGTGTGGGTCCGGTGGCCTATAGGCTAGCTTTACCACCAGAGCTGGACAAAATCCACAATGTGTTCCAGGTGTCCATGCTCAGAAGATGCCGCTCAGATCCTTCACATGTCATTTCTAGGGAAAAATTGAAATACAACCGAATTTGACATATGAAGAAGAACCTCTACGGATCCTGGCTCGGGAAGTAAAAGAATTGAGGAACAAGCAGATTCCACTGGTGAAAGTGCTTTGGAGGCACCACAACACCGAGGAGGCAATGTGGGAAAGTGAAGAGACGATGAGGCAACAGTTCCCTCAACTGTTTGCGTCAGATAAATTTCGAGGACGAAATTTAAATTAGAGGGGAAGAGTTGTAACACCCTCCCTGTAGCAACTCCGTACATTCTACTGTTCCGGTGATCGGTGTCGGTCCGGACAGCTAGAACGTCCGGAAGAATATTTAAACTAAAGTCAGAAACCATAATTAACTCAAATATTAATAAGAAAAATTTAGTAAAAATTTTAGAAATAAAATACAACCAAGTCAAATGAGCCAGTGCCCAAGTGATGGGTAACTAGAGGGAAGTTGCGGTTCTCGCAACTAGGAGCCCTAGACCCGGGGAAAAATTCATAAAATAATTTTTGGGACTCCAGAGAAGGGTCATTAAGGTTCCTATGGCATTAGAATGCCAAGAAAATATTTAGAAAAATTTTTCAATCGGTACAGACAATTTTGACCGGTTAAGTCAAACGGAGGGCATTTTGGTCATTTCGCCTTCAGAAGTGATTTTTGGCCGACTTGTCCAGTTGAGTAAATAATTATTATGACATAAAATATGAATTAATGTTGATGAAAAATTAATTTGAAGTTAGTAAAAAAGAAAAGAAAAGAAAAATCAATATAATGCAATTTATGACATCATTATGATGTCATTTGAATTTTCCTCCAATCACAATTAAACAACCATGTGATTAACTAATAAAAGAGACAAATAAAGACCAAAATAATTAAAAAGCAAACAGCTATCATCTTCCTCCCCAAACTAGCCGAACCCATGCCCTAGACCAAATCCCTATTAACACTTCAACAAGCTCTCTTTCTCTCTTTGTTTCACCATAAACCCTAGACACCTTTCATTAAAACTTGTCCATACCTCTTGGGAAAGTGATTGGCAGCCTAGAAAAGGAAATAAAGTGAAGTCAAGCTTGGGAAAATTCTGCCCTACAAGAGGTTAGTGCCTATTTATACCTAAATCTCTCTCTTATTCCATGTTAAAGATTTAAAGTGAGTAAGGTTTTGTGAATTAAATGAATGGAATCTATGTGTATGTATACCATAAATTTCGGCAGCCCTAAGGAAGGAACAAGATTGAGTGTTTTTGATGGACTTGGAGTGAACTAGAGATTATGTTTAAAGTATGTAAATATAAGGATAATGAACTAGTTAGTTAATTAAGGTATGTTGTGAAAACTCATAATGGAAATTAGGGTTTTGGGGAGTGAAATTTGGTTTTGGCTTATGAAGTGGTAAGTGAACATTAAAATGGTCAATTAGTGACCATTTGAGGTAAGTTCACCATAATTTGAAGAGATTTAGAGTGATGCAAACTGAATTGGTGGGCTGCCTAATGAGTGCAGCAAGGTGGCTGTGAGTCCAGCCCACTTGGACTGCCATATCTTTGGCTGTGTAGGTTCAATTGGTGTTTGGAAAATTGGACATGAAACTAGACTTATAATGGCACAATTTTTCTGAAGAAACCATGCCCAAAAGACCAAAGCAAGTGGACCAAAAGTTGGCCCCAATCCGGATACCCTGCAAGCAAATTTTGCAGAATGACCAAATGAACAGTAATTGTTCATTTGGCCATAACTCACTGTAGAATGGTCCATTTGACCTGAAATGTTTACAGCAACAAGATGAGATATAGAAAAACAACTTTCATGAAGAAACCTACCCCAAATTATGACTAGAACCTATTCAACAAGGCAGTGGCATTCACTGTTCATTGTACTGTAGATTTGGTAAATTCTGCAGATTTGAAATCCGGCCAGCTGTGGTTTTTGGACCATATCTGGAGCTACAAAACTCCAAATGGAGTGATTCAAAAAAAGAAATTCAACTAGACAAAATAAGGAACAACTTTCATGTTTACCATTTCCTCAAATTTCCACTGTAACAGTCCCTAATGGAACAGTAAACTTATGGTACAAAAACTGAAAATTCTGCCCCTTAGTGCTAAGCTTGGAAATGGATTTGGTGATTAATTCCAACAAGTTTTAAATGCAAAATGTGGTACATTGGGAGTGTTAAAACCAATGCACCTATTTTCTATCCAAAAGTCAACATTTTTGTTGACTAATAAAGTGAATAGTGACACCAAAACTTGAAATTCAAAAATTGAAGAATTCAAAAGTATCAAATGCCCTAGTATACCTAACTAGATTGGTTTGGATAGTTTGGCATGCCAATAGGGTTCAGTTAGCAGTACTGCACATGGCATTATGCCATTCTGTGATTTTATAGCTTTTAGCCATTCTGATCTTGTATTGATATTTGGCCTTGTGCCTATTGTCATTACAGCTTGTTAGCTGTTCTATTGCACACCGGGAGATACATATGTGACCGATGGTGTGACGGCCAGAGGTACTAGATACCCAGTGCCAGTTTACCCGTTTATCCAGTCCAGTCGTTTAGTATAGGTTACTTGGGCAACCAAATGAATGAAAGTAGACAAAGTTAACGAAATGAATGGATATACAAATACAAAACAAATAAAACATGCACATTCAATACATATTTATTTTCTGTTATTTCTTGTTATTTTATTATTGCACCACTAAGCATTATTTCTTAGCGCGTTGCTTTTGCTACGCGTAGGTTCTGGAGATACTGATCGAGAGCCCAGTAGACCACAGACTGGGTGAGTCCATCCTGCAGCTCTGCATAGTGTCCGTGTCACCTCACCCTCCACAGTGCATTGGTAGGACACTAGGTTACATTTTGGTATTTTGTAAACTAATTTTTATTTTCTCATATGTGTTTGGATCTATGTAATGTATTTTGATGTTCATGTAAATAATGAAAATTGTGTTGGTGAATGGAAAATGTGAATATCTATCTGTGAATTGTACTTGACCATCACATGAGATGAATGATTGAGAAATGAAATTGAAAAATGTTGAGATTTTGATATTGGAGTTTGAGATGATTGAATATGAATATAGGAAGTGTTTTTCACAGGTTTCGAAGAACTGTTTTCTCCATTTTTAGCCGGTACTCTACCGGATTTTCTTTAAAATTTTCGGAACCGCAAGTAAATAATAATTTCGATAAATGGTTTAAATAAATTATATTTCATAAATTATATTGAAAACTATGACAAAAATTGATTAAGGTAAAATAGAGTGTGCTGATACACCGTGTGACATTGCTTACTCGGATATACTATACACGGGTAAGGGGTGTCACAGCAGCAATTATCTTCGCACTGAAGATATGGAGGCATTACTTGTATGGTGAAAAGTGCTACATTTACACAGACCACAAAAGTCTGAAATATTTGCCAACTCAGAAGGAGCTCAACCTTAGACAGAGACGATGGATTGAGTTCCTGAAGGACTATGATTGTGTAATTGACTACCATCCTGGGAAGGCAAATGTAGTTGCTGATGCTTTGAGCAGAAAATCCATGACAGCTTTGAGATCATTGAATGCCCGTCTATCTTTGGTTCGAGATGGAGCTATTTTGGCTGAGTTGCAAGTGAGGCCAAACCTGTTACAGCAGATTTTAGATGGGCAGAAGGTAGATGAGAAGCTAATGGCTATTATGAGCAAAATCCCAGAGGGAAAAGCAACTGACTATGAGGTGAAAGCAGATGGGTGTCTCTACTACAAAGGAAGAGTATTTGTACCAGATAATGGGGAATTGAAGGCCAGTATTCTGAAAGAGGCACATACCAGTGTTTATGCTATGCACCCAGGAAGTACAAAGATGTATCATGATCTGAAGCTTCAGTATTGGTGGCCTGGTATGAAGAAGGACATAGCTGACTATGTGACTAAATGCTTGACATGTCAGCAAGTCAAGGCAGAACATCAAGTTCCATCAGGTTTGCTACAGCCTATACGCATACCTGAATGGAAATGGGATCGGGTCACCATGTATTTTGTAAGTGGTCTACCTCTCCCCCAGAAGAAACATGATGCAATATGGGTGATAGTTGATAGATTGACAAAGTCAGCACACTTTCTGCCAGTTAGGACTGACTACTCACTGGAGAAGTTAACAGAATTGTATATCAGTGAGATAGTTAGACTGCATGGAATTCCACTTTCCATCATATCTGATCGAGACCCAAGGTTTACATCAAGATTTTGGAAGAAGTTGCATGAATCCTTGGGTACATAACTCCATTTCAGCACAGCTTTCCATCCTCAGACGGATGGGCAATCCGAAAGAGTAATCCAGGTAAACAATTGAAACCAATGGAATTGATACAAATATTGAATTAAAATGATAATAATAACATGAAATATATGTCAAGTCCTTGAGGATATGCTGAGGGGTTGTGTCATTGAGTTTGAGGGAAGTTGGGATAAATACCTCCCACTTGCAGAATTTGCATACAACAATAGCTACAAAGCTAGCATCCAAATGGCCCCATATGAAGCACTGTATGGGAGAAAATGTAGAACTCCAGTGTGCTGGACTGAATTGGGCGAAGACAAACTGGTAGGCCCAGACTTGGTGAAACAGACTGAAGAGAAAGTGAAATTAATCAAAGCTAATCTGAAGGTTGCCTCAGATAGACAGAAATCTTATGCCGACCTGAAGAGAAAAGAAATAGAATATGCGGTTGGCAATAAAGTGTTCCTCAAGGTGTCACCATGGAAAAAAGTACTGAGGTTTGGAAGAAAAGGTAAGTTAAGCCCTAGGTTCATTGGCCCATATGAAGTCATTGAACGTGTGGGTCCAGTGGCCTATAGGCTAGCTTTACCACCAGAGCTGGACAAGATCCACAATGTGTTCCACGTGTCCATGCTCAGAAGATACCGCTTAGATCCTTCACATGTCATCTCCATGGAAGAAATTGAAGTACAACCGGATTTGACATATGAAGAAGAACCCATACAGATCCTGGCTCGGGAAGTGAAAGAGTTGAGAAATAAGCAGATTTCACGGGTGAAAGTGCTTTGGAGGCACCACAACACCGAGGAGGCAACTTGGGAAAGTGAAGAGACGATGAGGCAACAGTTCCCTCAACTGTTTGCATCAGGTAAATTTCGAGGACGAAATTTAAATTAGAGGGGAAGAGTTGTAACACCCTCCCGGTAGCAACTCTGTACATTCAACTGTTCCGGTGACCGGTGTCGGTCCGGACAGCTAGAACGTTCGGAAAAATATTTAAACTAAAGTGAGGAACCATAATTAACTCAAATATTAATAAGAAAAATTTAGTAAAAATTTTAGAAATAAAATACAACCAAGTTAAATGAGCCGGTGCCCAAGCGATGGGTAACCCAAAGGGAAGTTGCGGTTCTCGCAACTAGGAGCCCTAGACCCAGGAAAAAATTCATAAAATAATTTTTGGGACTCCAGAGAAGGGTTATTGAGGTTCCTATGGCATTAGAATGCCAAGAAAATATTTAAAAAAATTTTTCAATCGGTACAGACAATTTTAACCCGTTAAGCTAAACGGAGGGCATTTTGGTCATTTCGCCTTCATAGACGATTTTTAGCCGACTTGTCCAGTTGAGTAAATAATTATTATGACATAAAATATGAATTAATGTTGATGAAAAATTAATTTAAAGTTAGTAGAAAAGAAAAGAAAAGAAAAATCAATATAATGCAAATAATGACATCATTATGATGTCATTTAAAAGTTCCCACCAATCACAATTAAACAACCATTTAATTAACTAATAAAAGAGACAATTGAGACCAAAGAAATTAAAAAAACCTATCATCCATCTTCTTCCCCATTCCAGCCGCACCACCATGGAAGCCCTCATCTCCTTCTTCATTCAAGCTTGAAAATCTCTCTAACCTTACCCCAAAACCCTTAACTCCCTTCACTAAAATTGGTCACCCAACCTTGCTAAAGTGTTTGACAGCCTAGAAAAGGAAAGAAAGTGAAGTTTAAGCTTGGAAAATTCTACCCTACAAGAGGTTAGTGCCTATTTATACATAAATCTTTCTTATTCCATGTTAGGGACTTGAGTTGAGCATGAAAGTGTAATTTAAATAAAGTAAAACTTAGGTATATGCATCCCATGGAATTCGGCAGCCTAGTGAGGGTCATGATTTTGATTGTTTAGATGGACTTAAAGTAGACTAGAGAGGGTGTTTAAAGTATATATTTATGTGGATAATGAATTAGTTAGTTAACTAAGGTAACTAGTGTGAAATTGAAATGGGAATTAGGGTTTTGGGAGTGAAATTTGAACTTGGCTTATGAAATGATGAGTGAACATTCTAATGGTCAATTAGTGACCATTTGAGGTAAGTTGACCATAATTTGAAGTGAATTAGAGTTTTACAAACTGAAATGGTATGCTGCCTAGTGAGGGCAGCAGGGGAGGCTGTGAGTCCAGCCTGTTTGGACTGCCATAACTCTGGCTGTGTAAGTTCAATTGGTGTTTGGCCAATTGGACATAAAACTAGACACATAATGGCACAATTTTGGTGAAGAAACCATGCCCAAAAGACCAAAGCAAGTGGACCAAAAACTGGCCCCAACCCGGATGTCCTGCAATCAGAATCTGCAGAATGACCAAATGAACATTAATTATTCATTTGGCCATAACTCATTGTAGAATGGCTCAATTGACCTGAAATTTTTACAGAAACAAGTTAAGATATAGATAAACAACTTTTATGAAGAAACCTACCCCAAATTATGACCAGAACCTATCCAACAGGGCAATTTCAATCACTGTTCACTGCACTGTTGATATGGTCAATTCTGTAGTTTTGCAATCCGGACAGCTGTGGTTTTTGGACCATATCTGGAGCTACAAAACTCCAAATGGAGTGATTCAAAAAACGAAATTCAACTAGACAAAATAAGGAACAACTTTCATGTTTACCATTTCCTCAAATTCCCACTGTAACAGTCACTAATGAAACAGTAAAATTGGGGTACAAAAACTAAAAATTCTGCTCCCTTAGTTTTAAGCTTAGAAATGGTATTGGTAATTAATTCCAACAAGTTTTGAATGCAAAATGTGGTACATTGGGAGTGTTAAAACCAATGCACCTATTTTCTATGCAAAGTCAATATTTTGTTGACTAATAAAGTGAATAGTAACATCAAAACTTGAAATTCAAAAATTGAAGAATTCTAAAGTATCAAATGCCCTAGTATACCTAACAAGATTGGTTTGGATAGTTTGGCATGCCAATAGGGTTCAGTTAACAGTACTGCACATGGCATTATGCCATTCTGTGATTTTATGGCTTTTAGCCATTTTGACATTGTGTTGAGACTTGGCCTCGTGCCTCATATTATTTACAGCTTATTAGCTGTTCTGTTGCACACCGGGAGATACATATGTGACAGATGGTGTGACGGCCCGAGGTACTTGATACCCAGTGCCAGTTTACCCGTTTATCCAGTCCAGTCGTTCAGCATAGGTTACTTGGGCAACCAAAAGAATGAAAGTGGATAAAGTTAACAAAATAAATGATTATAACGAGTACAAAACAAGTAAAACATCGATACATTCAATGCATATTTATTTCTTTTATTTCTTTCTATTTTATTATTTGCACCACTAAGCATTATTGCTTAGCGCGTTGCTTTTGCCACGCATAGGTTCTGGAGATACTGATCGAGAGCCCAGTAGACCGCAGACTGGGTGAGACCATCCTGCAGCTCTGCATAGTATCCATGTCACCTCACCATCTTCAGTGCATTGGTAGGACACTAGGTTTCATTTTGGTATTTTGTAACTAATTTTTAATTTCTCATGTGTAAATGAAATTTATGTAATGTATTTTGATGTTCATGTAAATAATAAAAATTGTGGTTATAAATGTAAAATTTGAGTATTTATTTAGTGCTTGTATATGAGTATTATGAAAAATGAATGTTTGAGTAATGGAAAGGTTGTTGAAAATCATATTGAGACTTTGTTGATAAAATGGAGTTGGGATTGTTTGGAAATGATTTTGGAAGTGTTTTTCGTAGGTTTCGAAGAGCTGTTTTCTCCATTTTTAGCCGGTACTCTGCCGGATTTTCTATAAAATTTTCGGAACCTCAAATAAATTATAATTTCGATAAATGGCTCAAATAAATTATATTTCACAAGTTATATTCAAAACTATGATAAAAAAAAAATTAAGATAAAGTAGAGTGTTCCGGATACACCGTGTGACATAGCTTACTCGGATATACTGTAGGTGGGTAAGGGGTGGCACAAATCTGGTCAATTTTCAAAGTCATATCCACAATCATAAATGGCAACACAATTCATATTTAACTCAAAAAAAATCAAATTTTCAAGAATCATATATTTTAAAAATTATCAGGTACAGACTGACGTGAGTCGCCTCTAGGCCTTGACTCAGTCTCTCCGAGCTTCCAAGTCTTTTTCAGCTGAAACACACAGTTTCATAGTGTTTCAGTACCATATCTTAGTATAAATCCAAAAATAAATTTAACTTCACTTTTACCTAGCTTTATTGTGCTAAACTCGACGTTCTTGAAATTTTTGTGTTTCAGGTTACTATTCACTACACTATTCAAGTCAAATTGTTGACGTTTTAAGGCTTAATAGGTATGAAAACTCCAATTTCACCCACATACCACATTTTGGTCATTAAATTTGTTGGTTTTGGTCATTTTCTCAATGCTTAAGTCTTTTTGGCAAAATTGTCAAATTTTCAGTTTTGGTGCTCCTAGTTGCACTGTTCCATTGGTAATTTTACTGTTGGAATTTAGAAAAACTTCCTTCATAGAAAATGTTCCTTATTGTCTTAAGTTTATTCCCATTGTTGAATCACCCCAATTGGAGTTTTGTAGCTCAAGTTATGGCCATTTGAACTATGGCTGCCGGATTGGAAACAACCCAGATTTTCTGGGCAATTTTGGTGCTGGCAGTTTTGGGTCACCAACTTGGGGTGGCCAAATGACTTGGTTGCTGGCAAAATTTGGTTTTGTGTTCTTCATGAAAGTTTTAGGTCTATATCTCATCTAACCACTGGTAAAATTTCAGGTTATTTGGACCTTCCTAGCTCGAGTTATGACTAAATGAACAAATACTGTTCATTTGGTCAGTTTGTACAGGGCAGCCTACACTTATCCAACTTTGGTCAATTTTTTTCGCTAGGTTTTGTTCACTTTTTGAGCATGATTCCCAAATGAAAATTGTGTCATTTTATGTCTATTTTCATCCCCAATTGGTCCCATATCAATTGGACTTGTAAAATTTCATTTTTGGTCCTTCAAAGTTAACTTGGTCATGCTGCCAGCAGTATGACCACACTCCCTCTGAATTTAGTTTTAATTCCAATCATTCCAACACAACTCATTTGGTCATAAATGACCATTTTTCACTTCACAATAGGTCAAAGACACCATTTACTCATTTCTTACATTTTTTGTTCATAAACCCTAATATTCAAACCCTAAGTTTGTCCAATCTTCACAATTCATGTAATCTAATTATACAATTCACATATATAACATCTATTCACCAATATTTCATGTTTAACCTAACTAAATACCATTAAAACCTTAGGGTTCTATGGCTGCCACATTCTTTCTTCCCTTATTTAAGCATAATTTCCTTTATTTCTAATGCAATCTCATCACACATAAACTTAAATTCATGAATTCCATAAGAATCAAAACTTGAAATTGCACTTACCTCAATTTGTAGATTTCCTAATTCTTCAATTCTCCAAGTTTTCTTTTCCTTCTTGCTCCCAAAGTGTTTATCTAGGTCTAGGGATAAGATTTAATGTTGGGATTTAGAGGATTTATGGAAAGAAACCAAAGAATCCCAAGCTTTTCTTGCTTAAAAATGGAGTAAATGAGAAAGAAAGGAGAGAGACTTGGACGGCAATATGGAGAAGAAGATAACTTTTGTTTTATTTTTTTTTCTTTTCTTTTCTTTTATTTACTTATGGAAGACCCAAAAAACAATCTTATTAATTAACTATAGTAATTATTACTTTTATGACATCATACATGATGTCATGCATGATGTAATCTCCCTACACTTTTTCTTTTTCTCTTTTTTTTTTTTCTATTCGCTCTTTAATTTAATTCTCGATTCTGAAATTTTCTTTTCTCTGATTTTATTTGACAGTTAGGTCAGGAGTCAGCTCTCTGGGTCAATTGACCAAATTGCCCCTCGCCAATTCATCCCGGTTTGCAAATAATTCAATATTTCTTCCTGCTCCCTGACCTAATTATTTGACTGACTTAACAGTTCTTTTTCGTGATTTTCTCTTTTCCACTGTGTTCATGAGGGTCCTAAGGACTGCAGCGTCACATTTTACGATTCAAAATTTGAGTTTAAAAGGACTTCGCAGTCCTTCCCTATAAGGTCACCCATCGCTGTGACTCTCGGCCCGTTTAACTTCTTATATTCCATTTTTCTTATTTATACTTAACTAATTGAACATTACTAATTATTTGTGTTTATGGCTTCTCTAGTTGTCTTAAGTGTGGTTCTAATCCCCTTAATTGTCTGGACCGACACCGGTCACCAGAACAGTGAAATATACCAGGCTATATAAATAGGGGTGTTACAATTCTCCCCCCCCCCCCCCCTTAAAAATAAATTTTGTCTCGAAATTTTACCTGGTATCAATCTCTGAATAGCTGTGAGTACTGTCTCCTCATGTCCTCCTCTCGTTCCCAAGTAGCTTCTTGGCCCGAATGATGGTTCCACAGCACTTTTACCAATGGTATCTGCTTGTTCTGTAGCTGCTTCACCTCATAAGCCAGAATCTTTATGGGTTCTTCCTCATATGTGAGGTCTAGATTCACTTCAATTTCCTCTACTGATAGTACATGAGATGGGTCTGATCGATACCTCCTCAACATGGACACAAACATTATGTATCCTCTCCAACTCTGGAGGTAGTGCCAACCGATATGCCAAAGGACCCACTCTTTCCAGAACCTCATATGGCCCGATAAAATGAGGACTTAGTTTCCCCTTTCTTCCGAATCTCATAATCCTCTTCTAAGGAGAAACCTTGAGGAAAACTTTTTCACCCACTGCATACTCAATATCCCTTCTTTTCAAATCAATATAGGACTTCTGACGATGTGATGCAGTTTTAAGTCGATCTCTGATCACCCTGATTTTCTCTTTAGTCTGTTGAACAATTTCGGGTCCAATCATTTTTCTTTCACCCACATCATCCCAACACAACGGGGTTCTACATTTTCTGCCATACAAAGCTTCATATGGAGGCATCCCAATGCTTGATTGGTAGCTATTGTTATAAGCAAACTCAATCAAAGGCAAGTGTGTATCCCAACTACCCTCAAACTCAATCACACAAGCCCGTAGCATGTCCACCAAGATCTGAATTACCCTCTCGGGTGGCCATGCATGCGTGGGTGGAATACAGTACTGAAGTTCAATCTAGTTCCTAGGGCTCTCTGAAGACTACCCCAGAATCTAGAAGTGAACGTAGGATCTCTGTCTGATATAATGGATACTGGCACTCTATGAAGTCTCAAAATCTCATCGATGTACAACTTGGCCAATCTGTCTAAACTGTAGTCCATTTGAACTGGCAGAAAATGAGCAGACTTAGTCAATCTGTCAATAATGACCCATACTGCATCATGACTCTTCTGTGTCCTCGGAAGTCCCATTACAAAATCCATCATTATTCTTTCCCATTTCCATTCTGGCACTGGTAGTGGATGTAACAACCTAGTGGGTACTTAATGCTTTGCCTTTACTTGCTGACAAGTTAGGCATTTGGATACAAACTCTGCCACATCTCTCTTCATACCCATCCACCAGTAATGCTCCTTTAGCCCTCTATACATTTTTGTACCACTAGGGTGCATAGCAAAAGGAGACTCATGTGCTTCCTTCAAAATAATCTGCCTCAAATCAACATCATTAGGAACACACATTCTGCCCTGGTGTAGCAGTAAACCATCATCTCTGATTGAGAACTCTGGTTTCTTGCCCTGCTGGACTTCTTCCAATAGCTTCTGATACCTTTCATCATTCTGAGCAGCCATTCTAATGTGATCAATCAACACTGGCTGTAGATGCCATGTAACTGCTGTTTGCCCCTCATCATTAATCTCTAAACTGGCATGTAATGATCTCAACTCATATACCAAAGACAAAGGAGTAACCCGTAGACTTGCCATAGTCTTTCGACTTAGGGCACTAGCTACAACATTAGCTTTCCCTGGCTGATAGTCTATCAGACAATCATAGTCTTTTATTAACTTTAACCATCTCCTCTGTCTCAAATTCAACTCTTTCTGGGTGCCCAAATACTTCAAACTCTTATGATCTGTGTAGATGTAGCACATCTCCCCAAAAATAATAATGTCTCCAGATCTTAAGAGCAAACACAATAGCTGCAAGCTCCAAGTCATGTGTCGGATAATTCCTCTCATGCGGTTTTAGCTAGCATGATGCATAGGCAATGACATTTCGATCTTGTATCAATACATAGCCTAACCCATTGTGAGAAGCATCGCTGTAAACTGTATATTCTTTACCCGGTGTAGGTAAAGTCAGGATTGGAGCCTCTGTCAAACATCTCTTCAATTCATCAAAACTTTGCTGGCATTTGTCCGTCCACTGAAATTTCACATCCTTTCTAAGTAGCTTGGTCAATGGAGATGCCAACATGGAGAATCCCTTCACAAATCGATGGTAGTATCCAACTAACCCTAGAAAACTGTGAATCTTTGTGACATTTCTGGGTGGCTTCCAATTAAGGACGGCTTCAATCTTGCTAGGATCTACCTTAATACCCTCTGCTGATACTATGTGCCCCAAAAAGGATATCTCCTTCAGCCAAAATTCACATTTCGATAATTTGGCGTATAACTATTTTTACCTCAAAGTCTGTAGTACAATTCGCAGATGTCTATTATACTCTTCTGCATTCCTCAAATAGACCAATATATCATCGATAAATACCATAACAAACTGGTCGAGGTATGGTCTAAAGATAGTGTTCATCAGATCCATAAAAGCAGCCGGAGCATTAGTTAACCCGAATGGCATGACCAAGAACTCATAATGGCCATAGCGGGTTCTGAAAGCAGTTTTAGGAATACTCTGCTCTTGTACTCTCAATTGATAATAACCTGATCTCAGGTCAATTTTGGAGAACACAGCTGCACCTCTCAACTGATCAAATAAGTCATCAATGCGGGGCAATGGGTATCTGTTCTTTATTGTCACCTTATTCAACTGCCGATAGTCAATGCATAACCGGAGAGTGCCATCTTTCTTCTTAACAAACAACACTGGTGCTCTCCAAGGTGAGACACTAGGGCGGATGAAGCCCTTGTCAAGCAGCTCTTGCAACTGTACTTTTAATTCTTTTAGTTCTACTGGTGCCATTCTGTATGGTGTTATGGAGATTGGGTCCACACCAAGCATAACATCAATTTCAAACTGCACTTCTCTTTCTAGAGGTAATCCTGGCAATTCATCAGGAAATACATTCGGAAAGTCACATACAGTAGGAATGTCCTCCAATGCTGGACTCCCCACTTGGGTGTCTATCACATGTGCTAAGTATGCCTTATACCCTTTTCTAATCATTTTTCTAGCCAGTGCAGCTAAAATGATGTTTGAAGGCAATAGCTGCCTCTCCCCATGAATTACTACATCACCATACTGAGGAAGACCAAAAGTGACTCTTGATCTCTGATCAATCATGGCGTGATGCCTGGCTAACCAATCCATGCCCAAGATAATGTCATAATCTCTGAAGGGCATTTCAACTAAATCAAACAGAAAAGTGTGTCCTTGGATCACCAAAGGACAATCCCTATATAACCTATTTACCCTGACCTCCTGGCCTAATGGACTAGTTACTAGCAAATCATAGTCCATTGGTACACACTGAATAGCAGTAGAACACATCACACTGGCACTAACATACGAATGTGTTGAGTCAGGATCAAATAACACATGTCAAATAACACATGTAAATCTTGGTCAAGGATGGAAAAATTACCAGCTACAACGTCTGATGTTTCAGCCTCCTCCCTCTGATGCATAGTATACACTCTGACTGGTGCGCCACTGGGTACTGGCTAGTTAACAGTGCATTGACTTCCAAGAGTGTTACCAGGACCCCTACCTCTCCCTCTACCTCTAGCAGCTGACTGTGACCCTCTAGGTGCAGAGACTTGAGCTGATCCCTCAGATGTAGTAGAAGGTCCAGACCAGTGTGGACTAGTGCAATCCTTAGCGAAATGTCCGCTCCCTCCACAGTTAAAACATGCACCGGTGGCCTTGAAACAAACCCCACCACGAGTTCTCCCACAAGTTTCACACTGTCGTACTGATAGAGCTCCTCGAGGTGCCTACTGGGTCTGCTGACCAGACCGAGGTGGTCTTTGGCCAGAAAATCTGCCTCTGCCAGATCTACGGGAACTGGATCCCCCAAACTGTTTCCTCTTTCCAGAACCACTCTCAGATGCTTGTCCCCTACTCTTTTCATTCTTTTCTTTCTCTTGTGTACCCTTCTTCACTACCCCTTCTGATTCTATCCTTTCTAGTTCCAGGGCCTGTGAGATCAATTCAGCAAAATTCTGATGTCTGAAATCCACGATTTGCATCCTCAGATTCGGCCTTAATCCGGACTCAAACCTCTTACATCTATCTCTGGGGGTGAAAACTAAGCTTCCAGCATAGTGGCTTAGCCTTGAAAAGTCTCTCTCATACTCTGCTATAGTTCTGTCCCCTTGTTTTAAACTTAGAAATTCTTGTAATTTCATATCTACATACGCATCAAGAACCCATTTCTGCCTGAATTCCCTCAGAATGTCTGTCCATGTCAACACAGGTGGCTCAACCAGGCTGTGGGGGATGGTCTTCCACCATTCATATGCATCCCCTTGGAGAAGAGATACTAAATACTCAAATTTTAATTCTTCCGTACACTGCAGCTTTCTGAAAACCCGTTCCATTCTTTCCAACCACTGTTCTGCCTCCAGTGGATCCACAGTGCCTTTAAACTCAGTGGCCCCAAATTTCATCAATTTTTCATATTGCCGAGCTGAGGGCTGTGGTTGTGCTACAGGTGCTTGCATTTGAGCTTGGGGTAGCACATTACCCGCCATTTGCTGGAAAAATGCAGCCATCTGCTGTACAAATTGAGCAGGGAACTGCGGTGCTGGAGTAGGAGCTGGAGTGGCTGACCCACTCAAGTTCTGGAGTGCTGGGGCTTCCCCTTGAACCTCAGCCTCACCAGATTGTTCTTCGGAATGATCTCCTTCTTCCATTCCGTTTTCCAAAAATTTCTACTTCCTGAGATCAAACACAAGGAGGTTGACCTCTGTTAGTGCATATTCATGATGTAAATATGTCATATGTATCAATTAAAGACACTTGAGCAGTTGTACTTATCAAAGAAATATTCACACACATAGTCAAAATTTATTGTAAAACCATGCTCTGATACCACTAAAACATGTCACACCTTACCCCTCTGTAGGGCATAACATGATCCCGTAGAATACTTAATGAACTACCGAACTTCACCTACCGATAACTCATTAAGTACCCTACAAGGGATTTTAAAACAATTTTCTTACATTTTGGGAGTGGTGAGCATTTTGGTAGGAATTAAAAACCATTTATTCAAAGTTTAAATGCTAGTAAAAATTTTTGGGCATTTCAATTTTGTCGCAAATTTTATAAAAATTTTGACAGAGTTTCGTTTGTATTTGGAGAAAATAGTTCTTCAAATACCTGAAAAAAAACACTTCCAATAGTTTTCTCAACTCCCAACCTCCAATAAATCTCAAATCAACTCAATTCAATTCACTTCAAAATAATTCCACAATCCAAATCAAAATTTATCTTCTCAAAATATTTAATACTTCATTCATCAGGCATAAAATATGAAATTCACAGGAACAAATATTAATTTACAGAAGGAAATCCAAAAATAATATTATTACAATTTATTTACAACTGCTCAACTTTACATTGATAAATACAACATTACTATATTTACATCAAAATTAACGACAAAGGTATAAAATAATACCCGTATAGTTCTCAATTCAATAGCAGCTCACTCTGCTGCTTTCTCCTTGCTCTTATCTGCGATAGCAAAATAAGCTATTGCTGAGTATAAAAATACTCAGTGGTGCACAATAAAAAATTTGAAATACAATACATAAATCATTCATTGCCAAAACACAATTTAAATATTTCTCAGTCACATTTCACAATTATCAAAACTCAGAAGAACAAATTTAGTCAAATAATTTAATAAACACAATGTTGCCAAAATTATACACAACTTAAGCCATGACACAAAATTTTCGATCAATACCGTGTTGTACACCACGACAAAGCAATCTACAACCTCACTAATTGAAATCAATGAGGGAGGTGGCTAGCAAGCTAATGAGTACTCATCCAATCTCAACCTCAACTGGCAAGCCAGAGAGGGAGAAAAATGAACGATCTCAACCCCATAAATAGAGGAGGAATAATGTGATACTGTCATGCTAAGTGTGAACACAAAATCAATTCAAAACAATTTATTCAAATAATTTATGAGAAATCTGGTCAATTTTCAAAGTCATATCCTCAATCATAAATGGCAACACAATTCATATTTAACTAAAAAAAAAATCAAAATTTCAAGAATCATATATCTAAACAAAAATTACTGTGCACAGACCTGACGTAAGTCGCCTCTAGGCCTTGACTCAGTCTCTCTGAGCTTCCAAGTCTTTTTCAGCTGAAATACACAGTTTCATAGTGTTTCAGTACCATATCTTAGCATAAATCCAAAAATAAATTTAACTTCACTTTTACCTAGCTTTATTGTGCTAAACTCGACGTTCTTGAAATTTTTGTATTTCAGGTTACTATTCACTACACTATTTAAGTCAAATTGTTAACGTTTTAAGGCTTAATAGGTATGAGACTCTAACTTCACCCACATACCACATTTTGGTCATTAAATTTGTTGGTTTTGGTCATTTTCTCAAAGCTCAAGTCCTTTTGGCAAAATTGTCAAATTTTTAGTTTTGGTGCTCCTAGTTGCACTGTTCCATTGGTAATTTTACTGTTGGAATTTGGAAAAACTTCCTTCATAGAAAATGTTCCTTATTATCTTAAGTTTATTCTCATTTTTTAATCACCCCAATTGGAGTTTTGTAGCTCAAGTTATGGCCATTTGGACCATGGCTGCCGGATTGGAAACAACCCAGATTTTCTGGGCAATTTTGGTGCTGGCAGTTTTGGGTCACCAACTTGGGGTGGCCAAATCCCTTGGTTGCTGGCAAAATTTGGTTTTGTGTTCCTCATGAAAGTTTTAGGTCTATATCTCATCTAACCACTGGTAAAATTTCAGGTTATTTGGACCTGCCTAGCTTGAGTTATGACCAAATGAACAAACATTGTTCATTTGGTCAGTTTGTACAGGGCAGCCTGCACTTATCCAACTTTGGTCAATTTTTTTTTCACTTGGTTTTGGTTACTTTTTGGGAATGATTCCTAAATGAAAATTGTGTCATTTTATGTCTATTTTCATCCCCAATTGGTCCCACATCAATTGGACTTGTAAAATTTTATTTTTGGTCCTTCAAAGTTGACTTGGTCATGCTGCCAGCAGCATGACCACACTCCCTCCGAATTTAGTTTTAATTCCAATCATTCCAACACAACTCATTTGGTCATAAATGACCATTTTTCACTTCACAATAGGTCAAAGACACCATTTACTCATTTCTTACATTTTTGGTTCATAAACCCTAATATTCAAACCCTAAGTTTGTCCAATCTTTACAATTCATGTAATCTAATTATACAATTCACATATATAACATCTATTCACCAATATTTCATGTTTAACCTAACTAAATACCATTAAAACCTTAGGTTTCTATGGCTACCACATTCTTTCTTCCCTTATTTAAGCATAATTTCCTTTATTTCTAATGTAATCTCATCACACATAAACTTAAATTCATGAATTCCATAAGAATCAAAACTTGAAATTGCACTTAACTCAATTTGTAGATTTCCTAATTCTTCAATTCTCCAAGTTTTCTTTTCCTTCTTGCTCCCAAAGTGTTTATCTAGGTCTAGGGATAAGATTTAATGTTGGGATTTAGAGGATTTATGGAAAGGAACCAAAGAATCCCAAGCTTTTCTTGCTTAAAAATGGTGGAGTAAATGAGAAAGAAAGGAGAGAGACTTGGACGGCAATATGGAGAAGAAGATAACTTTTGTTTTATTTTTTTTTCTTTTCTTTTCTTTTATTTACTTGTGGAAGACCCAAAAAAAATCTTATTAATTAACTATATTAATTATTACTTTTATGACATCATGCATGATGTCATGCATGATGTCATCTCCCTACACTTTTTCTTTTTCTCTTTTTTTTTTTCTATTCGCTCTTTAATTTAATTCTCGATTCTGAAATTTTCTTTTCTCTGATTTTATTTGACAGTTAGGTCAGGAGTCAGCTCTCGGGGTCAATTGACCAAATTGCCCCTCTCCAGTTCATCCCGGTTTGCAAATAATTCAATATTTCTTTCGGCTCGCTGACCTAATTATTTGACTGACTTAACAATTTTTTTTCGTGATTTTCTCTTTTCCACTATGTTCATGAGGGTCCTAAGGACTGCAGCGTCACATTTTACGGTTCGAAATTTGAGTTTAAAATGACTTCGCAGTCCTTCCCGAGAAGGTCACCCATCACTGTGACTCTCGGCTCGTTTAACTTCTTATATTCCGTTTTTCTTATTTATACTTAACTAATTGAACATTACTAATTATTTGTGTTTATGGCTTCTCTAGTTGTCTTAAGTGTGGTTCTAATCCCCTTAATTGTCCGGACCAACACCGGTCACCGTAATAGTGAAATATACTAGGCTATACAAATAAGGGTGTTACAAGGGGGATTGTTGGCGAGTGACTGGTGCATGCTTGTGGTGTGGATCGACAGAACATTAGATCAAGAATTGTCTGAAGAGGACTACTACAGTCGCTCCAACACAAACTGACAGACCTACTCCTGCACCACAAAGGGGTAGGAAGCCTGGTAAACCTGAGGTAGTTGGTCCATCACTGAGGCCTGCGTTCGAGTCAGCTGAGAGGCCAGATACTATAATACCTTCCAAGGCCTATGCCATCAGAGCTCAGGAGGAGCAAGATGCCCCGGATGTCATCAGGGGTACGTTTTCCCTCTACATCACTTCTGTGCATGCATTAGTGGATCCAGGATCCACTCATTCCAACATTTGCATCAAACTACCCATAGAGAGGGGAGTTTCAGTAGAGGAGAGTGATCAAGACATTTTGGTCACAAATCCACTAGGCCACAGTGTGGTAGTGAATAAGGTGTATAAAGGTTGCCTGTTGAGGATTCAGGGGTATGAATTCTCGGCAGACCTAATTGAATTGCCCTTCCACGAGTTTGACGTGATTTTTGGTATGGACTGGTTGTCACGTCATCAGGCAATAGTTGATTGCAAATTGAAGAGGATTTCTCTGAAAACTTCTGAGGGTAATGAGATCACTGTTGTGGGTGAAAGGATAGATTTACTGTCCAATGTTATCTCAGACACAGTTGCAAGAAGATCGATGAGAAAAGGCTATGAAGCTTACCTAGCACATGTGGTTGATACTAGGCAAGCTAAGCCAAAATTGTGTGATATACCCACAGTAAGAGACTTCCCAGATGTATTTCCTGAAGAGTTGCCTGGTTTACCACCAGAAAGGGAAGTCGAGTTTGCTATTGAGGTAATGCTGGGTACAGCACCAATTTCAATTGCTCCTTATAGGATGGCACCCATTGAATTGAAGGAGTTGAAAATCCAGTTGCAGGAGTTACTTGATAAGGGGTTCATATGCTCCACCATGGGGAGCTTCGGTACTGTTTGTGAAGAAGAAGGATGGAACTTTGAGATTGTGTATTGATTACCGACAGTTGAACAAAGTAACTGTGAAGAATAAATATCCATTGCCCAGAATTAACGATCTGTTTGATCAGTTGAAGGTAGTCGATGTATTTTCAAAAATTGATCTCAGATCAGGGTATCATCAGTTGAGGGTAAAGGATGCAGATGTGTCAAAAACTGCATTCAGAACCAGGTATGGGCACTATGAATTTTTAGTGATACCGTTTGGTTTGACAAATGCACCAGCAGCATTTATGGACCTTATGAACCGTGTCTTCCATCCATACTTAGATCGGTTTGTAGTGATCTTTATTGATGATATTCTGGTGTATTCCAAGACCAGGGAAGAACATGATGAACATTTGAGGATTGTTCTGCAAACCCTGCGAGAAAAGAAGCTGTATGCTAAGCTGTCCAAGTGTGACTTCTGGATGAGTGAAATCTCTTTCCTTGGACACATAGTATCAGCTGAGGGGATTAGAGTGGATCCCAAAAAGATAGAAGTAGTGATGGAATGGAAGCCTCTCAGAAATACAACTAAGGTCAGAAGTTTATTGGGGCTAGCTGGGTATTACAGAAGATTTGTGAAGGGGTTCTCTCTTGTAGCTGCTCCATTGACCAAGTTGTTGCATAAGAATGTGAAATTTGGCTGGAACGACAAGTGCCAAGCCAGTTTCGAGAGGCTGAAGGCTATGTTGACAGAAGCACCAGCGTTAACACAGCCAGTGTCGGGAAAAGACTTTGTGGTCTACAGTGATACCTCGCGTAATGGGCTAGGGTGTGTATTGATGCAAGAGTGAAAAGTGGTCGCCTATGCTTCCAGGCAGTTAAGGCCGCATGAACAGAACTACCCTACTCATGACCTGGTGTTAGCAGCATTTATCATCGCACTGAAGATATGGAGGCGTTATTTATATGGTGAAAAATGCTATATCTATACAAACCACAAGAGTCTAAAATATTTGCCAACCCAAAAGGAGCTCAATCTTAGACAGAGGCGATGGATTGAGTTCCTGAAGGACTATGATTGTGTGATAGATTATCATCCTGGGAAGGCAAATGTAGTTGCTGATGCTTTGAGCAGGAAGTCCATCACAACTTTAAGATCACTCAATGCCTGTCTGTCCTTAGCTCAAGATGGAGCTATTTTGGCTGAGTTGCAAGTGAGGCCAACCCTACTACAGTAAATACAAGATGGGCAGAGGGCAGATGAAAAACTAATGGCCATTGTGGGTAAAATTCCTAAGGGAAAGGAAACTGAATATGAGGTGAAAGCAGATGGGTGTCTATACTACAGAGGAAGAGTGTGTGTACCAGATGATGGGGAACTGAAGACTAGTATTTTGAAAGAAGCACATACTAGTGTTTATGCTATGCACCCAGGAAGCACGAAAATGTATAATGATTTGAAGCCTCATTATTGGTGGCCTGGTATGAAGAGGGATATAACTGACTATGTGACTAAGTGTTTGACATGTCAGCAAGTTAAAGTAGAACATCAAGTTCCATCAGGATTGCTACAGCCTATAAGCATACCTGAATGGAAATGGGACCGAGTCACTATGGATTTTATTAGTGGTCTACCTCTCATCCAAAAGAAGCATGATGCAGTATGGGTGATAGTGGATAGATTGACGAAGTCAGCAAATTTTCTGCTAGTTAGGACTGACTAGTCACTGGAGAAGCTAGTAGAACTGTATATCAGTGAGATAGTTAGACTGCATGGAATCCCACTTTCCATCATATCTTACCGAGACCCAAGGTTTACATCGAGATTCTAGAAAAAGTTGCAAGAAACCTTCGGCACATAACTCCGTTTTAGCACGGCTTTTCATCCTCAGACGGATGGACAGTCAGAACGAGTAATCCAAGTAAACATAAGAACTAATTGAATTTTTGCAATTAAATAATTGAATTATGTAATATATCCTGGAGGATACGCTAAGGAGTTATGTCATTGAGTTTGAGGAGAGTTGGGATAGATACCTCCCACTGGCAGAATTTGCATACAATAATAGCTACCAAGCTAGCATTCAAATAGCCCCGTATGAAGCACTGTATGGGAGGAAATGTAGAACCCCAGTGTGTTGGACTGAATTGGGCGAAGATAAACTGGTAGGACCAGACCTGGTGAAACAGACTGAGGAGAAAGTGAAGATAATCAAAGCTAACCTGAAGGTTACCTCAGATAGACAAAAATCATATACCGACTTGAAGAGAAAAGAGATAAAGTATGCAGTTGGCGATAAAGTGTTTCTCAAAGTCTCACCATGGAAGAAAGTACTGAGGTTTGGGATAAAGGGTAAGTTAAGCCCTAGGTTTATTGGCCCATATGAAGTAATTGAACGTGTGGGACCAGTGGCCTATCGACTAGCTTTACCACCAGAACTGGATAAAATTCACAATGTATTCCATGTTTCTATGCTGAGAAGATATCACTCAGACCCTTCACATGTCATTTCCATGGAAGAGATTGAAATCCAACCGGACTTGACATATACAGAAGAACTTATACAGATCCTAGCTCGAGAAGTGAAGCAACTGAGAAATAAACAAATTCCACTGGTGAAAGTGCTTTGGAGGCACCACAACACTGAAGAAGCAACTTAGGAAAGTGAAGATACGATGAGTCAATAGTTCCCTCAACTATTTGCATCAGGTAAATTTCGAGGACAAAATTTTTATTAGAGGGGAAGAGTTGTAACATCCTCACTTTAGCTAGTCCGTACAGTCTACTGTTCTGGTGACCAATGTCGGTTCGGGTAGCTAGAATGTTTGAAATTATAAATAGACTATAGTGAGGAGTTATAATGAAACTAAATAATGCTCATAAAAATCAAGGAAAAATTTTAGAAACCAAATACACTAAGGTTAAACGAGCCGAAACCCCAGGGATGAGTAACCCAAAGGGGAAGTGACGGAGAAGGCCGTTAGCAACCCTAGACCAGGGGAAAAAATTATAAAATAATTATTGGGACTCCAGAGAAGGGTCATTGAGGTTCTTATGGCATTAGAATGCCAAGGAAATGCTTAGAAAAATTTTTCAATCGGTACAGACAATTTTGGCTCGTTAAGCTAAACGGAGAGTATTTTGGTCATTTCGTCTTCAAAGATGATTTTTTACCAACTTGTCCAGTTAAATAAATAATTTATATAACATAAAATATGATTAAATATTGTTAAAAATTTAATTGAAATTAGTTAGATAAGAAATGGAGAGAAAATGAAAGAAAATGGCATTATGACATCATAGTGATGTCATTAAAGTTTTCCCAACCAACCCAATGTGGACACATGGCATAAACTTATTTAAAAGAGAAAAATGGGCTGGAAAAATGAAATAAAAATCCGATTTCTATTCTCTTCATCTTCCTTGCCGTGAACCTCCTCCATAGCCAAACCATTTTCAAGCTTTCAAAGCTTGATTTTCACTCACTTCTACCCAACAAAACCCTAACCTAACAACACAAAAAGTGTTCTTGCATCTTGGAGATTCTTTTGGGAACAAAAAGAAAAGGAAAACAAGAATTCTAGCAAGTGGGAAATCTCACTCCATAGAGGTTAGTGACCTAAACCTTGAATTTCACTTTAAATTTATGTTTAACAACTGTAAATGTGTGCAAATGACAAAGAAATTTGATGAAATACCATTGGTATGCTAATGCTAAATTTTGGCAGCCATGGTTAGGGTAACATGGTGATGATTTATGGGGAGCTAACATGCTAGTATGGCTGCCCTTAATATGTATCTCATAAGTGAATTAATAAATGCAATGATAATGCATGGTTTTGTAATGTTGAGTTAGGGTTTGAGGTGGAAAAATGAGACTTTGACCATGTGATGATGGAATTAGGTTTTAATGGCCAATTAGTGACCATTTGGTATTGTTTGAATAAAAAATGAAGTGCATTGTATAGTGGGATTGGAGCTTGGTGTGGCTGCCCTTGGTGGCCTGCAGAATTGGACATGAGTCCAGCAGGTTTGGGCGGCAATAACTTGAATTGTAGAGGTTCAATTGGTGCAAAGCCAATTGGACATGAAACTAGACACATAATGGCACAACTTTGGTGAAGAAACCATGCCCAGAAAACCAAAGCAAGTGAACTAAAACCTTGCCCTAATTCGGGTGACCTGCAGTCTGCCTGGGCAAAATGACCAAATAAATAGTATTTGGTCATTTGGCCATAAATCAGTGTAGAAAGGTCCAATTGACCTGAAAATTTACCAGCAACAAGCTGAGATATAGACCAACAACTTTCATGAAGAAACCTAGCCCAAATTATGACCATAACCTGTTCAACAAGTGAGTTGCAGTCACTGCTCATTACACTATAGATATGGCCAGTCCAGAAATTCTGGACAAAATTTCAATCCAGCCAGTTGTGGTTTTTGGGCCATAACTTGAGCTACAAAACTCCAAATGGAGTGATTCAAAAAAGGAAATGCAACTAGACAAATAAGGAACAACTTTCATGTTGATCAGTTTGCCAAATTCCCACTGTAAAATTGACCAATGGAACAATAAAAACAAGGCATAAAAAGTGAAAATTCTGCCCAACTAACATTAAGCTTAGAAATGGTATTGGCAACTAATACCAACAAATTTTGAATGCAAAATGTGGTATGTTGATGATATTAAAACCAATGTACCTATTGCCTATGCAAAAGTCAACATTTTTGTTGACCAATGAATGGAATAGTAACACTAAAACTTAAATTCCAAAAATTGTGAAACTTAAAAGTGTGAAATGCCCTAGTATACCTAACAAGATTGGTTTGGATAGCTTGGCATGCCAATAGGGTTCTGTTAGCAGTACTCCATATGGCTTCATGCCATTATGTGTTTCATGGCTTCCCATGCCATTCTGTGACATAATAGCCTTTGGCTATGTTATTTGAATTATTACACTTGGGTTTTAACCCCGATAATTATTCTGACTTATTAGGTACGTTACATTTGCCTGGGAGACACAATGTGACCGATGGTATGATGATCCGAGGTACTTAGTACCCAGTGCCAATTTACCCGTTTATCTAGTCTAGTCAATTAGTATGGGTTACTCGGGCAATGATAATAAATCTTACCAAATTTTAATCGAATAATAATGCAAATAATATCAGAAGTTAAGTCTACCAAAAATGTAAACACATATTTTGCATATTTGTTTTATTTTATTTTATTTTATTTTATATTATTTTATATTGTCACCACTAAGCAGAATTGCTTAGCGCGTCGCTTTTGCCACGCGCAGGTACTGGAGACCTAGCTGGTGAGCCCAGCAGACATTAGACCGGGTGAGCCTTCAGATTTGCATCCGGAGTCCCGAGTCATCTCACACCTGCAGTGCATATGGTAGGACATAGGATTTTGGGAGCATTTTGTATTTTGGCATTTTGTATTAGTTTGGATTGTAACTATAAACTCTTGTAATTATGTATTAATGTAAATATATGAAATTTCATATTATTGAAATTTTCTGCATAATGTATATTGATAAATGAAATGTTGAGAAATATTTATGAATATGTTTCTAGTGATGAAGTGAACAGAAAAGTTTTAAAAATAGTATTGTGATTTAAGATTGAGATTTTGAGATTGACCTGAAATGTGTATAATGGAGTTTGGAATTGGAAATTATATTGAAAGTGTTTTTAAACAGGTTTAGAAAGAACTGTTTTTCCAATTTACAGCCGGCACTCTGCCGGATTTTCTATAAAATTTGTGAAAAAATTCAGATTTATCAAAAATTAAAAATAAATGAATTAAAAAGGGATAAATTGTAAATAGAAACATAAATTGGTACTCCAGCACACTGAGTGGCATAACTTGCTCGGCTACACTGTAGACGGGTAAAGGGTGTCACAATGTTATTTAAGTTGTTACACTCGGGTTTTAACCCTAATAATTATTACAGCTTGTTAGCTGTTCTGTTGCACACCGGGAGACACAATGTGACCAATGGTGTGATAGTCCAAGGTACTTAGTACCCAGTGCCAGTTTACCCGTTTATCCAGTCCAGTCGACTAGTATGGGTTACTCGGGCAATGTTAATAAATCTTACCAAATTTAAATCGAATAATACTGCAAATAATATCAGAAATTAAGTCTACTAAAAAATGTAAACATACATTCTGCATACTTATTTTTATTTTATTTTATATTGTCACCACTAAGTAGAATTGCTTAGCGCGTCGCTTTTGCCACGTGCAGGTACTGGAGACTTAGCTAGTGAGCCCAGCAGACATCAGACAGGGTGAGCCTTCAGAGCTGCATCCGGAGTCCAGAGTCACCTCACCTCCGCAGTGCATATGGTAGGACATTAGGATTTTGGGTAGTATTTTGTATTTTGTATTAGTTTTGGGATTGTAACTATAAACTCTTAAAATTATTTGATGATGTAAATATATGAAATTTCATATTATTGAAATTTTTCTGTATATTATGTTGAGAAATATTTAAGAATGTGCTTCCAGTAATGAAGTGAAAAGAAAAAAAATTCTGAAAATAATGTTGTGATTTGAGATTGAGTTGAGATATGTGTGTATAATGGAGTTTGGATTGGAAAATTATTTTGGAAGTGTTTTTAAACAGGTTCAGAAGAACTGTTTTTCCAAATTATAGCTGGCACTCTGTATGTGGAAAAATTTTGTAACACCCCTATGTTCGGTAGTGCGTTCTACTGTTCCGATGACCAGTGTTGTCCGGACAGCTAGGATGCCTAGAACTACACTTAGATATGAGTGAGGAGACATAAAATAATGAAATACAAGAAAAGAAAATATAAGAAAAACAAAGGAAAAATCATAGCAATGAAATGTAACCAAATTAAACGAGCCGAGAACCCTAGCAATGGGTGAACACACCGGGAAGTTGCGGCGTGGACCGTTGACTTGCCCTGGACAGCGGAGAACCCTAGAAAAATATTTTTAAGACTCAAATAGACATCTATTGAAGCATAAATACCATTAGAAATATCAAATAAAAATTAATTAATTAGTGCAAAGAAAAGTGAGAAATCGAAAACGGACAAAACTTGGTGTTATTGAAAAATCGGGAATGCAACCCGAACAGGGGCATTGTGGTCATTTGACACCCCGAGTTGCCTTTTGACCTCAATGTCCATTAAAAATAAATGATATTAAACTTTAAAAATGTCATAAAAGTTAAATTGTGGTACATTATATCAATAGTGAAAGAAGTGGTGACAAAATTGCAAATTTGGAAACTTTGGATTAATTATTCATTAACTAAACTTAGTGGTCCACTAAGTGAGCTAAATGGACATTAAAATATAACATTAGTGGACAGATTTCTCCACTAAGTAAGCTTCATCTTCTTCATTCTTCTTCCAAACCGAATTGAACTTTCTCCCAAAACTCCCATGGAAACTCCATGGCCAACCTCACTTCAACCACCATGCAACCATGATTTAGCCATATTTTTCACTAGCTTCCTTCACAAAAACTGTTCTACACCACTTGGGCATTAGATAGACAGCAAGAAGATCAAGTTTAGTCAAGGTTTTGAAGAGTTTCCAAAGTGGTAAGTTTGTGTTTTTGGTTATTGCTTCATTAAAGTTTGTGAGGAGGTTATGGGTACTTGAATTGTGGAAAGAATTTTGGAGTTTGATGTTCTAAGGGAGATGTTTATTTTTGGAAGCCATGAAAACTCCTTGAGGACAGTTTATTCTTGCTTGTAAATGGTAGATTAAAGGGTTGATTAAATGTTTATGTGTGTAGGAATTAATTTGGGTGATGTATACTTAGTGTATGTGAATGTGTACTTGAATTTGGAAGCTTGGAAATTAATGGACTATAATGTATGAATCGGCAGCCTGATTTGGTGAACCATAAAGATGTTATTTCATATTTGGTTTATGGAATATTAATGTTGAATTGTGATAGTTGTTATGGCAGCTTGGGTATATGTATGATGGTGTGAGGTTGGACATGTAAATGAGCTAGGTTAGGTGATTGAATGGTTGTAATTTGAGCTTGAAAAATTCTGTACTAAATGGTGCATATTGAAGGTGATTGTAAGCTGCCAAAATGACCAACAATATGTTGTGAATTGTGTTTAGGTTATGGTACAAACCAGAATTGGCATGAATGTTTAGTTTGGTAAATGTTAAAAGTGTCCTTTGATGAGTAATGAATAAAATGTAATAGGGCAGTTTATGTTATGGGCCTAGAACCTTAAGTGTGTGCCTCCAATTGGTATGAGACTAATTGGAGGTGAAACTAGGCACAAAATGTGCCAACTTTCATGAAGGAAGCTTACCAAAATTCTGCTTGTAAGGTAACTTGAAAAGTGACCAAATCCGGATTAGTGCATTTAAGGCCTGAAAATTGACCATTTGGGCAGCAGTTAGTATTTTGGCCATAACTCACTCAAAACAGGTCCAATTGACCTGAAATTTTGACCATGAATAGTTAAGACCTATATCTACAAGTATTGTGAAGACACCAAAGCCTAGAAATGACCATAAGCAAGTAAAACAGCTTGCACAAGTTCTGGTCCAAAAACTGGCCGAACCTTAAATGACCTAAAGTGACCAATTTTGATGCATTTTGACCAGCAATAGTAAAATGACCATAACTTGGTCTACATAACTCAGAATGACCTGAAATTTTGCCCCGCGTGCAATAAGACATAGATCTACAAGTTTGTAGTTTTGACCGAAACCCGAAAATTGAGGAAACTAGGTCGTCCGGCTAGGTCAAACTAGTATCCCGGAATCCAGCAAATTGCAATAAAACGCAAAATACATGGAAATAAATTTGGTAATATGTACCAACCTTAAAAGGCTACAAATGTGATATATTAATAACATTAAAACCTAATTTACCTAGAATGCATCGAGGGTCGACATATTAGGTTGACTAAGCAAACAATAGAACTCAGTGAATTAATTATCAAGCATTATCGTTAGAGACAGTTTAAATGAGTACTGAAACACTTCAAATTGTGTTTCTCAGTTAGCAAAGACTCAGGGAAGGGGAAGGAAACACTGAGTCAGAGCCAAGAGACAGTTATCAGAGGTTTGTGCACAACTAGTTTTTAACTGATTTTGTTTTGAATATTTCATATGATTAAATGACATATTTTTCTTATGTATTATGTTTAATAAGCATTGGATTTAATTCAATGATTATTGAAATTGTTATAGTATGTATGAATTTAGCTTTTTGAAATGGTATTTTCACAAGTATTAAGCATTGTTACGGATTGAATAAATTATGTTTTGGAAAATTATGATAGAACATGTTTTGAATTGTGATGGTAATTTTCATGGAAAAATACAAAATTATGATTTGAATTGTGATGAGCATAAAAATTATTGGATATTGGAATTGAATTTGAATTGAATTATATTGTGATTTATGCTCACTAAAAGGATTGTGATATTGTTTTATATCTCACTATAGATGTTTGACTAGGTTATTACCCGTCTTTCTCATTTGTTGAGAAGACAATGGAGTTAGTTGTGTTTTGATTACCATGGTACATGCACAGGCTTAGATTTTCCTCTGATTTGAGGTTAGATCTAAGTTTTTATTGTTATGGCCCTTGCGGAAGATTCATTATTGTGATGTGTACTGTGCACGATGATTCGACCTCCCCGACCATAGGGAGTTAGAATCACTTCGAATATGGCCCTTTCGGATTAGTCTTGCATGGTTACACATAAAGAATGATTTTTGAGATAAAGAATGATTTTTGAGAAACAGCATGGTTTTTGAGATACAGTGTGGTTTTTGAGATACAACATGGTTTTTGAGATACAAAATGTTTTTGAATAGTAAAGAATTGTGATTTCAGTTATGATTTATATATAATTGATTTTGTTAGAATTACCTTAAATGGTTAGTAATGATTTGATAAATTGAATTTCGTGATCAAAGTCATTTTATACAAATGATTTACATTATTGGCAATGAATATTTTGAGTTTTGGAATTTGATGAGTATCCAGATTTCCAAATTATTTGCTGTAAATTTTGTCAATGTATATTGTACTATGTTTTAAATTATAGTTGTGCACCACTGAGTTCACCACTCAGCGATAGCTTTATATCTTTGTCGAGTAAAAAAGAGTATAGAGCAGTGAGTAAGTTTCTTTGAAGACACATTCAGATCAGCTCCAGGTATATCATAGGTATACCCATGTACATAGGTTTTGATGTAAATATGTATGTAAATTATTTGAGCAGTTGTATAAAAACTCTTGTAAAATATTTTGGTATGTAATTAAATGTAAATTATTGTAAATGTAAATTTGGGATTTAATTTATCTGAATAGTTTTGTAATATTAATTTTGAGTCTTGTAATCAATGAAATGTTTCTTTTATGAGGAGATTGATTTGATTATTGAGATTTGAATTATGGGTTCAAATGAAGTTATTGAAGTTGTATTTGAGAAAACATATTGGGAGTGTGTTCTTTGCAGGTTTTGAAGAACTGTTTTCTCAAAATACAACCGGCACTTTGCCGAAATTTTGAAAAAAATTTTATAACACCAGATTTTAATCGATGATTTAAATTTCATGAAAATTGTTTTAAAATCCCTTGTAGTATATTTAATGGATTATCGGTAGGCGAAGTACGGTAATTCATTAGGTGTACTACGGGATCATGTTACATCTTACAGGGGAGTAGGGTGTGACATGTTTTGTGGTATCAGAGCAATGGTTTTAAAGTAAATTTCGAACTGTGAATTTGAAATCTTTTTGTCGGTAACTACAACTGCTCAAATGTTTGATACATATAGTACATTTACATCATAAATATGAACTAATGGAGAGCAATTTCCTTGTGTTGGTTGTAACACCCCTATGTTCGGTAGTGCGTTCTACTGCTCCGATGACCAATGTCTATCCGGACAGCTAGAATGCCTAGAACTATATTTAAATATTAGTGAGGAGACATAAAATAATGAAATACAAGAAAAAAATACAAGAAAAATAAAGAAAAAATAATAGCAATGAAATATAACCAAGTTAAACGAGTCGAGAACCATAGCGATGGGTGACCGCACCGGGAAGTTGCGGCGTGGACCGTTGACTAGCCCTGGACCGCGGGGAACCCTGGAAATTATTTTGAAGACTTAAATAGACACCTATTGAAGTATAAATACCATTAGAAATATCAAAGAAAAATTAATTAATTAGTACAAAGAAAAGTGAGAAATCGAAAAATGGACAAAACCCGGTGTTACCGAAAAATCAGGAATGCAACCCGAACAGGGGCATTGTGGGCATTTGACATCCCGAATGTCTTTTGACCTAAATGTCCATTGAAAATACATGATATTATATTTGGAAAATGTCATGAAAAATTTAATTAGTGGTACCTAATGTAAATAGCAAAAGTGGGATTCAAATTGAGTAATTAACACATTTAAACATATAATATAATTATTTATGGTGAGTGGAGCACTATGGGGTTAAACAACCATTAAATGGGCAAGTGTAAATCCACTAACAAATCTGTAAACTCATCTTTAACCTTCATTCCCTTCCATTGCCGAAGTGAAGATTTCTCCCAAAGAAACTCCATGGCTGCACCATGCATGGAGCTCAAGTTCTCCATGATCAAGCCTTGATTTCTTGCAAATGTCTTCATGAAAAATGATCCTCACACCATGGGCAGTAGATAGGCAGCAAGAAATGAAAGTTTTTGTGGAGTTTTGAAGAATTTCCAAAGTGGTAAGTTTGAGTTTTTTATTATTGTTTTATTAAAGTTTGTAAGGATGTTATGGGTGTTTAATTTATGGATAAATTTTTGAGGTTTGATGTTTAAATGGGGATGTGTACTTTTGGCAGCCATGGAAACACCTTGAAGACAATTTATTTTTGCTTGTAAATGGTGGATTAAAGGATTGATTAAATATTTATGTGTGTAAGAAATTATTTGGGTGATGTATACTTAGTATATGTGAATGGGTATTGAAATTTGAATGCTTGGAAATTATAGGAATGTAATGCATGAATCGGCAGCCTGGTTTGGTGAACCATAAGGATGTTATTTTATGTTTGATTTATGGAATATTACTGTTGAATTGTATTAGTTGTTATGACAGTTTAGGTATATGTATGATGGTGTGAAGTTGGACATATAAATGAGCATGTGTAGGTAGTTAAATTGTTGTAATTGAATTTGACAAATTCTGCACTTTTTGGGGTATGTTGAATGTGATTGTAAGCTGCCAAAATGATCAATAAAATGTTGTGAAATATTTTTAGGTTAGGGTACAAACCAGAAATGGCATGAAGGTGAAGTTTGGTAAGGGTTAAAGGTGATCTTGATGAGCATAAACAAAATGCAATAGGCCAGTTTGTGTTTTGGGCCTAGAACCTTAAGTGTGTAGCTCCAATTTGTATGAGACCAATTGGAGGTGAAACTAGGCACAAAATGTGCCAACTTTCATAAAGGAAGCTTGCCAAAATTCTGCTTGTAAGGTAACTTGAAAAATGACCAAATTCGGATTAGTGCAATTGAGGCCTGAAAATTGACTATTTGGGCAGTAGTTAGTATTTTGGCCATAACTCACTCAAAACAGGTCCAATTGACCTGAAATTTTGACCATGAATAGTTAAGACCCATATCTACAAGTCTTATGAAGACACCAAAGCCCAGAAATGACCATAAGCAAGTCAAACAGCTTGCACAAGTTCCGGTCCAAAAACTGGCCGAACCAAAATTGACCTAAAGTGACCTAAAGTGACCAATTTTGATGCATTTCGACCAGCAATAGTAAAATGACCATAACTTGGTATACATAACTCAGAATGACCTGAAATTTTTCCCTGCGTGCAATAAGACATAGATCTACAAGTTTGTAGTTTTGACCGAAACCCGAAAACCGAGGGAACTAGGTCAAACTAGTATCCTGGAATCCAGCAAGTTGCAATAAAATGCAGTATACATGGAAATGAAATTGGTAACATGTACCAACCCTAAAAGACTATCGAATATGACATATTAGTAACTTTAAAACCTAATTTACCTAGAACCCATTAAGGGTCGACATATTAGGTGATTAAGCAAATAATAGAATTCAGCGAATTAATTATCAAGCATTATCGTCAGAGACAGTTTAAATGAGTACTGAAACACCTCAAATTGTGTTTCTCAGTTAGCAAAGACTCAGGGAAAGGGAAGGAAACACTGATTCAAGGCTAGGAGACAGTTATCAGAGGTTTGTGCACAATAAGTATTTCTTTTGAATTTTTCAATTGAAATAAATTACGGTTATTTATATGTTATTATTTTAAATTGTGTTTGTGCACAATAAGTATTTCTTTTGAATTTTTCAATTGAAATAAATTACGATTATTTATATTTTATTGTTTTAAATTATGTTTGTGCACAATAATTTTGATATTTATTGCTTTTACTAGCAAATTTATTTGGAGAAATGAGTTATGAATAATTTTTGATTGCTTTGGTTTTGGGAATATTATTTGGAACTTATTGTGTTGCCAACTTTGCAAATAGAAATTTTGAGATAAAATGTGATTTATGGTTTGTATGAAATATTGTGATTTGAAATTGTTTTGATTCACACTTGGCATGACACTGTTAATATATTCCTCCCTCTTTGACTTATCAGTTTGGGGTGAGTGTGATTATGTTCCTCCCTCTTTGAGTTCCCAGTTTGAGGTGAGTGTGGATGAGTACTCATTATTCAGCTAGCTTCCTCCCTCATTGATTTCGATTATTGGGGTGAGTGTGTCTTGTCGTGGTGTACAACATGGAATGTGTGGAAAAAATTGTGTCATGGCCTAAATTATGATATTCATCGGTAGCACTGTATTGTTCAATTATTTGATCAAATTGTGTTATTGATTGGCAAAACCGTATTATTCAGTTACTTGATCAAATTGTGTTATTGATTGGCAAAACTGTGTTACTCAGTTATTTGATCAAATTTGTATTATATGAACTTTGTAAATTGTGAAATGGAATTGTGAACTATTTGATTTGTGAATTGTCAATAAAAGATTTATGTATCGCATTTCAAATTGTTATTGTGCACCACTGAGTAAATTTTACTCAGCGATAGCTTTTCATTGCTGTCGCAGGTAGACAGACTGACAAGGCAGCAGACTAAGCTGCTAGTACTACACTGAGAGATCATCGAGTATATTGAGTATACCACATTTTCCATTTTGTACTGTAATGTATGTTCACTGTATGTATATATTGTTCTTGGTTTTGAGCAGTTGTAAATTAAAATTGTACATTGAAGTTGTAAAGTAAATTATGAGTTATTTTGGCTTGTAAAATTTGTACTGTATTTCTTTTATCTCAGTCTTTGAAAAATTATTGTGGATTTGAGTTGAAAAACATATTGTGTTGAATTATGTTGGAGTTTGAGATTGAGAAAAATATTGAAGTGCTTTTTACAGGTTTCTGAAGAATTGTTTTATCCAAAATACAGATGGCACTCTGTCAAAATTTTTACAGAAATTCCTAATAATTCAAATGTGTTAGTTCTATCACTTCAGTTCAAAAAGTTTTTAACACTTGTAAATAGTGCTCACCACTGTAAAAAAGAAGTAAGAAAAGTTTTAAAATCCCTTGTAGTGTATTTAATGGGTTATCAGTAGACGAAGTTGGTAATTCATTAAGTATAATACGGGATCATGTTATGCCTTACAGAGGGGTAGGGTGTGACATGTTTTAGTGGTATCAGAGCAAAGTTTTTAAATTCTGTTTTCACATGTTATTTAAATATTCTTTCTTCATAGTACAACTGCTCAATATCATTGTTTGATACATATAGTACATTACATTATAAATATGCGCTAACGGGAGGAAATCTCCTTGTGTTATTTCTTCAGGAGGTCTAAGATCCTCGAATTGACTATGGAAGAGGGTGATCATTCAGTCGATCAATCTATAGAGGCTGAGGTGCAAAGGGATGCCCCAGCCCTACACAATGTCAGTGGTTCAGTAGCACCAGCCCCATGATCTGCAGATTTCTGCTCGATTCGCTCGTGAGATGGTCGCAATGTTCCAACAAATGGCTGGTAATGTGCCTACTCAAGTCCCAATACAAACACCAGTGGTACAACCACAGTCTTCTACTAGACAGTATAACAAATTGATGAAATATGGGGCTACAGAGTTCAAGGGGACAGTAGATCCTCTAGAGGCAGAACAATGGTTAGAGAGGATGGATAGGGTATTTAAGAAACTACATTGCACGGAGGAGCTCATATTTGAATACTCAGTATCTTTGCTACAGGGGGATGCTTATGACTAGTGAAAAACCATTCCCCACAGTCTGGTAGAACCTGCAGTGCTAACATGGAATGACTTTCTCAGGGAATTCATACAAAAATATGTCCCTGATGCTTATGTAGACCAGAAGCTGCAAGAGTTCCTAAGTCTGAAATAGGGGAGCAGATCAGTGGTTGAATATGAAAGGGAATTTTCCCGCTTAAGCCATTATGCAGTAAGTATACTTTCTAACAGTAGAGAGAGATGTAAGAGGTTTGAAATCGACTTAAAGCCTAGTATCATATTACAAGTGGTCGGATTCAAACATAACAACTTCTCTGAACTTATTTCTCAAGCACTAGAATTAGAAAGAATTGAATCTGAAGCAGCTCCTAAGAAAAAGAAATCAGAGAAAACAGAAAAAGAGGAAAAGTTAGTAGAATAGAGTTCTAGTGGTCCTATTGGAAAGAGGAAAAACTTTGGGGGATACAACAGAGGTAGTAAGAAGTCCGGTAGAGATAGATCTTCTGGACAGAAACCACCTCGATCCGATCAGCAAACTCAACAGAAACCCAGAAATGCGCTGTCAGATCGACTTTGTGAAACTTGTGGTAAACCACATAGTGGGGTATGTTATAGAGCCGTAGGAGCATGTTTTAATTGTGGAGAGACTGGTTATTTTGCTAGGGATTGTGTAAATCCATGTCGTTCTGGATCATTTACTACACCAAAGGGATTAACCTAAGTTTCTACCCCAAAGAGTTCACCATCAGTTAGTAGAGGCAGAGGTAGAGGTAGGGGTAGTACTCCTAGAAGTCAGAGTACTGTGAATCAGCCAGAACAAGGTGATGCTTCAGCTAGAGTATACGCTATACAGCAGAGAGAAGAGGCTTAGACTTTTGACATTGTTGCTGGTACTTTCTCAATTAGTAATTAAGATATATATATGTATTGTTTAACCTGGAGTTTGCATACTTTTATGTTAGTATTAGAACTACATGTTCTGTTGTTATTCCTTTACAGGGGAATAAATTTTGATGCATTAGTGATTAGTCCTTTAAGATAAGGATTGTGATAATAAGTGAAATTAGTTTTGAAAGAGTTTATCGGCGAAAAGTATTTTCTAACACACCATAAATTATAAAGCTAAATGGCAAGCCTACTTAATGTAAGGCAAGAGGACGTAAAAGTAAGTTACAGTAATAGAATTGCTCTAGATGAGGGCAAGGATGTTACTGTTAGTAATTGTTAATGGATATTGTAATCATAATAAGTTCGGGATATTAGTGAATTCGAAAAGGATAAAAGATAGGAAAGTTTGATCTATTGGGATGTATCGTAGTAACTATGCAATGTTCTTGATGTTTATACTGTAAGCTGCAGATTACAGTACTGACTTGAGATTATTGTGTAGAGCTACGTACTACTCGATAGTACACCAAGATGAGAATAGTTGCCAACGGCATATGTTTTGGTATAGTTATGCTAGAACAGAATTTAATTGTTGGAAATAAGTTTGAAAATCCTACTTAGGGAGTTAAAACTCAAAAGTTAGAATATCGAAAGGTTATAGTTTAATATAAAAGGAAGTAAGTTATAGAATATTAATAGATAAAAAGAATTGGGGAAGTAAAAATTTGAATAGTTGGTTCAGATATAACAAAGAAATGTTACGAATGTGAGGAAGACTATTGACTAGAATGGTCAGAGGACCAATGATTAGATAAATCATTCTAACATGACCTCAAAGGGTCATCCAAGAATGAACATGAACTGAAATATTAGACAGCACAATAGTAAGAGAAGATTGGTGTTATACAAACAAATTAAATATTGTATTAGATTGTTAAAAGTCTTATACAAATTTGAGAGAAAGAAGATTATACGATCATATAGAAAGGAGAAAATAAACGTATGACTATTGTAAGATGGCTATTGGGTAAAATATCGTAGACGAAATTTATTTTAAGGGGGGGGGGGGGAGAATTGTAACACCCCTATGTTCGGTAGTGCGTTCTACTGCTCCGATGACCAATGTCTGTCCGGATAACTAGAATGCCTAGAACTATATTTAAATATTAGTGAGGAGACATAAAATAATGAAATACAAGAAAAGAAAATACAAGAAAAATAAAGAAAAAATAATAGCAATGAAATATAACTAAGTTAAACGAGCCGAGAACCATAGCGATGGGTGACCGCAGCGGGAAGTTGCAGCGTGGACCGTTGACTAGCCTTGGACCGCGGGAAACCCTGGAAATTATTTTGAAGACTTAAATAGACACCTATTGAAGTATAAATACCATTAGAAATATCAAAGAAAAATTAATTAATTAGTACAAAGAAAAGTGAGAAATCGAAAAACGGATAAAACCCGGTGTTACTGAAAAATCGGGAATGCAATCTGAACAGGGGCATTGTGGGCATTTGACATCCCGAGTTGTCTTTTGACCTAAATATCCATTGAAAATACATGATATTATATTTGGAAAATGTCATGAAAAATTTAATTAGTGGTACCTAATGTAAATAGCAAAAATGGGATTCAAATTGAGTAATTAACACATTTAAACATATAATATCATTATTTATGGTGAGTGGAGCACTATGAGGTTAAACAACCATTAAATGGGCAGGTGTAAATCCACTAACAAATCTGTAAACTCATCTTCAACCTTCATTCCCTTCCATTGCGGAAGTGAAGATTTCTCCCAAAGAAACTCCATGGCCGCACCATGCATGGAGCTCAAATTCTCCATGATCAAGCCTTGATTTCTTGCAAGTGTCTTCATGAAAAATGATCCTCACACCATGGGCAGTAGATAGGCGGCAAGAAATGAAAGTTTTGTGGAGTTTTGAAGAATTTCCAAAGTGGTAAGTTTGAGTTTTTTATTATTGTTTTATTAAAGTTTGTAAGGATGTTATGGGTGTTTGATTTATGGAGAAATTTTTGAGGTTTGATGTTTAAATGGGGATGTGTACTTTTGGCAGCCATGGAAACACCTTGAAGACAGTTTATTTTTGCTTGTAAATGGTGGATTAAAGGATTGATTAAATGTTTATGTGTGTAAGAAATTATTTGGGTGATGTATACTTAGTATATGTGAATGGGTATTGAAATTTGAATGCTTGGAAATTATGGGAATGTAATGCATGAATCGGCAGCCTGGTTTGGTAAACCATAAGGATGTTATTTTATGTTTGGTTTATAGAATATTAATGTTGAATTGTGTTAGTTGTTATGGCAGTTTGGGTATATGTATGATGGTGTGAAGTTGGACATGTAAATGAGCATGTATAGGTAGTTAAATTGTTGTAATTGAATTTGATAAATTCTGCACTTTTTGGGGTATGTTGAATGTGATTGTAAGCTGCCAAAATGATCAATAAAATGTTGTGAAATATTTTTAGGTTAGGGTACAAACCAGAAATGGCATGAAGGTGAAGTTTGGTAAGGGTTAAAGGTGATCTTGATGAGTATAAACAAAATGCAATAGGGCAGTTTGTGTTTTGGGCCTAGAACCTTAAGTGTGTGGCTCCAATTGGTATGAGACCAATTGGAGGTGAAACTAAGCACAAAATGTGCCAACTTTCATAAAGGAAGCTTGCCAAAATTCTGTTTGTAAGGTAACTTGAAAAATGACACAATTCGGATTAGTGCAATTGAGGCCTGAAAATTGACCATTTGGGCAGCAGTTAGTCTTTTGGCCATAACTCACTCAAAGCAGGTCCAATTGACCTGAAATTTTGATCATGAATAGTTAATACCCATATCTACAAGTCTTATAAGGATACCAAATCCCAGAAATGACCATAAGCAAGTCAAACAGCTTGCACAAGTTCAGATCCAAAAACTGGCCGAACCAAAATTGACCTAAAGTGACCTAAAGTGACCAATTTTGATGCATTTCGACCAGCAATAGTAAAATGAACATAACTTGGTATACATAACTCAGAATAACTTGAAATTTTGCCATGCGTGCAATAAGACATAGATCTACAATTTTGTAGTTTTGACCGAAACCCGAAAACTGAGGGAACTAGGTCGTCCGGCTAGGTCAAACTAGTATCCCGGAATCCAGCAAGTTGCAATAAAATGCAGTATACATGGAAATGAAATTGGTAACATGTACCAACCCTAAAAGACTATCGAATGTGACATATTAGTAATATTAAAACCTAATTTACCTAGAACGCGTTAAGGGTCGACATATTAGGTGATTAAGCAAATAATAGAATTCAGCGAATTAATTATCAAGCATTATCGTCAGAGACAGTTTAAATGAGTACTGAAACACCTCAAATTGTGTTTCTCAGTTAGCAAAGACTCAGGGAAAGGGAAGGAAATACTGATTCAAGGCCAGGAGACAGTTATCAGAGGTTTGTGCACAATAAGTATTTCTTTTGAATTTTTCAATTGAAATAAATTACGATTATTTATATGTTATTGTTTTAAATTGTGTTTGTGCACAATAATTTTGATATTTACTGCTTTTACTAGCAAATTTATTTGGAGAAATGAGTTATGAATAATTTTTGATTGCTTTGGTTTTGGGAATATTATTTGGAACTTATTGTGTTGCCAACTTTGCAAATGGAAATTTTGAGATAAAATGTGATTTATGGTTTGTATGAAATATTGTGATTTGAAATTGTTTTGATTCACACTTGGCATGACACTGTTAATATATTCCTCCCTCTTTGACTTATCAGTCTAGGGTGAGTGTGATTATGTTCCTCTCTCTTTGACTTCCCAGTCTGAGGTGAGTGTGGATGAGTACTCATTATTCAGCTAGCTTCCTCCCTCATTGATTTCGATTATTGCGGTGAGTGTGTCTTGTCGTGGTGTACAACACGGCATGTGTGGAAAAAATTGTGTCATGGCCTAAATTATGATATTCATCGGCAGCACTGTATTGTTCAATTATTTGATCAAATTGTGTTATTGATTGGCAAAACCGTATTATTCAGTTACTTGATCAAATTGTGTTATTGATTGGCAAAACTGTGTTACTCAGTTATTTGATCAAATTTGTATTATATGAACTTTGTAAATTGTGAAATGGAATTGTGAACTATTTAATTTGTGAATTGTCAATAAAAGATTTATGTATCGCATTTCAAATTGTTATTGTGCACCACTGAGTAAATTTTACTCAGCGATAGCTTTTCATTGCTGTCGCAGGTAGACAGACTGACAAGGCAGCAGACTAGGCTGCTAGTACTACACTGAGAGATCATCAGGTATATTGAGTATACCACATTTTACATTTTGTACTGAAATGTATGTTCACTGTATATATATATTGTTCTTGATTTTGAGCAGTTGTAAATTAAAATTGTACATTGAAGTTGTAAAGTAAATTATGAGTTATTTTGGCTTGTAAAATTTGTACTATATTTCTTTTATCTCAGTCTTTGAAAAATTATTGTGGATTTGAGTTGAAAAACATATTGTGTTGAATTATGTTGGAGTTTGAGATTGAGAAAAATATTAAAGTGCTTTTTACAGGTTTTCTGAAGAACTGTTTTATCCAAAATACAGATGGCACTCTGCCAAAATTTTTACAGAAATTCCTAATAATTCAAATGTTTTAGTTCTAGCACTTCAGTTCAAAAAGTTTTTAATACCTGTAAATAGTACTCACCACTATAAAAAAGAAGAAAAGTTTTAAAATCCCTTGTAGTGTATTTAATGGGTTATCAGTAGACGAAGTTGGTAATTCATTAGGTATACTACGGGATCATGTTATGCCTTACAGAGGGGTAGGGTGTGACATTAGTTGTACAGGAATAGAAAATCCTGTGAAAAGATATGGAAGAGAGGAATGAGACAATAGAACAGTCCGTGATGGCAGAAGTACAAGTTGAGGCCCCAACTCCACAAAGTGTCGAAGGCCTGACTGTACCAGTTTTACCAGTGCAAATTACTGCACAAATGGCCCAGCAAATGGCCACTTTCTTCCAACAAATGGCTGATAATCTGTCAGCCCAAGCGCAAGTACAGACCCAACCCCCACAAGGGCAGTGTGAAATAAAGAAGATGGAGAAATCTATAGGTCAGAACTCGAGCAGTAATTTGGGGAAGAGAAAAAAATTTGAGGAACCCCGAGCTTAGAGATATGACAGAGGCGGATCATTAGGGCAGAGAACACCAAGATCTAGTCGTCGAACAACCAGAAGTTCCTATTCTGCCCGTTTCTGCCATGTTTGTGGTAAGCTACATGGAGGTATTTATCGTAAGGCCTCTGGAGCCTGCTACAATTGTGGAAAATTTGGACACTTTGCTAAAGATTGTACTAGACCACCTCGATCTGCTCTCCGGAGTTCACAGACCGTCAGTCAAAGTCGAGATAGAAATAGAGTTGGTACTCCTCACCACTATAACACAGTGAATCAACCTGAATATAGTAGCGTACCAGTCAGAGCGTCCACTAAGCGCCAAGGAGAAAGAGCAAAAACTTCGGATGTAGCTGCTGGTAAGTTCTTAATTTTTGAAGGAAACAATGAGTTATTATTTGATCCCAGCACTACTTATTTATATGTTAGTGTTAGAATTCTATGTTTTGTTGCTATTCCTTTACAGGGGAATAAATTTTGATTCGTTAGTGACTAGTTTTTCTTAGGATAAAAACTATAATAACAAGTATGATTGACATTAATTTTGAAAGAATTGTTAGCTAAAAGTATTTTCTAAAACACCATAAATTATAAAGCTAATTGGTGAGCCTACTTAATGTAAGGCAAGAGGACCTAAAAGTAAGTTACAGTAATGGAATTGTTCTAGATGAGGGCAAAGATGTTACTATTAGTAATTGTCAAAGGAAATTGTAATCAGAATCAATTTAGGATATTAGTGGATTCGAGAAAGATAAGATGTTAGAAAACCTAGCCCATGAGGTTATAATGTAGTGATTATGTAATGTTCTCGATGTTTGTATTGTAAGCTGTAGATTACAGCACCGACACAGGATTATTGTGTAGATCTACGTGCTTCCTCGTGGTACAATAAATTAAGAATATTTGTAAGTAATCTATAAATTGATACAGTTGCGCCCGAATAGAGTACTATTACGGGAAATAAATGTGAAAATTCTAGTAAGAAATTTAAAACTTTAGAACTAGCCTATCAAATGACTACACTTGTAAGGTAGCTAGAGTCAGTGACTTGGTTACATTAATGTGAATTACCTGTACCATAGTAATTGCTATAAGCTTAGAGATATCAGTACGACTTGTCATCCTCAAACGGATGGACAGTCGAAACAAGTGATTCAGGTAAATTTTAAAACTCATTGAGTTTCTATAAATAATGAAATGAAATGATAATAATAACCTGTAATATGTGATAAGCCCTCAAGAATATACTGAGAACTTGTGTCATTGAATCCGAGGGGAGATGGGACAGATACATCCCACTAACAGAATTTGTATATAATAATAAGTGTCAAGCTAGCATAAAAGTGGCACCCTATGAAACATTGTAAGGGAACAGATAACTATGAATTTTGTGATGAGACTTCCGAGGACACAGAATAGTCATGATGCAGTATGTATGGGTTATAGTTGATAGACTAACCAAGTCTGCTCACTTTTTTACCAGTCTGGATGGACTATAGCCTGGGAAGATAGGCCAGATTGTACATAAATGAGATTGTAAAACTGCATGGAGTGCCAGTATTGATTGTATCAGGCAGAGATCATAGGTTCACTTCTAAATTCTGGGTAGTCTTCAGAGAGCCCTAGGAACTAGATTGAACTTCAGCACGGCATTCCACCCACAGATAGATGGCCAGTCTGAGAGGGTAATTCAGATATTGGAGAGTATGCTACGAGCTTGTGTGATTGAGTTTGAAGGTAGTTGGGATACACACTTGCCTTTGCTTGAGTTTGCTTATAACAACAGCTACCAATCAAGCATTGGAATGCCTTCTGTCACACCTTACCCCTCTATAATGCATAACATGATCCCGTAGAATACCTAATGAACTACCGAACTTCACCTACCGATAACTCATTAAGTACCCTACAAGGGATTTTAAAACAATTTTCTTATTTTTGATAACTGGTGAGCATTTCTAATAAGTATTTTAAACATGTAATTAAGTTGAAAGCTAGTTGGAAATTTTAGCCCATTTTATTTTTCCGCAAATTTTATAAAAATTTTGACAGAGTTCCCTCTGTATTTTGAGAAAACAGTTCTTCAAATACCTACAAAAAGCACTTCTAAAAATTTTCTCAACAACTGCTTCAATTTCATACGCAAGCTCAATCAAGTTCTCAACACATTTATCAATTTTCAATTTCAAATCCACTATCCAATGATCATCAAAATACTAACAATCCATTTCATTCAAATTAAATAAAATAGTTCCATTCATATTTCGTTAGAAACAAAACAATTTAAATAGATCATTACAACATTTACATTAAGAGAATTTCAAACTACAATATATATTACAAATTTATACAAATTTTATACAACTGCTCAAGACCCATTTTTATATGTCCATACATTTATGTGCAATATATACATCAAAAGAAATATTTACAATTAGGGTATAAATTATACCCGAAGATTTTAGGCTGAATGATCCTCAATCTTTAGTAGCTCAGTCTACTGCTCATCTAATCTCTGTATCTGCGACAGCAATAAAAGCTATCGCTGAGTACTAGGACTCAGTGGTGCACAACATACTAAAATAATCTTTATGCAAAAATAAAATCACATTTATTCAAAAATTTAACTAAACATGAGCATTAAACACAAAACATGAATTATGAGATTTTAATGCAAACCACGTTCATTTCGAAGTATCAAAACACATTTCATAAAACCCACAGTTAGATCATGCCATTCGAAAGAAATAGAATCTCAATATCCAGAGGCTAAAGAGAAATCACATCACAAGGCTAGCTAGCTCAAATATATGGATATCCATTCACATCCTCTTCTACTGGCACACCTCAACACTTCTCCAGAGAAGGAATCAAAATTCGAAACTAATTACCCCCACTAGTCGTGCTAGTGAGGTGTTCAAATATATGGTCATGACACTGTCGTTTCAAAACTTATCTTAACAATTTGCTAAACATTGCTATTTCAAATATACACAATAACTTTCACAGTTTAAATCAAAACATCATAAATAATGTCACAAATAAACTTTCAACAATTCCAAATCACAAGTAAAATACATATTTCGTTCACTTTATCAATGAATTTTAAAGCATGGAGATGTTGTGCACAAACCTCAAGCGAGTCGTCCCTTAGCCTCGACTCGGTTCCTCGGGTTCCTTCCCGATATTCTTTTCGACTGAAACACACAATTTTACAATGTTTCAATACTAGAACTTAACACAAATCCAAAATAAATTTAGTTTCACATTTACCTAGTTCTAACGTGTTAAATTCGACATTCTCGAAATTTTTGTGTTTCGGGTTACTATCCACTACACTATTCAAGTCAAATAGTTGACTTTCTAAGGCTTAATAGGTATGGAAACTCCAACTTCACCCACATACCACATTTTGGTCATTAAATTTGTTGGTTTTGGTCATTTTCTCAAAGCTTAAATCCTTTTGGCCAAATTGTCAAATTTTCAGTTTTGGTGCTCCAAGTTGCACTGTTCCATTGGCCCTTTTACTGTTGGAATTTGGCAAAACTTCCTTCATAAAAAATGTTCCTTATTGTCTTAAGTGTATTCTCATTTTTGGATCGCCCAATTGGAGTTTTGTAGCTCAAGTTATAGCCAAAATACAATTACTGTTCACGTGCACTATTCATGCTACAATTTAGGTTCTGGCAGATTTTTGATCCAATTTCATTCAATAATTTGATCAAGTTAAGTCCATAATTTGGTCTAATTTCCTTCATACGAAATGTTCTACTATGTCTTAGGTTTCCATCAGTTCAAGAATCGCCTAAATCGGAGTTTTCTAGAGAGAGTTATAGCCATTGAAACTTTACTGTTCAAATGAAAATCTGCAGTTTTGCAGGTTCAGTAACTCAACTTTGCTCAATCATTTGGTTAGGTTAATGGCATAATTTGGGTTGGTGTTCTTCATGAAAGTTTTAGATCTATATCTTATCTAATTACTGGTAAAATTTCAGGTCATTTTGACCTTCCTAGCTCGAGTTATGACCAAATGAATAATTACTGTTCATTTGGTCAGTTTGTGCAGTGGCAGCCTGCTCTCATTTCACTTTGGTCAATTGGTTCACTAAGTTTTGGTCAGTTTTTGGCCATGGTTCCTTAATGAAAATTGTGCTATTTTATGTCTATTTTCATCCCCAATTGGTGGCATATCAATTGGACTTGTAAAATTTCCGTTTTGGTCCTTCAAAGTTGGCTTGGTCATGCTGCCAGCAGCATGACCATTTGCCCTACGAATTTAACTTTCATTCTCACAATTTCCACACATCTCTTTTGGTCATTATTGACCATTGTTCATCTCACAATAGACCAAAGTCATCATTTAAGCATTTCTCCAAAATTTGGTTCACAAACCCTAACATTCAAACCCTAACTCATTCATCTCATGCATTTAACTACATTTAATGGTTTTAATGCTAATCATTCAACTAAGTAAGGTTTCTTAACTCATTCAAAACCCTCAAGCCATACAATTGATGTCCCCGCTTCAATAGACCAAAATTTCAGTTTGTTCCTCCCCATATAATTTTTTTTTAATTTTAAGTTTATTTACAAGTAAATCAAGCTATAAACACAACTACTAAATCTCAAACTTTCAAATTGGTGTGCTTACCTCACTTGAATTTGAGTTCTCCAATTTCCCTCTTCTTTTCTTCTTTCTTTGATGACCAATCTCCTTCTCAAGTGACTAAAACAAGTTCCTATGGGAGAATTTGGGGTAAGGTAGGATCAAATGGGTGTTTAAAAGCTTGAAGCAAGCTTTAATGGAGTTTCATCTATGGTGAGATGAGGGAGAGGGTTTTGGCTAGCTTGAGGAAGATGAGGGAAATGACTTTTTTTTTCTTTATTTTGGATATTTAACCTTTAATTGACTTAGTCAAAATATTAGGTAATTAAAAATTATTTATGACCTCATAGGTGATGTCACCATGATGATGTCACTACCTTTTTAACTTTTCTTTTTCTTCTTTTTTTTTCTATTAGTTCTTTAATTTAATTCTCAATTCCGAAATTTTCTTTTCTCCAATTTTATTTGACAGTTTGGTCAGGAGTCAGCTCTCGGGGTCAATTGACCAAATTGCCTCTCGCCGGTTCATCCCGGTTTGCAAGTAATTTCATATTTCTTCCGGCTCCCTGACCTAATTATTTGACTGGCTTAACAGTTCTTTTTCTTGATTTTCTCTTTTCCACTGTGTCCATAAGGGTCCTAAGGACCGCAGTGTCACTTTTTACGGTTCGAAATTTGAGTTTAAAATGACTTCGCAGTCGTTCCCGAGGAAGTCACCCATCGCTGTGACTCTCGACTCGTTTAACTTCTTATGTTCTGTTTTTCTTATTTATACTTAACTACTTGAACATTACTAATTATTTATATTTATGGTTTATCTAATTGTCTTAAGTGTGGTTCTAATCCCCTTAATTATTCGGACCGACACCGGTCACCGGAACAGTGAAATCTACTAGGCTATGCAAATGGGGTGTTACAATTCTCCCCCCCCTTAAAATAAATTTCGTCTCGAAATTTTACCTGGTATCAATCTCTGAACAGCTGTGGGTGCTATCTCCTCATGTCCTCCTCTCGTTCCCAAGTAGCCTCCTGGGCCGAATGATGGTTCCAGAGCACTTTTACCAACGGTATCTGCTTGTTTCGTAACTGCTTCACCTCATAAGCCAGAATCTTTATGGGTTCTTCTTCATATGTGAGGTCTGGATTTACTTCAATTTCTTCTACTGGTAGTACATGAGATGGGTCTGATCGATACCTCCTCAACATAGACACATGGAAGACATTATGTATCTTTTCCAACTCTGGAGGTAGTGCCAACCGATATGCCAAAGGACCCACTCTTTCCAGAACCTCATATGGCCCAATGAAACGAGGACTCAGTTTATCCTTTCTGCCGAATCTCATAATTCTCTTCCAAGGAGAAACCTTGAGGAAAACTTTCTCACCCACTGCATACTGAATATCCCTTCTTTTCAAATCAATGTAGGACTTCTGACAGTCTGATGTAGTCTTAAGTCGACCTCTAATCACCCTAATCTTCTCTTCAGTTTGCTGAACGATTTCAGGTCCAATCATCTTTCTTTCACCCACGTCATCCCAACACAACGGGGTTCTACATTTCCTGCCATACAAAGCTTCATATGGAGGCATCCCAATGCTTGATTGGTAGCTGTTGTTGTAAGCAAACTCAATCAAAGGCAAGTGTATATCCCAACTACCCTCAAACTCAATCACACAAGCCCGTAGCATGTCCTCCAAGATCTAGATTACCCTCTCAGACTGGCCATCTGTCTGTGGGTGGAATGCAGTACTGAAGTTCAATCTAGTTCCTAGGGCTCTCTGAAGACTACCCCAGAATCTAGAAGTGAACCTAGGATCTCTGTCTGACACGATGGATACTGGCACTCCATGCAGTCTCACAATCTCATCGATGTATAACTTGGCCAATCTTTCCAAACTATAATCCATTCGGACTGGCAGAAAATGAGCAGACTTAGTTAGTCTGTCAACAATAACCCAAACTGCATCATGGCTCTTCTGTGTCCTCAGAAGTCCCATCACAAAATCCATCGTTATTCTCTCCCATTTCCATTCTGGTACTGGTAGTGGATGTAACAACCTAGTAGGTACTTGATGCTCTGCTTTCACTTGCTGACAAGTTAGGCATTTGGATACAAACTCTGCCACATCTCATTTCATACCCATTCACCAGTAATGCTCCTTTAGCCCCCTATACATCTTTGTGCCACCAGGGTGCATGGCAAAAGGAGATTCATGTGCTTCCTTCAAAATAATCTGCCTCAAATCAACATTATTAGGAACACACATTCTGCCCTGGTGTAATAGTAAACCATCATCTCTTATTGAGAACTCTGGTTTCTTGCCCTGTCAAACTTCTTCCATCAACTTCTGATACTTTTCATCATTCTGAGCAGCCATTCTAATCTAATCAATCAACACTGGCTGTACATGCCATGCAACTGCTGTCTGCCCATCATCATTAATCTCTAAACTGGCATGTAATGATCTCAACTCATGTACCAAAGACAAAGGAGTAACTTGTAGACTTGCCATAATCTTGCGACTTAGGGCGTCAGCCACAACATTAGCTTTCCCTGGCTGATAGTCTATCAGATAATCATAGTCTTTTATTAACTCTAACCATCTCCTCTGTCTCAAATTCAGCTCTTTCTGGGTGCCCAAATACTTCAAACTCTTATGATCTGAATAGATGTAGCACTTCTCCCCATACAAATAATGTCTCCAGATCTTAAGAGCAAACACTATAGCTGCAAGCTCCAAGTCATGTGTCGGATAATTCCTCTCATGCGGTTTTAGCTGGCGTGATGCATAGGTAATGGCATTTCGATCTTGCATCAATACACAGCCTAACCCATTGTGAGAAGTATCACTATATACTGTATATTCTTTACCCGGAGTAGGTAAAGTCAGGACTGGAGCTTCAGTCAAATATCTCTTCAATTCATCAAAACTCTGCTGGCATTTATCCGTCCACTGAAATTTTACATCTTTTCTAAGCAGCTTGGTCAATGGAGATGCCAACATGGAGAATCCCTTCATAAATCTACAGTAGTATCTAGCTAAACCCAGAAAATTATGAATTTCTGTGACATTTCTGGGTGGCCTCCAATTAAGGACAGCTTCAATCTTACTTGGATCTACCTTAATACCCTCTGCTGATACTATGTGCCCCAAAAAGGATATCTCCTTCAGCCAAAATTCACATTTCGACAATTTGGCATATAGTTGTTTCTCTCTCAAAGTCCGTAGTACAATCTGCAGATGTCTATCATGCTCTTCTACATTCCTCGAATAGACCAATATATCATCTATGAATACCACAACAAACTGGTCGAGGTATGGTCTGAAGATAGTGTTCATCAGATCCATAAAAGCAGCCGGAGCATTAGTTAACCCGAATGGCATGACTAGGAATTCATAATGGCCATAGCGGTTTCTGAAGGCAGTTTTGGCAATACTCTGCTCTTGTACTTACAACTGATAATAACCTGATCTCAGGTCAATTTTGGAGAACACAGCTGCACCCCTCAACTGATCAAACAAATCATCAATGCGGGGTAATGGATATCTATTCTTTATTTTCACCTTATTCAATTGCCAATAATCAATGCATAACCGGAGAGTGCCATCCTTCTTCTTTACAAACAACACTGGCGCTCCCCAAGGTGACACACTAGGGCGGATAAAGACCTTGTCAAGCAACTCTTGCAATTGTACTTTCAACTCTTTTAATTCTGCAGGTGCCATTCTATATGGCGCTATGGAGATTGGGTCCACACTCTACATAACATCAATCTCAAACTGCAACTCTCTTTCTTGAGGTAATTCTGGCAATTCATCAGGAAACACATCTGGAAAATCACATACAGTAGGGATGTCCCTTAGTGCTGGACTCCCCCCTTGGGTGTCTATCACATGTGCCAAGTATGCTTCACACCCCTTTCTGATCATCCTTCTTGCTAATGCAGCTGAAATGATGTTTGATGGCAGTAAATGCCTCTCCCCATGTATTACCACATCACCGTATAAAGGGAGACCAAAAGTGACTGTCTTCGGTCTACAGTCAATCATGGCATGATGCCTAGCTAACCAATCCATGCCCAAGATGATATCATACTCTCTGAAGGGCATTTCAATCAAGTCTGACAGGAAAACATGTCCTTGGATCACCAAAGGACAGTCTCTATAAACTCTGTTGACCCGGACCTCTTGTCCTAACGTACTAGTTACTAGCACTTCAAAATCCATTTGCACACATGGAACAGCAAGTGAACTAACTATGCTAGCACTAACATATGAATGGGTTGAACCCGGATCAAACAACACAAATACTTCTTGATCAGAGATAGAGAATGTACCAGCTACCACATCAGAAGTCTCAGCCTCTTCTCGCTGTCTCATTGTGTAGATTCTGGTTGAAGCACTTCCTTGTCCCGATCGACCAATCGTGCCTCGATCGCTCAAGTAGTGCCTCTACCTCTACCTCTTCCTCTCGCTAACCGATCGTGAACCTCCGAGAGCGGGACTCAATAGATCCTCGGCGAGTAGGAGCTGGACTATATCTCGGAGCACTAGTACAGTCTTTAGCTATATAGCCTTGCCACCGCAGTTAAAGCAGGCTCCAGTGGCCCAGTAGTACTCCCCCCCATGAATCTTGCCACAAGTCTCACAGGGGCGGGCAGAATGTGAACCTCGCCGATCACGACTAGACCTAGGGGGTCTCTGTCCGGAGAATCGGCCCCTACCAAATCTTCTACCTCGACCCCTGCTGGGTCCACTAAACTTCTTCTTTTTCCCAGAAGTCCCACCAGAACTCGGCTCTATAAACTTTTCCCCCTTGTCTTTGTCTGATTTCTCAGCTTTTTCTGATTTTTCTTTCACTGGGGTTGCTTCTGATTCTATTCTTTCCAACTCAAGTGCTTGAGACATGAGCTCTGAAAAGTTGCTGTGTCGGAATCCCATAACTTGCATCCTTATGCTAGGCTTCAAACCCATCTCAAATCTCTTGCATCTTACCTCGCTGGTAGTAAGGAGACTCCCCGCATAGTGACTCAGGCGGGAGAACTCCCTCTCATACTCTGCCACCGATCGGTTCCCTTGTTTCAGACTCAAAAATTCTTGCAATTTATGATCAACATATGCATCTGGGATGTATTTCTGTCTAAATTCTCTGATGAAATCATCCCAGGTCAACACTGGTGGTTCAGCCAAGCTGTGGGGGATGGTCTTCCACCAATCATACGCATCCCCTTGCAGTAGCGACACAGAGTACTCAAACTTCAGTTCATCTTGGCAATGTAGCTTCTTAAATACTCTGTCCATTCTTTCAAGCCATTGCTCTGCCTCTAAAGGGTCCACTGTACCCTTAAATTCTGTAGCCCCATACTTCAGTAATTTATCATATTGTCTGGCTGGAGGCAGTGGTTGTGCCACAAGTGGTTGAGGTGGAGCTTGAGCAGGCATACCCCCAGCCATTTGTTGAAACATCGCAGCCATCTGCTGTGTAAACTGTGCAAGGAACTACGGCATTTGTGGGGCTGGTGCTGCCGACCCACTAACATTCGGTAAAGTTGTGGCTTCCCCTTGTGCCTCAGCTTCAATAGAATGCTCAACTGAGCGATCCCCTTCTTCCATAATAGTCTAGAGTAGGGTATCTCCTGAACAAGTAACACATGGAGATTTCCCTCCATTAGTTCATATTCATGATGTAATGCACTGTATGTAACAATTATGGACATTGAGCAGTTGTACTTAACAAGAAAGACACAAATTTATATGTTAAAACATACTTCAAAAATTTGCTCTGATACCACTAAAACATGTCACACCTTACCCCTCTGTAAGGTATAACATGATCCCGTAAAATACCTAATGAACTACCGAACTTCACCTACCGATAACTCATTAAGTACCCTACAAGGGATTTTAAAACAATTTTCTTATTTTTGATAAGTGGTGAGCATTTCTAATAAGTATTTTAAACATGTAATTAAGTTGAAAGCTAGTTGGAAATTTTAGCCCATTTTACTTTTCCGCAAATTTTATAAAAATTTTGACAGAGTTCCCTCTGTATTTTGAGAAAACAGTTCTTCAAATACCTGTAAAAAGCACTTCTAAAAATTTTCTCAACAACTGCTTCAATTTCATACGCAATCTCAATCAAGTTCTCAACACATTTATCAATTTTCAATTTCAAATCCACTATCCAATGATCATCAAAATACTAACAATCCATTTCATTCAAATTAAATAAAATAGTTCCATTCATATTTCGTTAGAAACAAAACAATTTAAATAGATCATTACAACATTTACATTAAGAGAATTTCAAACTACAATATATATTACAACTTTATACAAATTTTATACAACTGCTCAAGACCCATTTTTACATATCCATACATTTATGTGCAATATATACATCAAAAGAAATATTTACAATTAGGGTATAAATTATACCCGAAGATTTTAGGCTGAATGATCCTCAATCTTTAGCAGCTCAGTCTGCTGCTCCTCTAGTCTCTGTATCTGCGACAGCAATAAAAGCTATCGCTGAGTACTAGGACTCAGTGGTGCACAACATACTAAAATAATCTTTATGCAAAAATAAAATCACATTTATTCAAAAATTTAACTAAAAATAAGTATTAAACACAAAACATGAATTATGAGATTTTAATGCAAACCACGTTCATTTCGAAGTATCAAAACACATTTCATAAAACCCACAGTTAGATCATGCCATTCGAAACAAATAGAATCTCAATAGCCAAAGGCTAAAGAGAAATCACATCACAAGGCTAGCTAGCTCAAATATATGGATATCCATTCACATCCTCTTCTACTGGCACACCTCAACACTTCTCCAGAGAAGGAATCAAAATTCGAAAATCAAATATATGGTCATGGCACTGTGGTTTCAAAACTTATCTTAACAATTTGCTAAACATTGCTATTTCAAATATACACAATAACTTTCACAGTTTAAATCAAAACATCATAAATAATATCACAAATAAACTTTCAACAATTCCAAATCACAAGTAAAATACATATTTCGTTCACTTTATCAATGAATTTTAAAGCATGGAGATGTTGTGCACAAACCTCAAGCGAGTCGTCCCTTAGCCTCGACTCGGTTCCTCGGGTTCCTTCCCGATATTCTTTTCGACTGAAACACACAATTTTACAATGTTTCAATACTAGAACTTAACACAAATCCAAAATAAATTTAGTTTCACATTTACCTAGTTCTAACGTGTTAAATTCGACGTTCTCGAAATTTTTGTGTTTCGGGTTACTATCCACTACACTATTCAAGTCAAATAGTTGACTTTCTAAGGCTTAATAGGTATGAAAACTCCAACTTCACCCACATACCACATTTTGGTCATTAAATTTGTTGGTTTTGGTCACTTTCTCAAAGCTTAAATCCTTTTGGCCAAATTGTCAAATTTTCAGTTTTGGTGCTCCAAGTTGCACTGTTCCATTGGCCCTTTTACTGTTGGAATTTGGCAAAACTTCCTTCATAGAAAATGTTCCTTATTGTCTTAAGTATATTCTCATTTTTAGATCACCCAATTGGAGTTTTGTAGCTCAAGTTATAGCCAAAATACAATTACTGTTTACGTGCACTGTCCATGCTGCAATTTAGGTTCTGGCAGATTTTTGATCCAAATTCATTCAATAATTTGATCAAGTTAAGTCCATAATTTGGTCTAATTTCCTTCATACAAATGTTCTACTATGTCTTAGGTTTCCATCAGTTCAAGAATCGCCTAAATCGGAGTTTTCTGGAGAGAGTTATAGCCATTGGAACTTTACTGTTCAAATAGAAATCTGCAGTTTTGCAGGTTCAGTAACTCAACTTTGCTCAATCATTTGGTTAGGTTAATGGAATAATTTGGGTTGGTGTTCTTCATGAAAGTTTTAGATCTATATCTTATCTAATTACTGGTAAAATTTCAGGTTATTTTGACTTTCCTAGCTCGAGTTATGACCAAATGAACAATTACTGTTCATTTGGTCAGTTTGTGCAGTGGCAGCCTGCTCTCATTTCAGTTTGGTCAATTGGTTCACTAAGTTTTGGTCAGTTTTTGGCCATGATTCCTCAATGAAAATTGTGCTATTTTATGTCTATTTTCATCCCCAATTAGTGGCATTTCAATTGGGCTTGTAAAATTTCTGTTTTGGTCCTTCAAAGTTGGCTTGGTCATGCTGCATTTGCCCTACGAATTTAACTTTCATTCTCACAATTTCCACACATCTCTTTTGGTCATTATTGACCATTTTTCATCTCACAATAGACCAAAGTCATCATTTAAGCATTTCTCTAAAATTTGGTTCACAAACCCTAACATTCAAACCCTAACTCATTCATCTCATGCATTTAACTACATTTAATGGTTTTAATGCTAATCATTCAACTAAGTAAGGTTTCTTAACTCATTCAAAACCCTCAAGCCATACAATTGATGTCCCCGCGTCAATAGACCGAAATTTTAGTTTGTTCCTCCCCATATAATTTTTTTTTTAAATTTTAAGTTTATTTACAAGTAAATCAACCTATAAACACAACTACTAAATCTCAAACTTTCAAATTGGTGTGCTTACCTCACTTGAATTTGAGTTCTCCAATTTCCCTCTTCTTTTCTTCTTTCTTTGATGACCAATCTCCTTCTCAAGTGATTAAAACAAGTTCCTATGGGAGAATTTGGGGTAAGGTAGGATCAAATGGGTGTTTAAAAGCTTGAAGCAAGCTTTAATGGAGTTTCATCTATGGTGAGATGAGGGAGAGGGTTTCGGCTAGCTTGAGGAAGCTGAGGGAAATGACTTTTTTTTTCTTTATTTTGGATATTTAACCTTTAATTGACTTAGTCAAAATATTAGGTAATTAAAAATTATTTATAACCTCATAGGTGATGTCACCATGATGATGTCACTACCTTTTTAACTTTTCTTTTTCTTCTTTTTTTTTCTATTAGTTCTTTAATTTAATTCTCAATTCCGAAATTTTCTTTTCTCCGATTTTATTTGACAGTTAGGTCAGGAGTCAGCTCTCGAGGTCAATTGACCAAATTGCCTCTCGCCGGTTCATCCCGGTTTGCAAGTAATTCCATATTTCTTCCGGCTCCCTGACCTAATTATTTGACTGGATTAACAGTTCTTTTTTCGTGATTTTCTCTTTTCCACTGTGTCCATAAGGGTCCTAAGGACCGCAGCGTCACTTTTTATGATTCGAAATTTGAGTTTAAAATGACTTCGCAGTCGTTCCCGAGGAGGTCACCCATCGCTGTGACTCTCGGCTCGTTTAACTTCTTATGTTCTGTTTTTCTTATTTATACTTAACTACTTGAACATTACTAATTATTTATATTTATGGTTTATCTAATTGTCTTAAGTGTGGTTATAATCCCCTTAATTATCCGGACCGACACCGGTCACCGGAATAGTGAAATCTACCAGGCTATGCAAACGGGGTGTTACACCTCCATATGAAGCTTTGTATGGTAGGAAGTACAGAACTCCCCTATGTTGGGATGAAGTAGATGAAAGGAAGATGATTGGGCCAGAAATTGTTCAGCAGACAAAGGAAAAGATCAGATTGATCAGAGATAGACTCAAGGCTGCATCAGACCATCAGAAGTCCTATGTTGGTCTGAAGAGAAGAGATATTGAATATGCAGTGGGTGATAAGGTATTCCTCAAAATTTCTCCTTGGAAGAGGATTATGAGATTTGGCAGAAAGGGGAAACTGAGTCCTTGTTTCATCGGACCATATGAGATTCTGGAAAGAGTGGGTCCTTTGGCATATCGATTGGCATTACCTTCGGAGTTAGCAAGGATACATAGTGTCTTTCATGTGTCCATGTTAAGGAGGTACAGATCTGACCCATCTCATGTGCTATCAGTTGAAGAGATTGAGGTAAATCCAGACCTCTCATATGAGGAAGAACCCATAGAAATTCTAGCATATGAGGTGAAGCAGCTGAGGAACAAACAGATACACCTGGTTAAAGTGCTGTGGAACCATCATTCAGGCCAAGAAGCTACTTGGGAACGTGAAGAGGATATGAGGAGACAGCACCCATAGCTGTTCAGAGACTAATGCCAGATAAAATTTTGAGACGAAATTTATTTTAAGGGGGGGGAGAATTGTAACACCCCTATGTTCTGTAGTGCATTCTACTGTTCCGGTGACCAGTGTTGTCCGGACAGCTAGGATGCCTAGAACTACACTTAGATATGAGTGAGGAGACATAAAATAATGAAATACAAGAAAAGAAAATATAAGAAAAACAAAGAAAAAATCATAGCAATGAAATGTAACCAAGTTAAACGAGCCGAGAACCCTAGCGATGGGTGACCGCACCGGGAAGTTGCGGCATGGACCGTTGACTAGCCCTGGACCGCGGAGAACCCTGGAAAAATATTTTTAAGAGTCAAATAGACATCTATTGAAGCATAAATACCATTAGAAATATCAAAGAAAAATTAATTAATTAGTGCAAAGAAAAGTGAGAAATCAAAAAATGGACAAAACTCGGTGTTACCGAAAAATCGGGAATGCAACCCGAACAGGGGCATTGTGGTCATTTGACACCCTGACTTGCCTTTTAACCTCAATGTCCATTAAAAATAAATGATATTAAACTTTAAAAATGTCATAAAAATTAAATTGTGGTACATTATATCAATAGTGAAAGAAGTGGTGACAAAATTGCAAATTTGGAAACTTTGGATTAATTATTCATTAACTAAACTTAGTGGTCCACTAAGTGAGCTAAATGGACATTAAAATATAACATTAGTGGACAGATTTCTCCACTAAGTAAGCTTCATCTTCTTCATTCTTCTTCCAAACCGAATTGAACTTTCTCCCAAAACTCCCATGGAAACTCCATGGCCAACCTCACTTCAACCACCATGCAACCATGATTTAGCCATATTTTTCACTAGCTTCCTTCACAAAAACTGTTCTACACCACTTGGGCAGTAGATAGGCAGCAAGAAGATCAAGTTTAGTCAAGGTTTTGAAGAGTTTCCAAAGTGGTAAGTTTGTGTTTTTGGTTATTGCTTCATTAAAGTTTGTGAGGAGGTTATGGGTACTTGAATTGTGGAAAGAATTTTAGAGTTTGATGTTCTAAGGGAGATGTTTATTTTTGGCAGCCATGGAAACTCCTTGAGAACAGTTTATTCTTGCTTGTAAATGGTAGATTAAAGGGTTAATTAAATGTTTATGTGTGTAGGAATTAATTTGGGTGATGTATACTTAGTATATGTGAATGTGTACTTGAATTTGGAAGCTTGGAAATTAATGGACTGTAATGTATGAATCGGCAGCCTGATTTGGTGAACCATAAAGATGTTATTTCATATTTGGTTTATGGAATATTAATGTTGAATTGTGATAGTTGTTATGATAGCATGGGTATATGTATGATGGTGTGAGGTTGGACATATAAATGAGCTAGGTTAGGTGATTGAATGGTTGTAATTTGAGCTTGAAAAATTCTGTACTAAATGGTGCATATTGAGGGTGATTGTAAGCTGCCAAAATGACCAACAATATGTTGTGAATTGTGTTTAGGTTATGGTACAAACCAGAATTGGCATGAATGTTTAGTTTGGTAAATGTTAAAAGTGTCCTTTGATGAGTAATGAATAAAATGCAATAGGGCAGTTTATGTTATGGGCCTAGAACCTTAAGTGTGTGGCTCCAATTGGTATGAGACCAATTGGAGGTGAAACTAGGCACAAAATGTGCCAACTTTCATGAAGGAAGCTTGCCAAAATTCTGCTTGTAAGGTAACTTGAAAAGTGACCAAATCCGGATTAGTGCATTTAAGGCCTGAAAATTGACCATTTGGGCAGCAGTTAGTATTTTTGCCATAACTCACTCAAAACAGGTCCAATTGACCTAAAATTTTGACCATGAATAGTTAAGACCTATATCTACAAGTCATATGAAGACACCAATGCCCATAAATGACCATAAGCAAGTCAAACAGCTTGCACAAGTTCTGGTCCAAAAACTGGCCGAACCTAAAATGACCTAAAATGACCAATTTTGATGCATTTTGACCAGCAATAGTAAAATGACCATAACTTGGTCTACATAACTCAGAATGACCTGAAATTTTGCCCCGCATGCAATAAGACATAGATCTACAAGTTTGTAGTTTTGAACAAAGCCCGAAAACCGAGGGAACTAGGTCGTCTGGCTAGGTCAAACTAGTATCCCGGAATCCAGCAAATTGCAATAAAACGCAAAATACATGGAAATAAATTTGGTAATATGTACCAACCTTAAAAGGCTACAAATGTGACATATTAATAACATTAAAACCTAATTTACCTAGAATGCATCGAGGGTCGACATATTAGGTTGACTAAGCAAATAATAGAATTCAGTGAATTAATTATCAAGCATTATCGTTAGAGACAGTTTAAATGAGTACTGAAATACTTCAAATTGTGTTTCTCAGTTAGCAAAGACTCAGGGAAGGGGAAGGAAATACTGAGTCAGAGCCAAGAGACAGTTATCAGAGGTTTGTGCACAACTAGTTTTTAACTGATTTTGTTTTGAATATTTCATATGATTAAATGACATATTTTTCTTATGTATTATGTTTAACAAGCATTGGATTTAATTCAATGATTATTGAAATTGTTATAGTATGTATGAATTTAGCTTTGTGAAATGGTATTTCCACAAGTATTAAGCATTGTTACGGATTGAATAAATTATGTTTTGGAAAATTGTGATAGAACATGTTTTGAATTGTGATGGTAATTTTCATGGAAAAATATAAATTTATGATTTGAATTGTGATGAGCATAAAAATTATTGGATATTGGAATTGAATTTGAATCGAATTATATTGTGATTTATGCTCACTAAAAGGATTGTGATATTGTTTTATATCTCACTATAGATGTTTGACTAGGTTATTACCCGTTTTTCTCATTTGTTAAGAAGACAATGGAGTTAGTTGTGTTTTGATTACCATGGTACGTGCACAGGCTTAGATTTTCCTCTGATTTGAGGTTAGATCTAAGTTTTTTATCGTTATGGCCCTTGCGGAAGATTCATTATTGTGATGTGTACTGTGTACGATGATTCGACCTCCTCGACCATAGGGAGTTAGAATATGATTTGACCTCCCCGACCATAGGGAGTTAGAATCACTTCGAATATGGCCCTTTCGGATTAGTCTTGCATAGTTAGTGAGATAAAGAATGATTTTTGAGATAAAGAATGATTTTTGAGAAACAGCATGGTTTTTGAGATACAGCGTGGTTTTTGAGATACAACATGGTTTTTGAGATACAGAATGTTTTTGAATAGTAAAGAATTGTGATTTCAGTTATGATTTATATATAATTGATTTTGTTGGAATTACCTTAAATGGTTAGTCATGATTTGATAAATTAAATTTCGTGATCAAAGTCATTTTATACAAATGATTTACATTATTGGCAATGAATATTTTGAGTTTTGAAATTTGATGAGTATTCAGATTTCCAAATTATTTGCTGTAAATTTTGTCAATGTATATTGTACTATGTTTTAAATTATAGTTGTGCACCACTGAGTTCACCACTTAGCGATAGCTTTGTATACTGTCGCAGGTAAATAGAGTATAGAGCAGTGAGTAAGTTTCTTTGAAGACACGTTCAGATCAGCTCTAGGTATATCATAGGTATACCCATGTACATAGGTTTTGATGTATGCATATAATAATATGTATGTAAATTATTTGAGCAGTTGTATAAAAACTCTTGTAAAATATTTTGGTATGTAATTAAATGTAAATTATTATAAATGTAAATTTGGGATTTCATTTATCTGAATAATTTTGTAATATTAATTTTGAGTCTTGTAATCAATGAAATATTTATTTTATGAGGAGATTGATTTGATTATTGAGATTTGAATTATGGGTTCAAATGAAGTTATTGAAGTTGTATTTGAGAAAACATATTGGGAGTGTGTTCTTTACAGGTTTTGAAGAACTGTTTTCTCAAAATACAACAGGCACTTTGCCGAAATTTTGAAAAAAAATTTATAACACCAGATTTTAATCGATGATTTAAATTTCATGAAAATTATTTTAAAATCCCTTGTAGTATATTTAATGGATTATCGGTAGGCGAAGTACGGTAATTCATTAGGTGTACTACGGGATCATGTTACATCTTACAGGGGAGTAAGGTGTGACAAATTCAGATTTATCAAAAATTATAAATAAATGAATTACAAGGGATAAATTGTAATTGAAACATGAATTGGTGCTTCAACACACTAAGTAGCATATCTTGCTCGGCTACACTGTAGACGGGTAAGGGGTGTCACATTGACCCTTTTCGTTTAAAAATTCAGGGATGAATTTTTTTTAATGGGGTATGATTGTAATAACTTGAATTTTAAAATTTAAATTTTATATTTTTTTATATAGTATTTAAATATTATTTAGTTATTTTAATGCATTTTATAAAATTTTTCAGGAAGTTTTGGATTTAGTCTTTTGGATTTTTGAGTTTAGATTATAGTTTTATGTTTAAACATTTTTTAAATTTAGTATAATTACTTCTATTATTGTTAATAATATTATTATGTTCAATTAATTAATTAAGTAAGAGTTTATTTTAAATATTAATAATAATTAAATATTATTTTAAATTGGGGTTTAATAAAGTTATTTTAATAAAATAGTATATATTTTAAAAGTTAATAGTATATATATAAAGTGATTGAAGTGACAATTTGCTGCATTTGGCAGCATTCTTCAGTGCAAAAAAAAAAAAAAAACTCAGAAATGGGCAGAACTCTCCCCTTCCCCCCCCCCCCCCCCAAACAACCTTTTCTCTCTTTATCTCTTACTTTCCTTCTCCCTTTCTTTTTGTCTCTGGCCAGCCACCCAATGCTAGCGAGCCTCCTCCATGGTGTCAGCAAGCACCGACAATCGTCAGGGAGTGGCGAACGGTGGCTAGAACCACCAAAAGTGGTGGCAAATGAGGGAGGAGAGAGGAAACATGCATGCGCAAGCAGCAACTTCTAAGCGATTCCAGCTTCATCAGATGTCCAATCAAGGCGATTCAGGTGGCATTGGAAAGCTTATTCTAAGAGCTTTCTTTTGATACCAATTTTTGCAGAATTTGGTGGTCGGATGAGTGAGATACGGATGAGAGAAGTTTTGGCTTTTTTAAGCTTTTCGATCAGATCTAAGACAATCCGAGGCTACCAATAGACTTAGCACATTGAAATCTTCAATATGGGACTCATCCCGCTTTGATTGGACACCGTTTGAAAAAGGCGATTATCAGACAGTCTAGATCACTTGGTGAGATTTTTGACTTTTTGACGCTCGAAAATTAAATATGATTATATGATAATTATTAATAATTTTTGGGCTTTGTTTCGGTGTGATCGGATCGATGATAGCTCACTAACACTCGAGATCAAGTTTTTGGCCTGATCTAGTTGCTTAGCGGCTTATCCCGGAACATAGTCAATATTACAATCGATCCCAGTATTTTCAGATGTCTCAAACGCATTCCAGGTAGCAGAATTTGCAAAGATAGTCCCAAACTTAAGTTGTGTAATTTTTACCTTAGTTAAGCTAGCTTATGAATCTGTAAAATATTTTTGGCTTAGTAAAATTAAGTAAAATAATTTTAATTAATACAAGGACAATATAGAGGACCTCCAGAATATTTTTATAATTTTTAAAGTACTAAAATTAATTATTTACACTGTAGAGGAGTTAAGGACTCAAGCTAGAGTTTGTAGGATTAGACCTAGATTATGATTTTTGTAAGCCCCGAATGGGTATTATAATTATTGTTGTGAGCCTAAGGCACTGTGTTGTTATTGTTGGTTGAATTTTCTTATAGGGGATTAGGTCCAATTATAGGGGAGACTCTACCAAAATTTGGCAAGATCTTAGGATTTATTTTGATCTATAGCTTGAATTAATTGTTTAATTTTGTCAGTCTTTTGATAGAGGTTAGTGTGTATATTTAGGTGATCAGTGCTGCCCATCTTCTCCTTTCAGCTGGACCAGCTGCAGTCAAGTCGACCAATCTGTGAGTTGGATATTGATTATTTTTACAATTTCAATGTTAATTATATATCTAGCATGCTCATGCATTTTATAAATATTTAATTATGCACATGTATAATTAATATATTAGGGGCATTTTAGTTTCTGCATATTTTATTATTGTTATTTATTTGTGATTGTCACCCTGAGGATAATATGGAGTCGTGTACGTGTGTTGGCGTGCGTGTGGTATGATACTGGTTATAGATAGGACAGGTAGAGCGGCTGGAGCTTGACTCTTTGGGACCTAATCCTTTTTGTGGATAAGTCGGGATAAGTATGGCTTTGAGTTGATCTCACTGACTCTCGCACATGGATTATTAAGCAATAGTCCGACTTAAATTGGCCTCGCTAGTAGGTATTAGATTAAGAGAGCTGTATAGGAGATTAACTGTATGAGTACCTCCAAACTAACTTCTCATGTGAATATTGGACGAATTAAATATTTTACGTGATAGAAGTGCATTTTATGGTAGGATTGCACCCATTTTTGATAGTTATAGAAATTGCACTTATAATCAATATTTAAACTTTCTGAGCCAAACGCTCATTTCTGTTCAAATATTTTTGCCAAGTTGCAAGAGGAGCGTGTTTATTTCTTCGAGTCTAACTTGCATTAATCCTCCGCAAGTTGTACTTCTTAGTTTAATAATTTCTAGTGCCTACTTATTTGTTTATTTAATTATCTATTTAATAACTAGAACTCCGCTGACTTTGGGTTATGTATTTTTGGTATTAATGAATGAAATATTTTTATGATTTTTAAATAGTTTGTAAATGATGGTATCAGAGTTGAGCTGGGCTCCTTTAGCTTTAGTTTCTGATGGGTATCGGGTTAGGTTGGCTCGAATAAAAATATAATATTTTATTTTATTTTATTTTTATGTTAGGCCTTAATTTTGGCCCTAGTTATGAATTTGGGAAAAGTAAGGCTTAGTATAGGCCTCGGGGGCTTTATGCCAGCCCAAGTCCTAATGTCAGTCTATCCCATGGAATCGGGTCATAACAAAGTTGGTATGTAACACCCCCTTACCCTATCTACAGTAAAATCGAGCAAAAGGATGCCACATTCTATGCACTGAGCACCTATTTTAGTCTATTATTTATTTTGTTTATTTTCTGACCAATTTATTTATATTATAATTTAACTGCTTTTATTAAATAGAGAAACTGTAAGAGTTTCCCCCAAATCTCAATAATTCCCTTGTTAAAATAATTTCATAACCTATGGAAACCTCATTTTCTATATCATTTCTATCAAATAATATTCATCAAATTTCTCAGCAACATCCATTCTTCAATCACATTGCATATACACAAGAAAAATTTTTAATTTACAATTTTATTAACCTCTCATGTGGCTAAATTAAAGTTTACATAATATTGTGTAAAACCTAAGGTATACACACATATGAGTAACACTATACAATGAAAATGATGAAGATGCATCTACCCAAAAGTCTGAGATACGGTGACTCTGGACTTTTCTGCAGATCAACTCTATCTTCTGTTAGCCCCTATCTACACTTTATCTATTGTACCTACACGAGAAAACAAATCTTTGCTTTAAGCTAAATAGCTTAGCGGGGAACTCTTAATTTAAAGCAAAATAAGTTTTCTTATGCACATTAACATATAATATACTCATAGCATTCATGCAAGATTACGTAAAAGTTTTAAAACAATTAAATAACATCATGGCATAAAAATAGGTTAATAATCCATACTTGTTAATCATATTATTTAATAAGGTGAAATGCACTTTATCATATCTTATTAGAATTTATTATCTTTATGATCACAATTGTAATGCCTTCACTTTAGGTAGTCCATGCATTCTATTGTTTCAATGACTAACATCTGTTCGGATAGTCAGGATGTCTGGAACTACACTTAAACTAAAGTGAGGAAATATAAATTGATTGAATAAAGACCAAGGAAAATAAAAGAAATGAAATGCTAATGGGTTAAAGGAGCCGAGGTTTCGGTGATGGGTGACCCTAACGGGAAGCAACAGTAAAGATAGTTGCCAACCCCAAACTCGTGAGGAAACCCTGTACAATAAATATTGGGATTTAATTGAAGGATTTATGAGGTTTAGATGACAATAAAAATGCCAAGAAAATATAAGAAAATTTATATTAATGGGTACAGACAATTATAACCCGATGAACACAACGAAGGGCATTTTGGTCATTTCACCCTCAGTGTTGGATTTTGACCTAAATATCAATCAAAATAAGAGAGAATAAAAAATCAAAAATAAATTAAACTCATGAATTTGTGTAATGAAAATGAGTAGAGAAAATAAGAAAAGAAAATAAAAGAAATGAAATTTAAATAAATCTTTATGACATAAACATGATGCAAAGATGACCTAATTAAAAATTTGCACTAATTAAAATTTAACACATAAACTAATATGTATAAATATTGAATATCAGACAAATTTGACAAAGAAAATCTCATCTTCTTTCTCACTTCCCTCTTGGCCGAACCCTATGGAAGAGAGCTTCCACCATTTTTTCTTCACAACAAGCTTAATTGTCCCATGCTCTACACCCTAAAACCTATTATTGCCTTCACTAAAACTTGCTCTTACACCTTGAGGAAGCCTTAGGAAGCCAAGAATTGAAGAGAATTTGAAGTTTAGGCAAGGTCAATTTGGCTCAAGTTGAGGTTAGTGCACTATCTATGCTTTCTTTCTTCTCAAAGCATGGTTAGCATGTTAATTAAGCTAAAATTTCATGAAATTAAAAAGAATACTATGAGTAAATGGAATCCTAAATTTCGGCAGCCATGGGAGTGATGAGAATTTGATGGTTTTAATTGTTCTAAACTAGTTAGTGATGGCATGTGATGAGTATAAATGAGTTAGATTATGAATTACATGTGTTATGCATGAGTTGAGAATTTGAAGTTAGGGTTTTAACCCAAAGTTTGGGGGTTTTGTGAATTGATGCCTAATTGACTTTGTTGAGACCATTTATTGACTATTTGAAGTGCCATGAATGTGATTGAAGTTTGATAGTTTAGTAGAATTAATATTGGGAGTATTGAATTTCTTATGCAAGATTCTGAACCTATGAGTCCAGCAGGGTTATATGGCCATAAATAGAGCCACATTGCTCCAATTGGTGTGAAGCCAATTGGAGTGAAATTTAAGACATAAAGCTACATTTTTCATGTAGAGACCCTGCCCAGAAAGTGAACCCAAAATGACCTAAAATTGGCTTGATTCCTGTTAACCACATACTGGACCTGGAAAAAGGACCATATGAACAGTAAATGTTCAAATGGCCATAACTTACTCTAGGAAGGTCAGAATGACCTTATTCTTGAACCATTGGAAAGGTTAGACATAGGAGAATATTTTTTATGGAGAACACAGAGCCTAATTTTACCTATAACCCAACCAAATTGCTAGAAATATTTAGGTTAACAATTCTGACCAGAACCAAAATTGACCTAAAATTATGGACTTGGACCTACCTGACCAGTTTTGGCAAAAATGCCATAACTTCGGCCACAAAACTGAAAATACAGTGAAACTAAAGCCAAAATCTCTATAAGACATAGAGCTACAATTTCAATGTTTTGGCCAAAACCCAGAACCTAATGGAACTTGGACAAATGGTTAGGGCAATTTAGTATGCCAAATCCTGAAATTGAACTAAATAACCACTTAACCCCAGAACAGTATTTAAATTATATCTCCCACTAGGAAACTCCAATTGGGATGAGCCAAACTTCTTTGGAAACCTAAGAAACGGGAATCTAACTTTGATTTTGGAACTTTCCTCAAATTTTGAGTGTTGGAACCCTAAAATTAGAACTAAAGACACAGACCTGAACCTGAAATCTTGAAGGCATAGGGTTCAAGGGTCCAGGTTAGTTAATTGGCTATGACTCACCCTACATAACCTAAAAAATTATGATTCTTGAACCTGAGTGACACTAAGACATAGGAGAACAACTCATATGAAGGACATTAGGCTTAAAAGTGACTATAGCATGCCCAAATGACTAGACAAAATTTGACTTCAGAATCTACCTGGTTCTGGAACCATAAAGGGTTAATGAACTAGTTTTGGTAATTTAACCATAACTTGAGTTCTAAAACTCCAAATAACATGATTCAAAAAGGAAAACAAAGATAATACATAGAGGAACAACTTTTGTGAAGGAAGTGTGGCTAAACAGTGGCTATATCATAACCAATTTGCTAGGTGAAATTAAGACACCAAATCTAGACCTTGAGAAAGGTTCATAAAATGATTTATCATATGATATGGAATTAACTAAAATGATTTGCTAAACATAAAAGTGACATGAATGTGCATGTGGGACTTATGTTTCCCATCACAAGTAACATGAAAATGCTATGAAACACAAATAGTACACAACATGAAATAATAAGTATATAAGTACTTAATAATATTGCTTTGCCCAAAGTATACGTAGACTTATGTATATAGCATGAATCGATTGGTATACCAATTAGGAACTATAGATTGCAGTATTGCTCATAGGAATAATCATTGATAGACAATATATGTCTGATATGGTTGTTCTACAGGCTTTATGCTTTCCCGTTGGCCATTGCTCCTATTATGATTTCTGGCTTTATACTTGCCCACTAGACTTGTGCCTGACATGACAGATATATATATGATAGACATATGAATGTCTAAGTGGTATACTCCCGTGTATCCAATCTTTACAGTCTGTTATAGGTTACTTGGGTACAGATATGAGTAATAAACTTTAAAATTAAATTATTACATGAAGAGATCACTGATATGAATCTAATAAGGCTGAATATGAGATCAATGAGCAAAAAGACCCTGATACATTTATTTTCTCCCAAAGTCAATAAGCATGTAAATGACTAAAAATTTATAGAATTTACATTTCCTTATGAAATTATACATAGAATAATTATTTTTAATTATTTAGTTATTTTTACTTTAATTTATGCACCACTAAGCGTTATGCTTAGCGCATTGATTTTTCCTTCGCGTAGGTACTGGAGACCAGCAATAGTAGTGCCAGATAGGAATTGCATCAGATTTGCTATTGTGGGTGTCACCTTAGTAGTCTATTTTGGTAGGGCCCATATGTACTTAGTTTTGTATTTTTACTCATTGTATATAAATGATGTAATTCATTTTGTGATTGTAAATAGATTGTAAGTTATTGTATATGAATTTTATATGAATGAATAAAAATATATTTTCTTGAAAATTATGTGAGCAACAATGATATGATATGATGCATGGAAAAAAAAATGGTATGAGATTTTAACAGGTGAATAGTGAAACCCGCCATACGCTAATAAAACAGAGGAGACCTTGTCTGGGTCTTCACAAAAATAAAGTATAATAAAAAAAATTTCAACACATGGGATAATATGAATAGATGAAATTAAATTAATAATGTACACGATAAGACAAGATAAGGTGCTCTGGCACCGAATGTGACACAGCTTGCTCGGCTGCACTGTAGACGGGTAAGGTGCATCACAACAATTGGGAACTTTACTCCAATACCCATAGTAACCTATGATAGACGGTATATGGACTAGATAGTGGGACTCGTGATACTGACCACTCAGTGGTTTTGGTTGATTTAACACAGGCTTTCATTCTCGGTACTGATCACTCAGCGGCTTTGGCTGGTATAACACTGATTTTCATACTTGGTACTGACCACTCAGTGGCTCTGACTGATAACATGCCCACTTATCCATTCCTATACCCATTGTCTAGGCTTCCTTGGCTCAACTTTCATAACTAATATTCATTCAACATTTGTTGTTCCCATAATTACCAAGCTAAGTGTGGTAACATTCTAATGCCATTTCCATGTTTGAAAAGCCTTTGCATTCAAGCATACTAAATTTATGTATAACTTGCATTGATAAGGAACATATCAAAATCTTGCAAATTTCTGAATGTATATACTATTTCTACCCAAAATCAGACTAAGCAAATGCAAGAATTAGCTTATGTTTTCTTCATAAGATTTTTAGATTTATGTCTTAACTTTCATTTGGTTTTTGAATCACTTAGTTCTTATTTATAGATCACAAGTTATGAGCAAATAAGTAGGATCTGATCATATTGCCTTTTTCTTTCAAAATACTGGGCAAGTCTGGACAGGTATTAGAATTCAATATCAATTAAGTTTCACTCATAATTTGTCAAATTGGCCTTCATGAAAGTTGTTCCTCTATGTCTTAGCTTTCCAACAAGTAAAATTTACCTCATTTGGAATTTTATACAATGAGTTATGTCTAAACAAGTAGGACATGTTCAGATGCATTCTTTACTAATCATAAGACAAGTTCTGGGCAGTTTTTGGAGTCCAGATTTGAACAAGTTGTAATTAGAATTTATCATTTTATTCTTCATGAAAGTTGTTTCTTTATGTATTAGCTTTTCAACAAATGAAGAATCACATTATTTGGAGTTTCCTAGGGTAAGTTATACCTATTTTACTCTTGACTACTCAGGATGCCCTACTTCTAGGTTTTAAGTTTTGTAACTCAACTTTTAGCAATTTTTCAAGGTATTTACACATGGAATTTGAGCAACTTGTCTCCATGAAAGTTTGAGAATTATATCTTAGCTTTAATTTTTCATAAGTTTTAGGTCATTTGGATTTATAGAACTCTAGATATGGACTTAAAAGTCCAATCCGGTTAAATTCGGCCAGATTTCTTTACATGCCCATTCACAATGCATATTTTAACACAACCCAAGCAACATGATTTCAATTAAGCACTACATCATTTACACACACTAAACATAATTTTTCTATCTATAAAATAAACATACACATTCAATTTTACCAAAAATCCTAATTGACATGAAACCCTAAGTAGCAACTTAAAAAGGAGATTAAGGTATTAAGAGTGCACATACCCAAATTTAAGCTCCATATCTTTGCTTGGCTCTTCAATATCACCTTTAATCAACTCTATTACTCTCCCCTTGGTCCTTGCTAACTTGAACTGAATTTCCCTTGGCTCTTCAATTTCCCCCTTAAAATTCAAGAAATTCTCATCACAATCACACTTATGCCATGATTCTAATATAATAACATGAATTTATGCAAGCTAAGTTCAATTCTCCCTTACCTTAAATTTTTTCCCAACTTGGTTACTTGGTAACCTTTCAAATCCTTGAAATTTCTTACTTATGAGTGGTGCTCTCACTAAATTGGAGCTTAGTTAGGCTATCTAAAGTAATGGAGAGTGAGAATTTGGTGTAAATTAAAGCTTGGATGAGAGCATCAATGGTGGAAGAGGGAGAGAGTGGTTCGGCTAACTTGATGAAGAAGATGAAGATGAAGATTTATCTTGATTTATAGATATTTATATTATTTTAATTCCCTAATGGGAAACTTGTAAATAAGGTGAAATTCATAATCATTACATTTGACTATTTAGATAATTAGGTTTAATTTTTATAATCATGATTAATTAAGTTAATCCAGCTTTATTAACTTAATTTATCACATATTTGGTCAATATTTAACCTTTAAATTCAATTGACCAAATTTTGTTCTTATCGAGTTTCTGTTCATCTTTCTATAATGCCCGATAAGTCTCTAACTCTGTTTTTCACTTTGATTTTTACTTTGCTTATTTGAACTTATTTCTTTTTATTTCTGTGACTTATTAATTTATAATAATATTTCAATTAAGCCTTAATTAAGAATCTTATAAGGTCCTATATGAATTAGAGTAGCAACCAAACCCATAGTCACTTCCCAGTGGAGTTACCCATCACCGGGATTTGTGCTCATTTAACAGATTTATACTCCACTTCTTTTATTTTTCTTCAACCTTACTTGATCTTTATTAATTTAAATTATGACTCTTTACTTAAATTTAAGGGGAGTTCCTGACAGCCAAACCATCTAGACAAACGTTAGTCGCCGGAACAGTAAAAGGTATGGGACTACCTAAGGTGGGGTGTTATAATTCTTTGCCTCTTAAAATAAATTTCTTCCTTGAAATTTATCTGGTTCAAATAGCTGTGGATGTTATTGTCTCATGATCTCTTCACTTTCCCACGTTGCTTCGGCTCAACTTACCCTTCTTCCCAAATCTGAGGGCTTTCTTCCATGATGACACCTTTAAAAATACTTCATTGCCCACCTCGTACTCAATATCTTTCCTCTTTAAATCTGCATAAGACTTTTATCTATCAGAGGTGGCTTTCAAACTGTCCTTGATGAGCCTTACTTTCTCTTTAGTGTCTCTCACCAAGTCCCAACTTATCAGTTTATCTTCACCCATTTTAGTCCAACACAGAGGTGTTTTATATTCCCTTACATAGAAAGCCTCATATGGTGCCATCTTTATGCTTGATTGATAACTATTATTGTAGGCAAATTCCATCAATGGAAGATATCTATCCCAACTTTCTTTAAAATCAATAATGCAACTTCTAAGCATATCTTCAAATATCTGGATCACTTTTTCTGACTGACCATCTGTTTGAGGGTGGAAAGCAGTGTTGAATGCAACTGAGTGCTTAAAGCTTCTTGTAACTTCTTCCAAAACCACGATGTAAACCTTGAATCTCTATCAGAAATGATTGATGCAGGCACTCCATGTATTCGAACTATCTCGTTAATATATAATTCAGCTAATTTCTCCAGTGAGTAGTAGGTTTTAATAGATAGAAAATGAGCTGACTTAGTCAATCTGTCAACTATTACCCATACAGCATCATGCTTATTCTGTGTAAGAGGGAGACCAATAATAAAATCCATGGTAATGCGATCCCATTTCCACTCTAGTATTGATATTAATTACAGCAATCCTGATGGAACTTGATGCTCTGCCTTTACTTGCTGAAATATCAGGCATTTAGTCACATAATCTATAATGTCCTTCTCCATACCAGGCCACCAATAATGACTTTTCAAATCTTGATATATCTTTGTGCTCCTTGGATGCATAGCAAAAGAACTACTGTGTGCTTCATTGAGAATGCTCTTCTTAATTCCCTCATCGTTAGGTATACATATTCTTCCTTTATAATACAAATAACTATCTTTATTGATCTCATATTCATTCTCCTTCCCCTTTTGAATTTGCCTTGATAAAAAGGAATGGTAAGAGAGGGACACTAAGGGATGTTTAAGATAAGTTATGGTAAAATGGCAGGTTTAGGGGGGGGGGGGGGGTAGTCGAGCCTCAATCAAAATGCCAATGTGTCAGAAAGTATGTCAGATAATAAGAAGTTTCAAGCAAAGTCAAGGAACTCCCTTTTTGCAAAAGGAGTAGGATATGATAAGTTGTGTTGACTAGGTGGCTCGAGAATACATAAACTCTTATCATGTCAGAGGAGAGATTGGTTCTTTTTTTTTTTATGTCAATAGATGGTGCAAGGAATGTTTGGCTTTTGGATGGAACTCTATATAGTTGGTTACCTATGAAAATAGGTAGGAGTTGGTACAAAGACCTGGTTAGTGGTATGAAGTAAGCAGGAAGTTCATAATATCATGGAAATAAAAAGTGCAGGTGCTTTAGCATATAGAAAGTCTTACTAAAGCTTCAATGGCTTATAGAATCAACAATGACCTCGGGTAAGGCACGTGTAAAAGTAGTTATTTCAGAAGGGCACTTCATGACACTTTGTCAGCAGGCAGTATGAGTCACATCTTTGCATCGCAAGAATTGGTAATAGAACGAGTTCGGTAGCATATGTAGAGTTTGAGGAACAAAGAACAACCACCTTCTTTTTCTTGACCCTTTTTGTTTAAAAATTAAAGAACGAATTTTTTTTAAGGAAAGAAGAATGTAATAACCTCAATTTTAAAATATAAATTTTATATTTTTTTATATAGTATTTAAATATTATTTTGTTGTTTTAATATATTTTATAAAAAAATTTATGAAGTTTTGGATTTAATCTGTTGAATTATTGAGTTTAGATTATATTTTTATTTTTTAACAATTTTTAAATTTAGTATAATTACTACTATTATTATTAATAATATTACTAATTTAATTAATTTATTAAGAGTTTATTTTAAATATTAATAATAATTAAATATTATTTTAAATTAGGATTTAATAAAGTTATTTTAATAAAATATTATATATTTTAAAAGTTAAAAGAAATATATATAAAGTGATTGAAGTGACAATTTGCTGCATTTGGCAGAGTGTTTCAGTGGAAAAAAAAAAAATCAAAAAACGGGCAGAACTCTTTCCTCCCCCCGACCCTCTCCACCACCTTTTCTCTCTCTATCTCTCACTTTCCTTCTCCCTTTCTTTCTTTCTCTGGCTAGCCACCCAATGCCAACAAGCCTCCTTCATGGTGTCAGCAAGCACTGGCAACCATCAAGGAGTGGTGAACAGTGACCAGAACCACCAAAAGCATCGATAAACAAGGGAGGAGAGAGAAAACATATGTGCACGGGTAGCAACTTCTAGGTGTGATTTCGGCTTCATCCGATGTTCGATCAAAGCGATTCAAGTGACGTTGGAAAGCTTATTCCGAGAGCTTCTTTTCATACCAATTTTGCAGCATTTGGCAGTCGGATGAGTGAGATAGAGAGGAGAGAATTTTTGGGTTTTTAAAGCTTTCCAATAAAATGTAAGACGATCCAACCGTTAGATCGACGATTTGAGGCCACCGATGGACTCATCGCATCAAGACTTTCGAGATGGGCCCTACCTCGCTCCGATCGGATACCGTTTGAAAAAGACGATCATCGAACGCTCCAAATCGCTTGGTGAGATTTTTGGCTTTTTGACACCGAAAATTAAATATAATTATATGATAATTATTAATAATTTTTTAGCTTTGTTTAGGTGTGATCGAATTGATGATAGCTCACTGGAGCTCGAGACTGAGTTTTCAGCCTAATCTAGCTACTCGGCGGCCCATCTTGGAACATAGTCAATATTACAATCGATCCTAGAATTTTCAAAAGTCCCAGATGTGTTTCAAGTAGTAGAATTTTCAAAGGTAGTCCCAAACCTAAGTTATGTAATTTTTACCTTGGTTAAGCTAGCTGATAAGTTAGTAAAATATTCCTGGCTTAATAAAATTAAGTAAAATAATTTTAATTAATATAAGGACAATGTACAGGACCTCCAAGAATATTTTTATAATTTTTGAAGTGCAAAAAATAATTATTAGGACTATAGAAGAGTTAGGGATTCGAGCTGGAGTTTGGAGGATTGGACCTAGATTAGAATTCTTGTAGGCCTTGGATGGGCATTATAATTATTGTTGTGGGCCTGAGGCCTTGTGTTGTTGTTGTTGTTGTTGTTGGTCAAATTTTCTTGCATGGGGTTAGGTCCAATTATAAGAGAGACTCTGTCAAAATTTTGACAAGACCTTAGGATTTATTTTGATTCTATAGCTTGAATTAATTATTTATTTTGTCAGTCTTTTGATAGAGACCAGTGTGCATATTTAGGCGATTGGTGCCAACCGTCTTCTCCTTCAAGCTGGACCAGCTGCAGTCCAGTTGACTAGTCTGTGAGTTGGAAATTGATTATTTTTGCAATTTCAATATTAATTATATATCTGGCATACTCATGCATTTTATAAATATTTAATTATGCAAATGTATAGTTATTATATTAGAGGCATTTTGGTTACTGCATATTTAATTATTGCTATTTATTTGTAATTGCCACATTGAGGATAATTTAGAGCTGTGTGCGTGTGTCGGCATGCGTGTGGTGTGATATTGGTTATGGATAGGACGGCTAGAGCGGTTGGAGCTTGACTCGCTAAGACCCAATCCTTTTTGTGGATAAGTCGGGGTGAGCACAGCTTTGAGTTCATCTCACTGACCCCTACACTTTGGTTATTAAGCCAAAGTCCAGCTTGAGTTGACCTCGCTAGTAGGTATTAGATTAAAAGAGTTGTATAGGGGATTAGCTCCCATATGCATATATTGATGTGATACATTGGGGGTGTAAGTAGCTCCAAATTAACTTTTCATGTGAATGTTGGGTAAATTAATTTTATATGTGATGGATGTGCATTTTATAATAGGATTGCACTAGTTTTAGATAGTTATAGAAATTGCACTTATAATTAATATCTAAACTCTCTGAGTCGAACGCTCATTTCTGTTCAAATATTTTTTTCAGATTACAGGAGGAGTGTGTTTATTTCTTCGAGTCTAACTTGCATTTTTCTTCTGCAGGTTATACTTCTTAGTTTAATAATTTCTTATGTCTATTTATTTATTTATCTTTTTAATAACTAGAACTCCACTATGACATTGGATTATGTATTTTTGATATTAATGAAAGAAATATTTTTATGATATTTAAATAATATGTAAATGATAGTATCAAAATTGAGCTTAGCTCCCCTGGCTTTAGTTTCTAATGTGTATTAGATTGGGTTGGCCTGAATAAAAATATAATGTTTTATTTTATTTTATTTGCATGTTGGGCCTTAATTTGGAAATAGTAAGGTTTACTATGGGTTTCAGAGGCTTTTATACTAGCTCAGATCCTTGTACCGATCCGGCTCGTGGAATCGGGTCGTGACAGTTAAAATAAAATAGCTATAATTATAAAAATTTGAAAAAAAAATATATTTTTTAAATATTAAGCCTTTAAATTACATATTACCATTTACTATTAATAAAATTGTTTATGAATTAGGATTTTTATCTATATAAGTATTTTTTGAAATAAGATTTGTCATAAGACGAAGATTTTAATATGTTAATTATTATTTATTATAAATTATAAAATTATAAAATAATTTGATTATTTCATAAAATCTTCCATCATATTTTTATATTTATTAATTAATTATTAGAAAAGAATACAACAACTCATCTCAACTCAACTAAGCCTTTATCCCAAAAATTTGGGGTCGACTATATAGATTTGATTTCTCCACTCTAAACAATTTTGTGGTAAATCCTCAGAAATGTGCAATGCTTCTAGGTCATATTATACTATTCTCCTCGAATACAACATTATAGTAAAAAGTTAGGTTAATGATTGAATGAATTTTTATTATTTACTAATATATATATGATTCCATGTAATGCAAATTAAAAATTAAAAAAAAAGTATTTAAAACAAAAAGTATATATGGTAAATATATAGATGAAAAGTTAAATTATATAATTTAAAAATACATTATTATAACTATGTATCATATATTAATTTTATTCTTTAATATAACTCTAAATAACCATATATTTACATAATTAAATAAGGTTAAAAGTTAAAAAAAAAATCAAAACCTTTATGTCAATTATTAATTTTAGTAAAAACTTTTAATTATATCAATTTAATCATAAGCATTTCCAAATGTATTCAATTTTAATAATAAATTTAATTAAAAACAATTAACTCATCAATTGGTAAAAATAATTCAGAATTTTTTATTTTCTATAAATTTTAGCTACTCCTTTTAGTTTTATTAGTATATTTAATAATTTTAGTATTTTTATTAATTTTAACAAACTTCATATTGATAAAAAATAATAAATGAATAATATATATAATATTATTATCTAAATTTTAATTTTTTTTTGTCTTTCTTTCTATTTATACTTAAAAAGAAAAATCAAATATTTAAAAAATAAAATATGAAAAAAATAATAAAACTAAAATAAATATAATTATGATTTTCAAAACAATAGATATATTAATTAAAATATTATTTTTTTATCAATTTGAAAATAACTACTAAAATTGATATAAAAATAAAAAGATTAGCTAATATTAATAATATATGCAAATATTTGAATTACTTTTATCAATTAAGTAATTCAATTAGGCTAATTGTTAAAATTGAAATTAATGCTAAAGTTTGAGATTATATTGATAAAATTAAAAAGGTTGGCTAAAATTATAGAAATTTATAAAGGTTTTGATTTTTTAGTCATTTAGTCATTAAATAATAATATAAAAATTACATAAATAGGTAAAAATTTGAAATCAATAAGCATTTAAATTTGATATTATGATTTTTAATATATTTTAATATAAAATTAAAATTTATTTTTAGTTTAAACAATTAATTATACAAATAAAGTCTAAATAATTTTTATGAATAGTATTTTTAAAAATTTTTAATATAATTATAAATTACAATATTTTATTGATGTAAAAAATAAAATTAATTTGAAAAAAAAGAATAATTAATAAAAAAAATTCTAAGCATTTTTTAATTTTATTTAAAATTTTAATTGATTTTATTAAAATTATAAAATTAGTGTTAATTTTATTCTATTTACATAAATTAGTAAAAATTGAAAGTTAAAGTTTTCCATAAAAATTAATTTTCAATTTATTATATTCAACAATAATTTTCAAAATATAAAATTATTTACTTTATTCTTAATAAAAATGAAATAAATAAAATTTGTTTATATATAAAAATTCTTAATAATTTTCAGAATATAAAATTATTTACTTTATTCTTAATAAAAATGAAATAAATAAAATTTGTTTATATATAAAAAAAATTTAGGTTTGATTAAAGTTATATTTTTATCAATAAATAATTAAGAAAAAGGCTATAAATTTATAATCAATAATGTAGTTCTTCTACTTAAATATGATTAAAAATTCAAATTCTTGATTTTAATATATAGTTAATGCTAACTCAACTCAACTAAGCCTTTATTCCAAAAATTTGGGGTCGGTTTTATGGATTCGCTTTTTCTACTCTGAACGATTTTGGGTTAAATCCTCATAAATATGTAATGCTTCAAGGTCATGTTGTACTACTCTCCTCCAAGTCAATTTAGGTCTACCCCTTTTTTTTTCTATTCTCTAACCTAATGTGCTCTACTTGTCTAACTGGAGCCTCCATATGTTTACGCTTCACATGACCAAACCACCTATAGTTAATGCTAATTTTTATTTAATTATTTAATAATTTTTTATTTTTTATAATTATGTTAATTAAATAGTTAATTTTTTAATAATAATTTTATGATAATATGAAGGATATTTTTGTTCCTCCAATTATTTTCCTCCTTTCCAATTATTTTATATATACTAGTTTTTTACTTTAATGTACATTGTATGTTAATTTACTCGTTATATAAACTCGTGATTTAAAAATTTTTTTATATAATTTTCTTTTTATTTTTTATATAATATAATATTATTATTATATTTATTTTTAATAGCCAATTAAATTTAGTTATTCATTAATATGATTATATTTTACTTCTAATTAAAATTGATTAAAAATTATAAAAAAAATAAAATTAATAAGTTATATTACTTTAGTTAATTAAAATATTATAAATAAAACACATGAAATAGAATTTTTAATATGCATTACTTTAGTAATTAAAAATATTATAAATAAAATACCGAATATAAATATTTTGATTTTACAAATTAAAATTTATTATTAACTAAAAGTTATTTTTAAAATAGTTTCAATTTTTTTAATAAAGATATTATATTTCATTTAAAAGAGAGATTGTAAGGCAAAAACTTTATTGCTTGACTTTATCTTATTGCAATAAAAATTTTACAACTAAAATTTTTTTTATAAACAATAAAAATAATGAAGGTTATTTTTGCAAATCCCAATGATCCCCCTTTCCCACTTTTTAAATTTTGTTTTTCAACTTCTTGCTATTATAGTCAATGTTTTAATTTTTTAGAATTTTAGCTTGATTTTAAATATTTATTTTTTTAGTAAGCAGTGGAAATTAAAATAAATTGCCAATTAAAATTATAATTATAAGAGAAATTAACATTTAAAACTATGTCACGTTAACTGATTTAAATCAATTTTGATCAGAGATTAAAAAAAAAACTTTTGAAGCGATGCTAAAATTGTTAAAAAAATGTTATAATAATTTGAAAAGAAAATATTTTTTAATGTTAAGCGTTTAAATTATATATTTTCATTTACTATTAAAAATTTTTTTACGAGTTAGTATTTTTATCTATATAATATTTATTTTTATGAGTTAGTGTTTTTATCTATATAATATTTTTTGAAATAAGATTTATGATAAGACTAAGATTTTAATATATTAATTATTATTTAATGTAAATTAATAAATTATAAATAATTTGATCATTTCATAAATTCTTTTTGTTTATATTTTTATATTTATTAATTAATTATTAAAAAAGAATACAACATTATAAATAAAAAAGCTAGATTAATTATTGAATGGATTTTTATTTTTTGCTCTCTCTCTCTCTCTCTCTCTCTCTCTCTCTCTCTCTCTCTCTCTCTCTCTCTCTCTCTCTCTCTCTCTCTATATATATATATATATATATATATATATATATATATATATATAATTCTATGCAATGTAAATTAAAAACTAAAAAAATTAAAGTATTTAAAACAAAAAAGTATATATGATAAATATATTGATGAAAAGTTAAATTTTATAATTTAAAAATACATTGTTATAATAATATAATGTTAAATACTCATATATTTATATAATTAAATAAGTTTAAAAGATAAAATAAAAAACTTTTATGTCAACTATCAATTTTAGTAAAACATTTTAATTAAATCAATTTAATCATAAACCTTTTTAAATGTTTTCAATTTTAATAACAAATTTAATTAAAAACAATTAACTCATCAATTGATAAAAATAATTCAAATTTTTTCATTTATTATTAATTCTAGCTACTCCTTTTAGTTTTATTAATGTATTCAATAATTTTAGTATTTTTATTAATTATAACAAACTTCATATTGATAAAAAATAATAAATAAATAACATATCTAATATTATTATATAAGTTTTAAATTTTTTTCTCTCTTTCTTTCTGCTTATATTTTTAATTCATATATTTTCTATCATTTATTTCAAATTTAAGGGAAAAAAAAAAAAGAAAATCAAATATTTAAAAATAACATATCAGCAAATAATAAAACCAAAATAAGGGAAAAAAAAGAAAATCAAATATTTAAAAATAACATATAAGCAAATAATAAAACCAAAATAAATATAATTATAATTTTCAAAACGATAGATAGATTAATTAAAATAATATTTTTCTATCAATTTTAGAGTAACTACTAAAATTAATATAAAAATAAAAAGATTAGCTAATATTAATAACGTATGCATATACTTGAATTGGTTTGTCAATTAAGTAATCCAATTAAACTAATTGCTAAAAGTGAAATTAATGTCAAAGTTTGAGATTAAATTAATAAAATTAAAAAAATTGACAAAAATTTAAGAAATTGATAAAGGTTTTGATTTTTTTTTTAATCATTTAGCCATTAAATAGTAATATAAAATTTATATGAAAATATAAAATTTGAAATGAATAAGCATTTAATATTGATATTATGATTTTTATTATGTTTTAATATAAAATTAAAATTTATTTTTATTTTAAACAGTTAATTATACAAATAAAGACTAAATAAATTTTATGAATAGTATTTTTAAATTTTTTTAATATATTTATAAATATGATGTTTTATTGATGTAAAGAATAAAATTAATTAATAAAAAAATCTAAATACCTTTTTATTTTCATTTAAAATTTTATTTGATTTTATTAAAATTGTAAAATTAGTGTTAGTTTATTCGATTTACCTAAATTAGTCAAAACTGAAATGCAATTTTAATGATTTCCTTAAAGTTTTCAATAAAAATTATTTTTTAATTTATTATATTGAACAATAATTCGAGAGTATAAAATTATTTATTTCTATTCTTAATAAAAATGAAAAATATTTATTTATATATAAAAATAAAATTTAAGTTTGTTTAAAGCTATATTTTTATCAATATAAATAATTAAAAAAATTTGTAAATTATCAAATAATATGATTCATTTACTTGAATTCGATTAAAAATTCAAATTCTTGATTTTAATATGTAGTCAACATTAAATTTTTATTAAATTAAATATATATTTATATATGTAATGCTCATCATTTCTTGACGTTGGAATTTTTGCCATAGATGAAATATCTTAGCGAATTCGAAGATTCCACCGATAAGGGAATGCGGGTAGAAGTATATATGTATGTGTGACATATTCAAAATGTATTTAAGAATGAAAATACTTTAATGGTTTTCCTCAAAGAAAAGTTTCAAGTGACTCTTGAGCAGAAAGAACTTTGGCAGCTGAAGGATGGACTTTCACCAGCCGAAATCCTTTTTACTGTTCAATTTCTTTTTGGGCAGAATGGACTCCAGCAGCTAGGACTATAACTTCCGGCAGCCAAAAGTCCTTCGACAGTGAAGGTATATAAGGCCAATAGCTTGTTTCTTTTTGTCCAAAGGCAACTTGATCTCTCACTTCTCTCTCTCTAAACTTTTGAGACATACAAAGGGCTTTTAGAGGGGGATTTCCTTGATCATTTTCATGCTTTGAAGTTTGATTCTTCTACGGGGAAGCTTGGTGAAAGTGGATTGAAATTGGGATCATTAATTCACTTCCCTATCCAATTTAAGGGAAAGAGGTAATTTCACTTTTCTTTTGATCTTTTAGAAGAATCCAAGTACGTTTAGGAGTGTTAGGATGTTGGATGTGTTTGCACGTGGGGTTAGGAGTTTTGAATTGATGAAAAAGTTAAGAAAGAGTGGTTTTTGCATGTGAAGTTTTGAATGTAAATATACTTTCCTTGCTATGTGTTTGGTACTTTGTTGTTAAATGAGATTTTATTCTTGCTTTCTATCAAGTTTAAGTGATTTTCGACCTTGAATGGGTAGTTTCCTTAGTTAAATCTAAGGATTTCTAGCTTTTGGGAAATTAAAGCTTGCTTTAACCTTAAATGTAGGTTCCCTTTAAACGTATGTGAGTTTGGAGGATTTTTTTTGAGTTGTTTGTTAGTAGCATGCCCTAGAGCATATCATTTAGCATGTATCTTGTGCATGTTTTTATTAATAAAAGGCATTTCCATTTTTCCATTTACATAATATATTTATGTGTAATAGAAAAGGTCCATTGATATTTTGTTAGAAATTCTATTCTTAAGTTGTTAAGAATATGAGTGACAGTATTTATAGCATAAAGTATCATAAATAGATTCACAATCGAGGATACTTCATAATAAGGACATGACTTATCCAGAAAGATTGTATTCATGTTTGTTCCTAAGTTATTTATATGAGATATAAATAAGATGGAATGGTGAGTCTCATGCCATATAACAACCTTGATAGGCACTTATACATGATAAGTAGGCCGAACCAGTGACACTTATGACAAGCACATGGAGTTTACACTTGTCAATGTATTGTCATAAATCATATCAGTGCATATAATCTTTAGACCTGAGATAGCACAGTTATCTTGTATATAGGTGGTTTGAGTTTGATACTGCTTTCATACTTGTACTATGTATGGGTATATGGGCATGTATTGGCTCCTACTAGTTATATATGGAGATAGGTGTTAATCAAGATGGAATTTGTTCCTCTAAGTAAATAGATATAAAATTCTATGTTCATTTAATTGTTCTTGATGTTTCAAGTTTCTGGCCAGGACAGATAGATTTAATCAGAAAAGAGTTTCTAATGAGAAAATCTTTTTAATCAAGAACTTTAATTAAAGGAGAACATAATATTCATAGCAAATGGCATTTGACATAAACCATGACTCCAGCTTGAGTTGAAATTTTGTAACAGAGAGATTCTAGTGTATGGTAACATATGATTATGGGTTGATTTAAGGTAAACCTTATTACTGATTGGGTGGCCATGGCATGCTATGCTAGGTGTTAACCATGATCTATGAGGTGCATAAAATGATTTAAAGAAATCATTTATGGTAAGAAAGAGTTCTGATGATATTAAGAGTTGATATCATATCTCATTGCCAATTAGTGATGAGCCTAGTAAGTCGCACACATACACAAGTTATCACCTAATTAAATATGATTTAATTAATTAATTAAAGATTTTAATAAATTAATTAAATAGGTTTGGTTTGCAATTAGATTATAAAGTCCCTGGTATGACTTGAAACCAAATCTAGATTATTAGATGTATATTGGTAAGTTAAATTTATATTTAAAGTGTTTAAATATGAATTTAATTAATGAGAAATTAATTAATAAAGATTAATTAATTAATTTATATTTGATATAAATTGATTAGAAGAAGAGAAATAATTATTTTGGGTTGAGAACTCAAAATTAAGACACAAGGGTATTTTAGTCATTTTACAGGGTGACATGTGGCACCATGAGATGGTGACACATGGCACTACACATAAACTTGTCAAATGTCTTTTAATCATATAAGATGATTAAAATTAAGATTAAATATAGGTTTGACACTTGGCACAATGTGATTGGGTCAATTAAACCTAGAACCAATCAGAAGATGATATGTGGCAAGGGTATTAAGTGGTGACCTAACTATATAAGTGTTGTTATGAAAGAACAAATAACATAAGCTGCTGCCTCCTCTTTGTGCCACCACCCTTGAGGCTCCCATTCTTTTTTGTTCTTCATCTCTCATCAATTCCAAGAGATTAGCAAACAATCACTTGAATTAAAAATGCTAGAAATTATTTTTAGCGTCCTGTTTACATCTTTAATCTATTAAAAGGCAAAACTTGATTTTCTAAATAATAGAAAAAGCTTTAGAAGCTGTTCAAGGGCTGCCATAGGTGTTTTTGGTGTGGACAAGCTAGAGGGACAACATCTGGTGTCTTGAAGATGCATCCCAAAGGCACAAATATACTGCAGTGCATCAAGAGGTTAGTGTATTTGTTCTTGATTTAACCTAGGGTTCTAAAATTAATCTGATTAATTTTAAAATCTTAAATGAAAAATACAGATCCAAAAACATATTAAAAGTGTTTTAATATGTTGTTTATCATTGAAATCAAATAGATAAAAATAAATCTTGCATGATGCATGTGACCCTAGGTGAAAATTTTTTGAATTGAATGATATAAACTTGTGTTTTTCATAGTTTCGCTCCTTCAATTGGTATCAGAGCCCCTATATTTGCCATTTAGATTGTTGATTATATGATTTAATTGTGTGGAATAATCATGAGATGATAGATCCATTGCTGGATGCAAGAAAGGTAGCGGCTTGGGTGAAGAGCACCATCATTGGTGCGCCATCTTTGGCCTTCATGGGTGGTGTAAGGTTTGGCTTTTTAATTTGCAATTGTTGTATGATCTAAAAGCTCATCCTATGTCTAATTAAATTGTTTAATTAGAGTTTTAATCACACAATTAAATTTTGATTCAAATCAGAATTTTAAAAATTGTTTGAATATGATTCAAATCTGAATTTTAAAAGTTATTTGAATGTGATTCAAATCTGAATTTTTAAAGTTGTTTGAATCATATTCAAATATAAAGTTGTTTGAATAATATTCAAATCTGATTTTTTAAAAATTATTTGAATGTGATTCAAATCTGATTTTTCAAAAATTGTTTGAATGTGATTCAAATCTGAATTTTTAAGGTTGTTTGAATGTGATTCAAATCTGAATTTTTTAATTTGTTTAAATCATATTCAAATCTGGATTTTTAAGTTGAATATGAGATATTCAATTTAATTTAAGTATGTATGTTTTATTTAATTGTTAAATAGTGATATGCATAATGGATGATCATGGACTATAAAAGACCAATGTGATTGAATTTATTTCTTTTATGTTTTTTTGGGATTGTAAATTAATTAATTTGTTTTAATTTATTTTGGGAATGTATTATTAAGGTTGTAATAATTTTGGGTTGTAATTTCATTTATTTAAGTTCTTGTAAATTTGCCTTGGTATGCCAATGATTACTATGTAATATTGGATTGCAAGAAGTTCAAGGAGGTCAAGATCATTGGTGGGACCAGTGGGAGGAATTCAATATCAAGTGTTGATTATGTACTCCTTCAGCAACTCTTGTAATATGAATGAATGAAATGCACCTAGGAATGCCTTGATTCAATTCTTGGTGGCCCAGTATTGAATCCCTTAGAAAGTCCATGATCATACTATATTTACTGCTTATCCATGAATACATGAGATGTATGGAAATGTATGCATGTATATGATATATGCATGCTAAATGGATAATGTGCAAAGTGAGACCTTAATAGTAATTAGGATGACCATAAAATCTTCCAAACAAATGATTATGTTGGAAATGCTATAATTAAAGTAATTATAACATGAGCCCTCCATTGGGGCAATTATTTTAAGAAATTTTAAATTGTTGCATAAGATAAAATTAATTTAAGAGATTTTCTTAAGAATAATTGTTAAGCATGAGATGTTGTAAATATGTAAATAGTTTGGTGGCCAATATTGGATGTACCTGAGGACATTAAAATTATTTGTATAATTACTGGCTCAATGGGAACAACTTAACTAATGCAAGATAAGTCAATAATGGATGTACCTAAGATTTTAAGCATTAGGGGCTAGGTAAAGGATTGAACCTCACATGAGATGAGATGGGCAAGGAGTTGCTCAATTATATTTTATTGTAATTCCAATAATGGATGTACCTGAGGATGATCAATAGAATTATAAGAATTCAATCACTCACTAGAAATCCATCCAACTAGGATTTCCGTTTTCTACTTTGGAAATGTAGGATTTGCAAAGTTAGTGGGGAGTCCAATTTGATTAAAAGACCATAATTATTTTGGTTAATTACATGATACATTTAGTAATTAATCTGGTTATTTTCTGCAGTTAATTTTCTGATAATAATGAGCACAGAACAACTACCACCATCCAATATCCTTGCAAGCATATTTGATCGCAATAGGTTGACAGGACCTAATCTGTCTGATTGGCTAAGAAATTCGAAACTTATCCTGAACCTTGAACATATAAGATATGTTATAGACTCAAATGTTCCTGGTCCCTTACCTCCAGAGGCCACTCAAGAGGAACATGAAACTTTGGACAAGTGGAAGGAGCATGATATGAGAGCTAAGTGTTACATGCTTGCTTCTATGAGTAATGAGTTTCAGAAGCAGCATGAGAACATGCAGAGTGCGAGTGAGATCCTCCTTCACCTACAAGAGTTGTATGGTGAGCATAGCAGGAATGCTAGGTATGAGATATCTAGACAGCTGTTCTGCATGAGGATGTCTGAGGAACAGAATGTTAGGGATCATGTCTATAAGATGATTCGGCTGAGTGAGTAGTTGGAACATATTGACTTCAACATGGATTTCCAACTGCAGACGGATTTGATCCTTCAATCCCTTCCTGAGTCTTTTGGGAATTTTGTGACAAATTTCCATATGACTAAACAGGAATGCACCTTGGCTGGTTTACTCAACATGCTTGTTATTGCCCAAAAGAATATGCCGAGCAATAAAGGAAAGGAGGTAGCTTTGATTGCATCTTCTTCTACTGGAAAGTCCAACAAGAAGAAGGGCAATAAGAAAAAGAAATCTCAGATTCTTGGTCCTTCCAAGAAAATAGCTAAATAGAAAGAGAAGACTAAAGGTGATAGAGGTAAGGGAAAGTGTTTCCACTGCCAGAAGGATGGGCACTGGAAAAGGAACTACCCAGAGTATCTTGCTTCTCTGAAGGACAAGAAGGATAGACCTTCGGAAGGTATGTCTATATCTTGTTATTTAGAATCTAATGATACTCATAGTGTCACACCCTACCCCTCTGTAAGGCATAACATGATCCCGTAGTATACCTAATGAATTACCAACTCCGTCTACTGATAATCCATTAAATACACTACAAGGGATTTTAAAAACTTTTCTTACTTCTTTTACAAGCAGTGAGCACTATTTACAGTGTGAAAGACTTTGGTGAATCAAGTGAAACAACTAACTCATTTGATTTATTTGGAGTATTCAGAAAATTTTGGCAAGGTGCCATTTGTATTTTGGACAAAACAGTTCTTGAAAACTCAGAAAGCACTTCAATATATTTTCAAATCTCAACTCCAACATTTTTATCAACATAACACATTTCTCAAGTCAAATCCGTAGAAATTTTTCAAAGTCTGAGATAAGGAAATATAATACAGTTTTTACAAGTTAAATAGCTCATAATTAATTTACAACTTCAAGGTACAATTTGAATTTGCAACTGCTCAAAACCAAAAACAAAATATACATACAGTGAATATACATTACATTACAAAATACAAAATGCGGTATACTCACTATACCCAAAAATCTCTCACAGTGTACTAGCACCCTAGTCTCACGCCTCTATCTGTCTGTCTACCTGCGATAAAGAATAAAGCTATCACGAGACAATGTCTCGATGGTGCACAACATTAACCAAATACAAATTTTAAATCACAATTCATAAATCATATCAATAGTGGATACTTAAAACCATAGTTAAATTCAAGACAATGAATGTCATAAGGAATTTAAACTCCAATTCACAAATTATCAAAATTCATAATAACACAATTTAGTCAAATAGTTTAAGAATACCGTATTGCCAATTCATGCACAATTTGATCAAATAACTGAATAATACCTTTTTGCAAATCAATAACACAATTGATCAAATAACTGAATAATATCGTTTTGCAAATCAATAACACAATTCGATCAAATAATTGAATAATATCGTTTTGCAAATCAATAACACAATTCGATCAAATAATTGAATAATATCGTTTTGCAAATCAATAACACAATTCGATCAAATAATTGAATAATATCGTTTTGCAAATCAATAACACAATTCGATCAAATAATTGAACAATACAATGTTGCCAATCAATAACACAATTTAGGTCATGACACACATTTTTCCATATATGCCGTGTTGTACACCACGACAAGACATACTCACCCCAATGATCGAAATCAATGAGGGAGGGAGCTAGCTATCTAATGAGTACTCATCCACACTCACCTCAGACTGGGAAGTCAAAGAGGGAGGAACATATTCATACTCACCCCAGACTGATAAGTCAAAGAGGGAGGAATAATCACACTCACCCCATTAATGGAGGAGGAACATAGTATCAGTGTCATGCCAATTGTGAGTCAAAACAGTTCCAAACATTTTATTCAAATGATCCGTAAGAATCCAATAAATTTCCAAAGTTATAATTTCATTCACAAAATGGCAACACAATTCGTAATTCACTTCAATTTCCACAAAATCCGATTCTGATGCTTTTCAATCAATAAGTATCCATCAATATCATTCAAACAATTTTTCACAGTTTCAAACCATTCACAATGTTTTTCAATCAATAAGTATCCATCAACACATTTCCACAATTTAAAACAATAATATACAAATAGTCAATATTTATTTCAATTGAAAAATTCAAGAGAAATAGTTGTTTTGCACAAACCTCTGATATTTGTCTCCTGGTCCTGACTCAGTATTTCTTTCCCTTTTGCTGAGTCCTTGTTAACTGAGAAACACAATTCGAAGTGTTTCAGTACCAAATTAAATTGTCTCTATCGATGGTGTTTGGTAAATAATGCACTGAACTCAATTATTCACTTAATCACCTAATATACCGACCCTCGTTGCGTTTTAGGTAAATTAGGTTTTAGTGTCGTTAATATGTCACATTCGATAGGGTTTTAGGTTTGGTACGTTTTACCAAAGTCATTTTCTTGTTTAGTGCATTTTAATGCAAATTGCTGGATTCCGGGACACTGGTTTGACCTAGCCGGACGATCTAGTTCCCTTGGTTTTCGGGTCTCGGTCGAAACTACAAACTTGTAGATTTAGGTCTTATGGACCGCGGTGCAAAATTTCAGGTCAATCCGAGTTAAGTAGACCGAGTTATGGTCATTACACTCTTGCTGGTCAAATGGTACCATTTTAGGTCAATTTTAGGTCAAATTGGTCAATTCTGGTTCGGCCAGTTTTTGGACCCGAACTTGTGCAAGTTGTTTGACTTGCTTATGGTCATTTCTGGGCTTTGGTGTCTTCATAAGACTTGTAGGTATGGGTCTTAACTATTCTTGGTCAAAATTTCAGGTCAATTGGACCTGGTTTGAGTGAGTTATGGCCTAAACACTCACTGCTGCCCAATTGGTCATTTTTCAGGTCCTAATTGCACCTAATCCGAATTGGTCATTTTCTTAGGTCACCTTGCAAGCAGAATTTTGGTATGGTTTCTCAATGAAAGTTGGCACATTTTGTGCCTAATTTCACCTCAAATTGGTCTCATACCAATTGAGATTACACATTTCAGGTTATAGGCTAAAATGTACACTGCCCTTGATTACTTTGCTTAACACACATCAACTACACACATTTACTTTGCAATTTGTTTACTTCCCTACCAATCTGTTTTGGTACATTAACCACAGTATAATCTACTTTACATTAACATTATTTTGGGTAGATTACCATTACCCTCAATACACCAAATATAATTCACATTTACAATATCTCAATACCATTACATACACACCTAAACACCACTAATTCTCACATACACTTTACACAATAATTTCATACACATATCCTTCATTCCTTAATGCCACAATTCTGCCAACACTCCCATGAATATACACATTTATTCAAGTGTCCCCAAGGCTGCCGAAACTGTCCTTCAACACCACATTGCCCTACAATCCATCAATTCTCATCCAAGTGCCAAAATCACCATGTATATGTGAAACAATTCATTAGGATATTAATTTACCATGATCAACATTATTTCTCATCAATTATATGCATAATAAATCATCAAATGTGTGACCCCATGGCTGTCCAAAAATGGCTATCTCAATAACTATTTAAACTTCAAAATTTCCTTCACAAAACTAACACCCATAACATAAACATAAAGTTTAACAAGGAAATTCTCAAAAATGCAAACTTACCTTTAATTGTAACTTGCTAAACCTTCACCAAACTTCTCAAAATTGGTATCAATATCTTCCTTGTGATGTGTAGACCATTTTTCATAAAGCTACTTAAGGGATTGGAGTTGAAATGGAGGAGAAGATGAGGTTTGAAGCAAAATGGCTATGGAGTTTTCTTAGGGAGCTTGTTACGGCATTGTTGAAGAACTAAGAGAAAATGAATCTGCAGATGGTATGTTAGGTGTACACCTGCCCCATTAGCTTTAATTTATTCCTTTAGTGGTCCACTTATATGGATTAAATCATATAATATGTTTACATGTGTTATTTACACATTTTTCACTCCATTTTGGCTATTTGTATTAGGTACCCTCAATTTAATTTTTTATTTTATTTTCTAAGTGTAATATTATTTATTTTTAATGGACATTTAGGTCAAAAGACACTTCGGGATGTCAAATGACCATAATGCCCTTGTTCGGGTTGCATTCCCGATTTTTCAGTATCTGGGTTTTTACATTTTCGATTTCTCACTTTTCTTTGTACTAATTATTTAATTTCTCCTTGATATTTCTAATGATATTTATACTTCAATAAGGGTCTATTTAAGTCCTAAAAATGTTTTCCAGGGTTCCCCGTAGTCCAGGGCTAGTCAACGGTCCACGCCGTGACTTCCCGGTGCGGTCACCCATCGCTATGGTTTTCGGCTCGTTTAACCTGGTTAAATTTCTTTGCTATGATTTTTCCTTTGTTTTTCTTATATTTTCTTTTCTTGTATTTCATTATTTTATGTCTCCTTACTCATATCGAAGTGTAGTTCTAGGCATCCTAACCGTCCGGACAGCACTGGTCACCGGAACAGTAGAACGCACTACCGAACTTTGGGGTGTTACACATAGTTCATCTACAGCTTGGGTTTTAGATACTGGTGCCAGTTCTCACATTTCTCATGATATGTAGGAACTAGCAAATTGTAGCATCTTGCGTTCTCAAGATGTTAGAGTCCGGATTGGCAATGGCTCAATTGTTGAAGCTTTAGCCATAGGATCTAAATCTTTTTACATGTTTGGACATGTTTTGTGTTTGAATAATATTTTATATGTACCTGATGCTTTTAAGAACATCATTTCTATATCTAGTTTGACTAGAAATGGCTATGAATTTCAGTTCACAGATGATGTTTGCAATATTTATTTTGGAAATAAATATGTTGGTTCGGGTTATATGAATGATGGTCTTTATTATTTGGATAATAATGACAAACACAAAATGAATGCAAGTGATCTAAATAAATGCAATGCCATGGTAAAAATCAACTCAAGTTCAAAATATATTTGGCACTTAAGGTTATGTCATGTTGCAGAAGATAGGATTGCAAAATTGGAGAAAATCGGGATTCTATCATCATTGGGCTTCGAGCCTACTCCAACTTGTGAATCTTGCCTTCAGGGCAAAATGACTAGATCACCCTTTGTTGGACAAGGGCTAAGGGCTGAAAATATTTTGGAGCTAATACATAGTGATGTATGTGGTCCATTTAAAGAAATGGCTAGAGGCAATTTTCATTACTTTATTACCTTTACTGATGATAAATCAAGGTTTGGGTATTTGTATTTGATGAAATACAAACATGAATCCTTTAAAAAGTTTAAAGAATTTAAATCTGAAGTAGAAAATAAAATAGGAAAGAGTATTAAAGCTCTTCGATCAGATCGTGGAGGTGAATATTTGAGTACTGAATTTGATGAATACTTGAGAGAGCATGGCATTATTTCCCAGCTGACTCCTCCTGGAACACCACAGCTGAATGGTGTATCTGAAAGGAGAAATCGTACCCTATTGGATATGGTATGTAGTATGATGAGCTATACCGATATGCCAATCTCCTTTTGGGAATTTGCATTAGAATCAGCTTTGTATATTCTGAACAGGATTCCATCAAAATCAGTTTCTTCCACACCTTATGAGATATGGCATGGAAGAAAACCAAGTCTTAAGCATGTTAAGATTTGGGGTTGTCCATCTTATATTAAAAAGCTGAACACTGATAAATTGGAAACCAGATCAGAAAAAGGGTCGATTTGTTGGATATCTAAAACATAGTTTTGGATATTATTTTTATTTGCCTACTTCACAAAAGGTTGTGATAAGTAGAGATGCCACATTTCTTGAACAACAGTTTGTTCAAGAAGGAGGCAAAGGAAGGCAAATAGAGTTAGAATTGGAGAATTCTGACCAACCAACAGATCAGAGGGATATAGATCCATCTAGTCAACTACACCCATTGATAAAACATCTACAGCTATTCCTCATAGAATAACCAGGGTATCTCACCCAACAGTGAGATATGGTTTCCTTCACGAAGAAGAATAAGAGTTGTTTACTAATGAAGAAGTAGATCATGGAGATGATCCATTTACCTATGAAGAAGCTATATCAGATATAGACTCTTTAAAATGGATTGATGCTATGAAATCCGAGATTGATTCCATGTATAAGAATCAAGTTTGGGATCTTGTTAACTCACCTGAAGGTATTGTACCTATAGGGAACAAATGGGTTTTCAAGAAGAAAATTGATTCTGATGGAAAGGGGCAAGGCTAGTAGCGAAAGGGTTTCACCAAAGGCAAGGAATCGACTATGAGGAGACTTTCTTGCCTGTTGCCATGCTTAAATCAATTAGGATTCTATTAGCAATAGCTGCATACTATGATTATAAGATTTGGCAGATGGATGTCAAAACAGCTTTTCTCAATGGATACATTGAAGAAAACATTTTCATGGAACAACCTAGGGGTTTTGAATCCCAAGATGGTTCCAAGGTATGCAAGCTAAAGCGATCCATTTATGGGTTGACACAAGCTTCGCGGAGTTGGAACATCCATTTTGATGAAGCCATTAAATCATTTAGTTTTATCAAAAATAAGGATAAGCCATGTGTATATAAAAAGGTTAGTGACAGTGCTATCAATTTTCTTGTCTTATATGTAGATGACATGCTGTTGATGGGTAATGACACATGTATGTTGATACTGTAAAGGTATGGTTGTCAAATACATTCTCCATGAAAGACTTAGGGGAGGCAATCTATATTCTTAAGATTCGCATCTATAGAGATAGAGCGAAAAGAATAATTGATTTGTCCCAAAGTCTACACTTGGAAAAGGTGTTAAAGAGATTTAAATGCTTGATTCCAAGAGAGGATTGTTGCCAGTGAGACATGGTATCCACCTTTCTAAAGAGATGTCTCCAAAGACACCTGAAGAAAGAGATAAAATGGCCAGGATTCCATATGCTTCTGCTATTGGAAGTTTAATGTATGCAATGTTATGTACTAGGCTGGATATCGCATGTGTTGTTAGTTTGACTAGCAGGTATCAATCTAATCTAGGTTTGAAACACTGGATAGCTGTCAAGAATATCCTTAAGTACTTGAGAAGAACTAAGGATTTATTCTTGATATATGGAGGTGGAAACTTGCAATTGGATGGTTATACTGATTCTGATTTCTAATCAGATATCGATGATAGAAAGTCTACCTTAGGATATGTGTTCATTTGTAATAGAGGTGCAGTCAATTGGAAAAGTTCCAAACAGAGCACGACTACAGATTCCACTACTGAGGCTGAGTATATTGTTGCATCAGATGCTGCAAAGGAAGCTATTTGGATAAAGAAGTTCGTGACAGAACTTACAGTAGTTCCTTCCATTGAGTCAGTAGTTCCACTACACTGTGACAATAATGGAGCAGTCATATAGGCTAAGGAACCCCGATCTCACCAAAAAACCAAACACATAGAAAGGCGCTACCACATTATTAGAGAAATAGTTGGACAAAGCGATGTAGCCATGCAGAAAATAGCATCAGCTGAAAATCAAGCTGATCCATTCACTAAGCCTATGTCATAGACTCAACTAGACCGACATCTTGAGAAGATGAGTCTAAGATATTGTAATGAATAGCTCTAGTGCTAGTGGGAGATTGTTAGTAGTATGCCCTAGAGCATATCATTTAGTATGTATCTTGTACATATTTTTATTACTAAAAGGCATTTCCACTTTTTCGTTTACATAATATATTTATGTGTAATAGAAAAGGTCCATTGATATTTTGTTAGAAATTTTATTCATAAGTTGTTAAGAATATGAGTGACAGTATTTCTAGCACAAAGTATTATAAATAGGTTCACAATCGAGGATACTTCATAATAAGGACATGACTTATCCAGAAAGATTGTATTCATGTTTGTTCCCAAGTAATTTATATAAGATATAAATAAGATGGAATAGTGAGTCTCATGCCATATAACAAACATGATAGGCACTTATACATGATAAGTAGGCCGAACTAGTGACACTTTTGACAAGCACATGGAGTTTACTCTTGTCAATGTATTGTCATAAATCATATCAGTGCATATAATCTTTAGACCTGAGATAGCACAGTTATCTTGTATATAGCTGGTTTGAGTTTGATACTGCTTTCAAACTTCTACTATGTATGGGTATATGGGCATGTGTTGGCTCCTACTAGTTATATATGGAGGTAGGTGTTGATCAAGATGGAATCTGTTCCTCTAAGTAAATAGAGATAAAATCCTATGTTCATTTAATTGTTCTTGATGTTTCAAGTTCCTGGCTAGGACAGATAGATTTAATCAGAAAAGAGTTTCTGATGAGAAAATCTTTTTAATCAAGAACTTTAATTAAAAGAAAACATAATATTCATAGCAAATGGGGTTTGAAATAAACCATGACTCCAGCTTGAGTTGGGATTTTGTAACAAAGAGATTCTAGTGCATGGTAACATATGATTATGGGTTCATTTAAGGTAAACCTTATTACTGATTGGGTGGCCATGGCATGCTATGCTAGGTGTTAACCATAGTCTATGAGGTGCATAAAATGATTTAGAGAAATCATTTATGGTAAGAAAGAGTTCTGATCATATTAAGAGTTGATATCATATCTCATTGCCAATTAGTGATGAGCCTAGTATGTCGCACACATACACAAGTTATCACCTAATTAAATATAATTTAATTAATTAATTAAAGAGTTTAATAGATTAATTAAATAGGTTTGGTTTGCAATTAGATTACAAAGTCCCTAGCATGACTTGAAACCAAATCTAGATTATTAGATGTATATGGATAAGTTAAATTTATATTTAAAGTGTTTAAATATGAATTTAAGTAATGAGAAATTAATTAATAAAGATTAATTAATTAATTTATATTTGATATAAATTGATTTGAAGAAGAGAAATAATTATTTTGGGTTGAAAACTCAAAATTAAGACACAGGGGTATTTTGGTCTTTTTACAGGGTGACATTCAGCACCATGAGATGCTAACACATGGCACTACACATAAGCTTGTCAAATGTCTTTTAATCATGTAAGATGATTAAAATTAAAATTAAATATAGGTTTGACACTTGGCACAATGTGACTGGGTCAATTAAACCTAGAACCAATCAGAAGGTGACATGTGGCAAGGGTTTTAAGTGGTGACCTAACTATATAAGTGTTGTTATGAAAGAAAAAATAACATAAGCTGCTGCCTTCTCTTTGTGCTGCCACCCTTGAAGCTCCCATTCTCTCTTCTTCTTCATCTCTCATCAATTCCAAGAGATTAGCAAACAATCACTTGAATTAAAAATGCTAGAAATTGTTTATAGTGTCCTGTTTACATCTTTAATCTCTTAAAAGGTAAAACTTAATTTTCTAAATAATAGAAAAAGCTTTAGAAGCTGTTCAAGGGCTGCCATAGGTGTTCTTGGTGTGGACAAGCTAGAGGGACAACATCTGGTGTCCTGAAGATGCATCCCAAAGGCACAAATACACTGTAGTGCGTCAAGAGGTTAGTGTATTTGTTCTTGATTTAATCTAGGGTTCTAAAATTAATCTGATTAATTTTAAAATCTTAAATGGCAAATACAGATCCAAAAACATATTAAAAGAGTTTTAATATATTGTTTATCATTGAAATTGAATAGATAAAAATAAATCTTGCATGATGCATGTGACCCTAGGTGAAAATTTTTTGAATTGAATGATATAAACTTGTGTTTTTCATGCTTTCGCTCCTTCATTGTTTAAGGTCTTAAATAGGTGTTGGAATGTTTGGATTGTGCTTTGGGAACTTGGTTTGAGTTTTGATGCTTTTGGAGAAGAGATTCTACAGGTTTTCAACTTGGAAATTCTAGAAATTCTTAAGTTTGGCTACCAAAGACCATTGTTTCAGTAGCTGAAGCATGTAGTTTCTCAATAAAGTATTTGGAAAATTTTTAGGTTTGGCAGTTGAAGTCCAAGACTTTGGTAGCTGCATTAGCTACTACCCAAATTGGGCACCCGATGTTTAAGGATTTGGCAGCTCAAGTCTAAGACTTCGGTAGTCGAACTTTGTTATGCTAGCTTTTATATATTCTCTAATTCCAAGGTTCCAAAACATTATTTTAAAGTTCCTAAGGTCCTAGAATAAGGTGTTTGATATGTGTATAGAGTTCTAGAGCTTCGAAAAACTCATGAGGTTCCGATGTTATAGGATTGGACTTGAAGGATTTGGGAAGTTAAGGATCCTAGGCTAGTTACCTTTCGTGTTAGGTGGTTGATAGGTTACAAGAGGTGAGTAATTCTAACCTTAATAAAAGTAAATTCTTTAAATATGATTTATGATCATCGACATACATCATTTCATTTTTACTAGGGTGTATGTATTTAGAACACGAATATGTTGCATTTTTGCATATTTGTTATTGATATATGATGGAATTTGGATGACCTATTAGCTCCCCTTATTTTGTGTATATGTTATGTTTATGATGTGATCATGCATGATCTGTGCTAGTAAGTCCAAGTGAGGCTTAATAAGCCCCTGACACATTGCTTTTAACCGAAAGTTCTGAGGAGCCTCTATATGGGCCAAGCATATTGGATATATTAAGCGAAAGAATTGAGAAGCCTTTGTATGAGCTGGACATATTAGATTTGGGGAATCACTTATGACAAGTCCATCCTATATAAAATGTTTACGATGTGAAAACTCATTTGGATGAAGCATTACATATTAATGAAATGAATGATAAAATTAATTCATATTGGTTAGTTTACTCATTGAGCTTGTGTAAGTTCACCCCTTTCTCCTAACCACAGGAGCAGGAGTGTAGGGATAAAGAAGTTCTTTGGAGTTTGAGCAGTAAGAGTAGCTGTAATAGAGTTATATATATGTTTTATATTTAGTGGGCATGTAATATGTAAATAATTAGTTACTGTGTTGGTATTCAAATGAGATAGAAGTTGTATCTTAAGTAAATGATGTATTTACGAATGTTTGAAATCTAAGCTAACTCCTTATGTGCGTATGTATGTGTGAACTAATTACACTTTAGTGACTTTTATGTATATAAGGTTCAAAGTTTGAACCAAATTTATGTTATGAATGTTTAAGAATGTATGCAAAGGCTAAATCTTAATGGTTTGGAGTATGCTTAGATTGTGAGATACAAGAACATGTACATATTTAATAGGTTTTTAGGCTTGCTATGGGTTTCCGTAGCCTTAAGCTGACTCGATCTCTAGCGCCGATAACCGCCCCTAGTTTAGGTTATTACAAAGTTTGTATCAGAGCTCTAAGTTAGATGAGTGGACCTAGATGCTTATAAAGGGATAGGATAAGTATGTAAAGGAAGTATATTTGCTAGTATAATTAGGGAAATACATGTCTAGTAAGGTTGAATCCCTATTTGTTACATGCTATATGTTATATGTATGCTATGTTTGATGATATGTTGTGTGTTCATGTGACTCCACATGAACTTTATGTGTGCTCAACACTTTTTATTTGCTTTCAAAAAATGTGAGGTTTAAGACAATCCACTAGGTTGACTGGTGCCCTGCCTGAAAATGAGAGTATTAGAGCACTACCCACTAACCCTATTACCAAGGAGAGAGCAAGTAGAAGTGGAAAGAGAGAATATTCAAAAAGCCCTAGAAGATCTTTTAAGGTTAGCAGGGAAACCTCTAATGCACCTAGAATGTCAATAGATGCATGAAGGAGTTCTCATGGTCATCAACAATAGTATGAAAATCCAGAGTCTTTAGGCTTGGGAAGAGTGGGAGAAGACGATTTTGTTGAGGGAGGAGATGAGTCAGAATTTATGGCCCTACCTCAGTAAGGGTCTGAATATGGGTTTGGATATGGTTATCCACAACAAGGAAGTTTTGGAACCCCGGGTTTACGGGCTACCCCCAATATCCTTCCTTTATGCTCTACCCACCTAACTTCCTATGATTCAACCAGTATCCCATATATCCACCCCAACAATATCACTATAGCTCTTTAACCACCATGGGAACTTAGAACCCTATGGAAGGAGTTACAAGAGAGTAAGCACCACCATCACCTCTTATAGCCCTAATATTTTCAACATAAGAGACTGGGACAAGTGGTAAAATTAAGGCAAAAATGATAGATTACTTGAAGCCGTATGCACCTAAATACAAGAAAGGCATTGATCCTTTCGAGTATGTGAAGGCAATTAAAATGATAGGAGATAAGTTGGGTGCCAATAACAGTGATGGCCTACTTTGCCATAAAATGTAAGAAGGTAAAAGAGTGGTACAAGGCTTATGTTGCTAATAAGGTCGACAATATGACCTGGTCTCAGTTTGTGGTAGAATTTACCAATTAGGCCTTTCCAGAAAGCTCTAGGGAGTTAAAAGTGGTACAGTTTGAGGAGTTAAGACAGACAATTAATATGAGTGTAGATTAATATATAGACAAGTTTGTTGATCTCCTATAGTATGTGGGGTAAGAGTATGATATTGATAGAAAGAGGGCTAGAAGGTACACCCAGAGGTTACACTCTAGATACTCTTCCTTGTTTGTCACTACTGAAACCCATAACTCCCATTCGATGATAGATGCAGAAAGCAAGATGGAAGCTAGGGTTATCATTGAAGGGATTCCAGATCTAAAAAGTACTAAGGCTAAAAAGTTTGCCATTCTAAAAGTTACAAATGCTGGGAGGTTCAATCACATAACCAAGGTTGTTTCTGTATCTGGGACTAAGAAGGAAAAAGGAGGAAAGTTTGGCAAGAAATAAAAGAAGAACAAGTTCTAGAACAAAATTAAGTCAAGCCTTGGGATGAGAAGTAGATCTAGTTCAAGTTCGGATACTTCTGGTTGTGTTAGATGTGGGAAACCTCATTAAAGACCACACGGGTTTGAAACCTCTAAGTGCTAAAGATGTGGACAAGAGGGACACTTGTCATGGGAGTATCTTAATATGGAAAGGGTGCCTTCTCAATAAGTAGGATCAGGTAGTGTGGTCTAATCAACTGTGAGATAGACTTTTATAGGTCCCTCATCAGGAAAGGGATGGGATAAAGGATGAGGTTCTTCATCCTTTACAGTAGGTTCATAAGGGATGGGTTTAATAGCACCGACTTAGATATTTACCATGACATAATAAGAAGCCAATAGCTTCAAAAATGTGGTGTCAAGTAACTTTTGCATAGGTAGTTTCAATGTGCATGCTTTGATTGATTCGTATCACACTCTTTTATTAACCCTGATACAGTCCTAAGATTAGGATTGGTAGTCTCAAGTTTAGAATGTCCATTGCTTGTTAATGGACCAAAGTGTGACCCTTCGGTAACAGGAATAATTTGTTACGCTGGTCTAGTAATGACTAAGGACAGATGTTTTCTAGCTGACCTGGTAGTTCTATAATTGACATATTTTGATGTCATTCAAGGAATGGATTGGCTCTCAACCAACTATGCTACCCTAGACTGTCGAAGAAATATAGTAGAGTTTAAAGGACAGGAAGGGTCAATTGTAGTGTTTCAAGTGGATCAGGTAGCACTTGTAAAAGGTATGATCTCAGCCACGCAATCCAAAAAGATGCTTTGAGAGGGTTTATAGCACATGTTAGAAAAGTTGTAGAGAACAGAGGTGGACCAGGATCAGTTCCTATGGTAAGAGAATTTCCAGATATGTTTCTAGAGGAGTTACTTAGGTTGCCACCTGAGAGAGAGATAGGTTCTAAAATTGATCTAGTGCCTGGCACTAGAATTATATCTATCCCTCCTTACAAGATGAATCCTGCAGAGCTGAAAGAGTTAAAGGAACAACTATAAGATTTAGTGAATAAGGGGCTCATTAGACTGAGTACCTTTCCTTGATGTGCTCTTATTCTATTTGTGAAGAAGAAAGATGGATCCTTAAGGTTGTGCATAAACTATAGACAATTGAAAGTGACCACAAAAAATAAGTATCCTTTGCCCTGTATTGATGACTTGTTTGATCAGCTAGCAGGAGCTAGTTGTTTTTCTAAAATAGACTTAAGTTCCAGACATCACCAGTTGAGGATCAAGGAGACAAATATTCCAAAGATTACTTTTCGGACTAGGTACAGGCATTCTAAGTTTCTTGTGATGCCATTTGGGTTAACTAATGCCCCAGTTGCATTATGGATCTCATGAATAAAGTATTTAGACCTTATTTGGATCATTTTGCAATTGTCTTCATTGATGACATATTAGTGTATTCCAGAAAACTCGAAGAGCATACACAACACCTAATAATGGTTCTTCAGACATTGAGGGAGCATCAGTTGTATGCCAAGTTTTCTAAGTGTGACTTTTGGCTGAAGAGCATATCTTTCTTAGGATATGTAGTGTCAGAGAAGGGAATTAAAGTGGATCCCAAGAAGGTTAAAGCAGTGTCAGATTGGCCGAGGTAGACTATATTGACTAAGATCAAGAGTTCCTAGGTTTGACAGGCTATTATAGGATATTTGTGCCCAATTTCTCCAAGATAGCTGATCAATGACAAGGTTAACTCAAAAGAACAAGAAGTTTGAATGGAGTGATCAGTGTAAGGAGAGCTTTCAGAAGCTTAAGGAATGTCTAATTTTAGAACCAATGTTGTTTTGCCCTAAAGAATTAAAGATTTCACTATTTACTACGATGCTTCCAGAGTGGGTCTGGGATGTGCTCTTATGCAGAATGGCAGAGTAATGGCTTATGTTTTAAGTCAATTAAAGAAGCATGAGGCTAATTATCTCACTTATAACATAGAGATGGTGGCCGTAGTCTTTGCCTTAAAGATATGGAGACACTATTTATATGGGGCTAAGTGTGAAATTTTCATAGACCAAAAGAGTCTCTAGTACGTCTTCAACTAGAAAGAGCTAATTATCAGACAAAGGAGATGAGTAGAACTGCTCAGTGATTATGATTATACCATCCAGTACTGTCTGAGAAATGCAAATATTGCTGCAGATGCCCTCAGTTGGAAATCATTTGGCAATTTAGCTTATATAACTATAGAAAGGTGACCTTTTGAAGGAGTTACACTAGTTGATTGGAGAAGGGTTGCAGTTGGAGTTATCAATTAAGGGTACCTAAATAGCTCAGATGAAGGTGACACTAGTGTACTTAAGACAAGTAGCAGAGAGGCAGCACAAAGACCATGAGTTGGTAAAGATAGCTAAAGTAGTGTAGAAGGGTTCCTATTTGATAGGAAATGAGTGTTAAGATATGGTAATAGGTTATGTGTACCAGATGACATCGGGCTCAGGATGGATATTATGAGAGAAGCTTATAATACTAAGTATAGCATCCATCTTGGATCCACCAAAATGTATCAAGATCTAAAGAAGGTGTATTAGTGGCCTTGTATGAAGAAAGAGACTTCACAGTTTGTGTCTGCTTGTGAAGTTTATCAGAGAGTGAAGCTTGAACATTAGAAGCTGGCAAGAATGCTTAACCCACTACCCATTCCATAAGGGAAATGGAAGAATGTGGCAATGGACTTTGTTATGGGGTTACTAGTAGCATCCAATAAACAAGACTCAATATGGGTTATAATGGATAGGTTTACTAAGACTACTCACTTCATTCCTATAAGAGCTAACTATTCCATAGATAAGTTGGCCCAGGTGTACATGGTAGAGATAGTAAGGTTGCATGGAGCTCTAGTAACAATAGTCTCTAACAGAGGACCACAGTTCACATCAAGGTTTTGGTAGACTTTAGCACAACTTTCTATCCTTAGACAAATGGACAGTAAAAAAGGATCATACAGATTCTAAAGGGTATGCTAAGAATGTGTGCACTTGACTTTGGAGGATCATAGAAAAAGTACCTTCCTTTAGTTGAGTTTGCTTATAACAATAGTTATCACTCTAGTATCAGAATGGCACCGTATGAAGCTTTGCATGGGAGGAAGTGCAGGTCTCCTGTGTTAGGAAGAAGTAGTTAAAAGAGCTTTAGTAGAGATGGAGTTGGTTGAAATCAGCAATCAATCCATGCCCTTAATTAGGCAAGGTTGAAGATAGCCACCAGTAGATAGAAAAGCTATGCAGATCTCCATAGAAGAAAAGTGGTTTTCCAAGAGGGGGATGTGGTACTTTTAAAGATATTTCTGATGAAGGGTGCCATTTAGTTTAGGAGGAAGGGAAAACTAGCTCTAAAGTATACTGGACCATATGAAGTGTAACACCCTAACCCTATCTGCAGCTAGAGTAGTGTGTACATGCTCCCAAGACACACTCAAGAGTATATCTCAAGGGATTAACACTCTCTCTCACATATCTTGATTTAAATAGTGGAAGATTTAAAAATTTCAAATTTATTTAAGTCGTAAGAAAATTAAACTTAAAAGTTTTCCATCTATTTAGAATTTTTCAAATAATGAAATTTAAATTCAAATTTCAAGAAAAAAATTTGACAGACTTTCCTTTAAAATTATAAGTAATTATATGTGACCTATTAAATACCTGTCAATATTTATTATATTATTGTAATAATATATATGAAACCTATGTGGTTTCATTCACAACCCATCTCATAATAACCATAATGTATGCACACATTTCATCAATTGAAAATAAATTTTCATACCGGGAAATTTACAATATATACATATGAAAGTGTTTACAAGATGCAATACTTATTACAACATCCATGTAGTTTATAGAATTTGAATAGTCATACATTAAAGGATTACATTACATAACCTTGAATAGTTCTACAATCTACAATCGCATGTGATCACATCATAATCTTGGAATGGCATTTCAATCAAATTAGTAGGAAACTCTACCGCTTGGATAACTAGAAGACAATCTCCAAATACTCTATTAACCACTACCTCTTGCCTCATAGAACTAGAAACAAGCACATCATAACTCATGTGAACTAGCTCTACATTAGCATGACAAGACAATGTAGCACTAACATACGAGTATGTGTATGACGCCTTTTAGCCATCTACTGTATAGTCGAGCAAGAAATGTCACATTCGGTGCTGGAGCACCCTATCTTATCTTATCATGTCCATTGTAAATTTTTAATATCATTTAAAACAGGTAATCCATGTGTAGAATATATATATATATATATATATATATATATATATATATTTTTTTTTTTTTTTGGTAATGTGTTTCTGTGGAGACTCGAACAAAGCCTCCTCTGTTTTATTAGCATCTGGCAGGTTCCACTAATTACCTGTTAACATGTTCATATTCATTTCACACATTTCCATATCATATTCTATTGTATCATATCATTCACAATTATTTATGAGATATTAAAAGGTATTGTCGATTGCATTCATATAGAAATTCATAGATAATAATTTACAATTTTACTTACAATCTCAAAGTTTAATTACAATCCAAAATGAAATACATCATGTGTTTATGTACAATAAACAAAAGAACAAAATTTAGACATACATGGGCCCTACCAACAAAATTACAACTATAGAGGTAACTAGTAGACATTGGCAAATTTGATCAGTCTCTGTATGAGGACTACTACTGCTGCTGCTGTGGCTGCTGGGACTAGTCTCCAGTACCTACGTGATGGAAAACCAACGCGCTAAGCATAACGCTTAGTGGTGCATAATTTATAATAACAATAATTAAACTATTGAAATAATAATTCTATATGGTAATTCATAATTTCTAGGTCTTTTACATTTTTATTGCACTTTGGAAACAATTAAAATTATCGGGATCTTTTATGTTTACTTATTATATATTAAGTCTTAATTAATCATTATCAGTGCCCAAGAAACCTATAACAGATTATAAAAGCTAGATACATGGGAGTATACTAGTTAGACAACAATATGTCTATCCAGTATATGTCGGTCATGTCAGGCATGAGGCCTGCGGGCAGGCATTTAAGCCAGATATAATATTAGGCACAATAGCCAATGGGCAGACATAAAGCCTGTAGAATAATCATGTCAGATAGATTTTATCTGTTAATGATTATTCTTATGATTAATACTGCTATCTGTAGTCCCTAATTGGTATACCAATTGATCCAAATTAAATAAGTAAGTCTAGGTATACTATGGGCAATTACATATTATTACTTATTTATTTGAAATGTTCATATCACTTTATAGTGGGAAAATAGGTCCCACATACCCCTTTTATGTGGTTTAGTGTTTAATGGCTTGTTAGAGTTAAATTCCTATCATAAGATAATTTATCTCATAGACCTTTCTTTAGGTTCAGTTTTTATATCTTACTTTTACTATCTCTTGATCAGTTTGTAGCCACTATTTGGCCACATTTCCTTCATGGAAGTTGTTTCTCTATGTCTTATCTTTATTTTCCCTTTTGAATTATTTCAATTTGATTTTTAGAACTCAAGTTATGATCAGGTAACCATAACTAATTCATTTCCAGATTCTGATTCCTTAACTAGGCAGCTTTTGGACTTAAAGTTTACCTAATTAATGGAACATGTTGTAGTCACTTTTAGGCATAGTGATCTCCATAGATATTGTTTCCCTATGTCTTATGATCATTGAGAAATTTGAATCACAATTTTTCAAGTTTTGTGGAATTATTTATGGCCAATTAACTGACCTGGACTCATGTACCCTGTGTCAACAGGAGTTCAGTTCAGGTCAGTGTGTCACACCCTACCCCTCTGTAAGGCATAACATGATCCCGTAGTATACCTAATGAATTACCAACTCCGTCTACTGATAACCCATTAAATATACTACAAGGGATTTTAAAAACTTTTCTTACTTCTTTTACCGTGGTGAGCACTATTTACAGGTGTTAAAAACTTTGGTGAACTGAAGTGAAACAACTAACTCATTTGATTTATTTGGAATTTCTGTAAAAATTTTGGCAGAGTGCCATCTGTATTTTGAACAAAACAGTTCTTCAGAAAACCTGTAAAAAGCACTTCAATAATGTTCCAAATCTCAACTCCAATATATTTCTCAACACAACAATTTATCAACTCAATTCCATAGAAATTTTTCAAAGTCTGAGATAAGGAAATATAATACAGCTTTTACAAGTCAAAACAGCTCATAATTATTTTACAACTTCAAGGTACAATTTGAATTTACAACTGCTCAAAACCAAAAACAAAATGTACATACAGTGTCATACATTACAGTACAAAATGCAAAATACTGGTATACTCATAATACCAGGTAATCTCTCGCTGGATGTATATGCAGCCTAGTCTGCTGCCCTGTCTGTCTCTCTACCTGCGACAGCAATAAAAAAGCTATCGCTGAGACAATGTCTCAGTGGTGCACAACATTAACCAAATACAATTTAAATCACAATTCATAAGTCATGTAAATAGTAGATACTTAAAACCATAGTTAAATTCAAGACAATAAATGTCAACAAGAATTTAAACTCCATTTGTCAATATCACAATAATTTTCCATAAGTCAGATCATGTTTGAATTCAAAAGACAGCATATGTCAATGAGAGTTTAAATCCATTTCACAATCTCACAATAAACATCAATAAATCACACACAGCTTAATCATGATCCATAGTTCAATTCGTCCCAAAAGCCGATGGCTAATGAGGTATTCAATTCGTCCCAAAAGTCGATGACTAATGAGGAATAACATGGCTAGCTAGCAAAAATATGAGTACTCATCCAATTCGTCCTCAACAGGCACACACCTCAACACTTGACGGAGAGGGAATTCAATTCGTCCCACTAGACAAGCTAATGAGGAATACAATCAATATACATGATAGTTGTGGTTTCAAACCATTTCCAATGCTTTTAAATCAATAAGTATCCATCAATGTCATTCAAACAATTTTTCACAGTTACAAACCATTCACAATATTTTTCAATCAATAAGTGTCCATCAAACACATTTTCACAATTTAAAACAATGATATACAAATAGTCAATTTTTATTTCAATTGAAAATAATTCAAAAGAAGCAGTTGTTGTGCACAAACCTCTGATATTTGTCTCCTGGTCTTGACTCAGTATTTCTTTCCCTTTTGCTGAGTCCTTGTTAACTGAGAAACACAATTTGAAGTGTTTCAGTGCTAAATTAAACTGTCTCTATCGATGGTGTTTGGTAAATAATGCACTGAACTCAATTATTCACTTAATCACCTAATATACCGACCCTCGTTGCGTTTTAGGTAAATTAGGTTTTAGTGTCGTTAATATGTCACATTTGATAGGGTTTTAGGTTTGGTACGTTTTACCAAAGTCATTTCCTTGTTTAGTGCACTTTAATGCAAATTGTTGGATTCCGGGACACTGGTTTGACCTAGCCGGACGGTCTAGTTCCCTCGGTTTTCGGGCTTCGGTCAAAACTAAAAACTTGTAGATCTAGGTCTTATTGCACGTGGTGCAAAATTTCAGGTCAATCCGAGTTAAGTAGACCAAGTTATGGTCATTACACTATTGCTGGTCAAATGGTATCAATTTAGGTCAATTTTTGGTCAATTTAGTCAACTCTGGTTCGGCCAGTTTTTGGACCCGAACTTGTGCAAGCTTTTTGACTTGCTTATGGTCATTTCTGGGCTTTGGTGTCTTCATAAGACTTGGTATGGGTCTTAACTATTCTTGGTTAAAATTTCAGGTCAATTGGACCTGTTTTGAGTGAGTTATGGCCTAAACACTCACTGCTGCCCAATTGGTAATTTTTTTAGGTCTCAAGTGTACCTAATCCGAATTGGTCATTTTTCACATCACCTTGCAAGCAGAATTTTGGTATGGTTTCTCAATGAAAGTTGGCACATTTTGTGCCTAGTTTCACCTCAAATTGGTCTCATACCAATTGAGGTTACACATTTCAGGTTATGGGCTAAAATGTACACTGCCCTTGATTACTTTGCTTAACACACATCAACTACACACATTTACTTTGCAATTTGTTTACTTCCCTACCAATCTGTTTTGGTACATTAACCACAGTATAATCTACTTTACATTAACATTATTTTGGGCAGATTACCATTACCCTCAACACACCAATATAATTCACATTTATAATATCTCAATACCATTACATACACACCTAAACACCACTAATTCTCACATACACTTTACACAATAATTTCATACACATATCCTTCATTCCTTAATGCCACAATTCTGCCAATACTTCCATCAATACATACAATTATGCAAGGGTTCCCAAGCTGCCGAAATTGTCCTTCAACACCACATTGCCCTACAATCCATCAATTCTCATCTAAGTGCCAAAATCACCATATATATGTGAAACAATTCATTAGGATATTAATTTACCATGATCAACATTATTTCTCATCAATTATATGCATAATAAATCATCAAATGTGTGACCCCATGGCTGTCCAAAAATGGCTATCTCAATAACTATTTAAACTTCAAAATTTCCTTCACAAAACTAACACCCATAACATAAACATAAAGTTTAACAAGGAAATTCTCAAGAATGCAAACTTACCTTTAATTGTAACTTACTAAACCTTCACCAAACTTCTCAAAATTGGTATCAATATCTTCCTTGTGATGTGTAGACCATTTTTCATAAAGCTACTTAAGGGATTGGAGTTGAAATGGATAGGTAAGAAAGCTTGCATGAAAAACGGCTATGGAGGATTTTTTTTTCCTCTTCAATTCGGCATGGGTTATGGAATGAAGAAGATGACCCTTTTGAGTGGGAAGAATCTGCCCACTTATAAGTATATTTTATCATTTTAATGTTCTTAGTGGACCACTAAACAAATTAAATCATATTTTAAGGTAAACTTTCACTTAATCCCACATTAAGCCCTTGATTTTAGTTATTTGTATTAGGTACCACTAAACTAATTTTTCATTTTATTTTCCAAGTGTAATATTAATTATTTTTAATGGAAATTTAGGTCAAAAGAAACTTCGGGATGTCAAATGACCATAATGCCCCTGTTCGGGTTGCATTCCCGATTTTTCGGTAACACCGTATTTTGTCTGTTTTTCGATTTCTCACTTTTCTTTGTACTAATTATTTAATTTTTCTTTGATCTTTCTAATGATATTTGTTCTTCAATAAGGTTCTATTTAAGTCCTAAAAATGTTTTCCAGGGTTCCCCGCAGTCCAGGGCCAGTCAACGGTCCACGCCGTGACTTCCCGGTGCGGTCACCCATCGCTAGGTTTCCCGGCTCGCTTAACTTGATCACATTTCTTTGCTATTATTTTTCCTTTGTTTTTATTGTATTTTCTTTTCTTGTATTTCATTATTTTATGTCTCCTCCCTCATGTCAAAGTGTAGTTCTAGGCATCCTAGTTGTCCGGACAACACTGGTCACCGGAGCAGTAGAACGCACTACCGAACTTTGGGGTGTTACAATTCTCTCCCCCTTAAAATAAATTTCGTCTCAAAATTTTACCTGGCATTAGTCTCTGAACAGCTGTGGGTGCTGTCTCCTCATATCCTCTTCACGTTCCCAAGTAGCTTCCTGGCCTGAATGATGGTTCCACAGCACTTTAACCAGGTGTATCTGTTTGTTCCTCAGCTGTTTCACCTCATAAGCCAGAATTTTTATGGGTTCTTCCTCATATGAGAGGTCTGGATTTACTTCAATCTCTTCAACTGATAGTACATGAGATGGGTCAGATCTGTACCTCCTTAACATGGACACATGGAAGACACTGTGTATCCTTGCTAGCTCTGGAGGTAATGCCAACCGATATGCCAAAGGACCCACTCTTTCCAGAACTTCATATGGTCCGATGAAACGAGGACTCAGTTTCCCCTTTCTGCCAAATCTCATAATTCTCTTCCAAGGAGAAACTTTGAGGAATACCTTATCACCCACTGCGTACTCAATATCTCTTCTTTTCATATCAACATAGGACTTCTGACGGTCTGATGCAGCCTTGAGTCTATCTCTAATCAATCTGATCTTTTCCTCTGTCTGCTGGACAATTTCTGGCCCAATCATCTTCCTTTCACCTACCTCATCCCAACATAGGGGAGTTCTGCACTTTCTACCATACAAAGCTTCATATGGAGGCATCCCAATGCTTGATTGGTAGCTGTTGTTATAAGCAAACTCAATCAAAGGCAAGTGTGTATCCCAACTACCTTCAAATTCAATCACACAAGCCCGTAGCATATCCTCCAATATCTGAATAACCCTCTCGGGTGGCCATCATGCGTGGGTGGAATCTTTGTCTTTGAAGTTCAATCTAGTTCCTAGGGCTCTCTGAAGACTACCCAGAATCTAGAAGTGAACCTAGGATCTCTGTCAAACACAATTGATCTTGGCACTCCATGTAATTTTACAATCTCATATATGTACAATCGCCAATCTTTCGTGCTATAGTCCATCCGAACTGGTAAAAAGTGAGCAGACTTGGTCAATCTGTCAACTATAACCCATACTGCATTATGACTACTCTGTGTTCTTGGAAGTCCTGTAACAAAATCCATAGTTATTCATTCCCATTTCCACTCTGGTACTGACAAAGGATGTAACAAACCAGCTGGAACTTGATGTTCTGCCTTTACTTGCTGACAAGTTAGGCATTTGGAAACGAATTCAGCTATATCTCTCTTCATGCCCATCCACCAGTAATGTTCTTTCAGCCCTCTGTACATTTTAGTTCCACCAGGGTGCATAGCAAAAGGAGACTCATGTGCTTCCTTCAAAATGATTTGTCTCAATTCCACATCACTAGGAACGCACATTCTACCCTGATGTAGCAATAAACCATCATCTCTCACAGAGAATTTAGGTTTCTTGCCCTGCTGGACTTCTTTCAGTAACCGATATTTTCATCACTGCGTGCGACCATTCTGATCTGATCAATCAACACTGGCTGTACATGCCAAGCAACTACTGTCTGTCCCTCATCATCAATCTCTAAACTGGCATGCTGTGCTTTCAATTCACATACCATAGACATAGGAGAAACTCTGAGATTTTCCATAGTCTTGCGACTTAAGGCGTCAGCCACCACATTTACTTTCCCTGGCTGATAGTCTATTAAGCAATCATAGTCTTTAATGAGTTCTAACCATCTCCTCTGCCTCAAATTCAATTCCTTCTGGGTGCCTAAGTACTTCAAGCTCTTGTGATCTGTGTAAATGTAGCATTTCTCTCCATACAGATAGTGTCTCCAGATCTTCAGAGCAAAAACAATAGCTGCTAACTCCAGATCATGTGTTGGGTAGTTCCTCTCATGCGGTTTCAGCTGGCGTGATGCATAAGCAATGACATTCCGATCTTGCATCAGTACACAGCCTAGCCCATTGTGAGAAGCATCACTATAAACTGTGTATTCTTTACCCGGAGTAAGTAAAGTGAGGACTGGAGCTTCAGTTAAACACCTCTTCAACTCATCAAAACTCTGCTGACATTTATCTGTCCACTGAAATTTTACATCTTTTCGAAGCAGCTTAGTCAGTGGAGAAGATAACATAGAAAACCCCTTCACAAACCGACGGTAATATCCAGCTAAACCCAGAAAACTGCGAATTTCTGTGATGTTCCTGGGCGGCTTCCAATTAAGGATAGCTTCTACCTTGATCCCTTCAGCTGACACAACATGTCCTAAAAAGGAGATTTCTTTCAGCCAAAATTCACATTTCGACAATTTGGCGTATAGTTCTTTCTCCCTTAAAATCTGCAGATAATCCATGGATATGCTGTCATGCTCCTCTGCATTCCTTGAATATATCAAAATGTCATCAATAAACACCACCACAAATTCATCAAGATATGGTCTGAAGATAGTGTTCATCAGATCCATAAAAGCAGCTGGAGCATTTGTTAACCCGAATGGCATTACTAGAAACTCATAGTGGCCATATCGAGTTCTGAAAGCAGTTTTTGGAATACTCTACTCTTGCACCTTCAACTGATAATAACCAGACCGCAAATCAATTTTGGAGAATATAGCTGCACCCTTCAACTGATCAAACAGATCATCAATGCGAGGCAATGGATATCTGTTCTTTATTGTCACCTTATTCAACTGTCGGTAGTCAATGCATAAGCGGAGAGTACCATCCTTCTTCTTAACAAACAACACTGGTGCTCCCCAAGGTGACACACTAGGGCGGATGAAGCCCTTTTCAAGTAATTCTTGCAACTGTATCTTCAACTCTTTCAACTCCGCTGGTGCCATTCTGTATGGCGTTATGGAGATTGGATCCACACCAGGCATAACATTAATTTCAAACTGCACTTCTCTTTCCGGAGGTAATCCTGGCAATTCATCAGGAAACACATCTGGAAAGTCATGTACTGTAGGGATATCCTTCAATGCTGGACTCCCCACTTGGGTGTCTACCACATGTGCCAAGTAGGCTTCACACCCCTTTCTGATCATTTTTCTAGCTAGTGCAGCCGAAATGATGTTTGATGGCAATAACTGTCTTTCCCCATGTATTACCACATCATTATACTGAGGAAGGCCAAAAGTGACTGTCTTCAGCCTACAGTCAATCATGGCATGATGCCTAGCTAACCAATCCATGCCCAAGATGATATCATAATCTCTGAAGGGCATTTCAATGAGATCGGACAGAAAAGTGTGTCCTTGGATCACCAAAGGACAATCTCTATACATTCTATTAACCCTGACTTCCTGTCCTAACGGACTTGTTACTAGCACCTCAAAGTTCATTTGTGTACATGGAACAGCAATGCAATCAATGATGCTAGCACTCACATAAGAATGGGTAGAACCCGGATCAAATAACACAAACACATTCTGGTTAAAAGTTGAGAAGGTACCAGCCACAACATCAGATGTCTCTGCCTCTTCCCTCTGTCTCATGGCATAGACTCTGACCGGAGCACTATCTTGTTCTGAATGTTTTACTGTGCCTTGGCTGCCTGCTGGGTTACCTCTACCCCTGCCTCTACCTCTGCTGGGTGGTTGTGAACTTCTAGTGACAGGGCTCTGAACTGACCCTTCTGCAGTGGTAGGAGGTGGTCCAACTCTGCGACTACTGGTGCAGTCCTTGGCAAAGTGTCCGGTGCCTCCACAGTTATAACAGGCTCCAATAGCCTTATAGCATATCCCACCATGATTCTTTCCACAAGTTTCACATTGGCGGGGAGGATAGGAACCTCTGGTACTCTGGCGACCGGATAGGGAGGTCTATCCCGAATATCTTCCCCTACCAGATTTCTTGCCACCTCTGCCATGTCCCCCATAGTTTTTCCTCTTCCCAGTATGACCACTGGAACTCTGTTCTACTGACTTTCCCTCTTTCTCTGTCTTCTCTGATCTCTTTTTCTCTGGAGCAGTCTCAAACTCAACTCTTTCCAACTCTAGGGCTTGAGAGACAAGTTCAGAGAAGTTAGTGTGTTTGAAGCCGAGCACTTGTACTGATCCGGGCTTCAAGCCGTTTCAAACCTCTTGCATCTTTCCTGCTGGTAGAGAGTAGACTCATTGCATAATGGCTAAGGCGGGAAAATTCTCTTTCATACTCAGCCACTGATCTGTTCCCCTGTTTCAAACTTAGGAACTCTTGCAGCTTCTGGTCTACATAAGCATCAGGGATATATTTCTGCCTGAATTCCCTGAGGAAGTCATTCCATGTTAGCACTGCAGGCTCTACCAGACTGTGGGGAATGGTTTTTCACCAGTCATAAGCATCCCCCTGTAGTAAGGACACTGAGTATTCAAATCTAAGCTCTTCTGTACAATGTAGCTTCTTGAACACCCTATCCATCCTCTCTAACCATTGTTCAGCTTCTAGAGGATCTACTGTCCCCTTAAACTCTGTAGCCCCATATTTCATCAATTTATCATACTGCCTCGTAGGAGACTGTGGTTGTACCACCGTGTGCGTGTTGGGACTTGAGTAGGCACATTGCCGACCATTTGTTGGAACATTGCGACCATCTGCTTTGAGCGAAGCAGAAAGCTGCAGTGCTGCGGTGGTGCCTTGAACCACTGACATTATGTAGGCCTGGGGCATCCCCTTGCACCTCAGCCTCAATAGACTGATCGACTGAACGATCACCCTCTTCCATATTCAATGCGAGGATTTAAGATCTCCTGAACCAATAACACAAGGAGATTTCCTCCCGTTAGTGCATATTTATAATGTAATGTACTGTATGTATCAAACAATGATATTGAGCAGTTGTACTATGAAGAAAGAATAATCAAATAACAGGTGAAAACAGAATTAATAAAAAAAAACTTTGCTCTGATACCACCAAAACGTGTCACACCCTACCCCTCTGTAAGGCATAACATGATCCCGTAGTATACCTAATGAATTACCAACTCCGTCTACTGATAACCCATTAAATATACTACAAGGGATTTTAAAAACTTTTCTTACTTCTTTTACCGTGGTGAGCACTATTTACAGATGTTAAAAACTTTGGTGAACTGAAGTGAAACAACTAACTCATTTGATTTATTTGGAATTTCTGTAAAAATTTTAGCAGAGTGCCATCTGTATTTTGGACAAAACAGTTCTTCAGAAAACCTGTAAAAAGCACTTCAATAATGTTCCAAATCTCAACTCCAATATATTTCTCAACACAACAATTTATCAACTCAATTCCATAGAAATTTTTCAAAGTCTGAGATAAGGAAATATAATCTGACTTTTACAAGTCAAAACAACTCATAATTATTTTACAACTTCAAGGTACAATTTGAATTTACAATCTCAAAACCAAAAACAAAATGTACATACGATGTCATACATTACTGATTACAAAATGCAAAATCTTTGGTATACTCATAATACTGTAATCTCTCATGGATGTATATGCGGCCTAGTCTGTACTTGATCTGTCTCTCTACTGCGGCGATAAAAAGCTATCATTTGAGACAATGTCTCAGTGGTGCACAACATTAACCAAATACAATTTAAATCACAATTCATAAGTCATGTAAATAGTAGATACTTAAAACCATAGTTAAATTCAAGACAATAAATGTCAACAAGAATTTAAACTCCATTTGTCAATATCACAATAATTTTCCATAAGTCAGATCATGTTTGAATTCAAAAGACAGCATATGTCAATGAGAGTTTAAATCCATTTCACAATCTCACAATAAACATCAATAAATCACACACAGCTTAATCATGATCCATAGTTCAATTCGTCCCAAAAGCCGATGGCTAATGAGGTATTCAATTCGTCCCAAAAGTCGATGACTAATGAGGAATAACATGGCTAGCTAGCAAAAATATGAGTACTCATCCAATTCGTCCTCAACAGGCACACACCTCAACACTTCAGCCAGAGAGGGAATTCAATTCGTCCCACTAGACAAGCTAATGAGGAATACAATCAATATACATGATAGCTGTGGTTTCAAACCATTTCCAATGCTTTTAAATCAATAAGTATTCATCAATGTCATTCAAACAATTTTTCACAGTTACAAACCATTCACAATATTTTTCAATCAATAAGTGTCCATCAAACACATTTTCACAATTTAAAACAATGATATACAAATAGTCAATTTTTATTTCAATTGAAAATAATTCAAAAGAAGCAGTTGTTGTACACAAACCTCTGATATTTGTCTCCTAGTCTTGATTCAATATTTCTTTCCCTTTTGCTGAGTCCTTGTTAACTGAGAAACACAATTTGAAGTGTTTTAGTGCTAAATTAAACTGTCTCTATCGATGGTGTTTGGTAAATAATGCACTGAACTCAATTATTCACTTAATCACCTAATATACCGACCCTCGTTGCGTTTTAGGTAAATTAGGTTTTAGTGTCGTTAATATGTCACATTTGATAGGGTTTTAGGTTTGGTACGTTTTACCAAAGTCATTTCCTTGTTTAGTGCACTTTAATGCAAATTGCTGGATTCCGGGACACTGGTTTGACCTAGCCGGACGGTCTAGTTCCCTCGGTTTTCGGGCTTCGGTCAAAACTAAAAACTTGTACATCTAGGTCTTATTGCATGCGGTGCAAAATTTCAGGTCAATCCGAGTTAAGTAGACCAAGTTATGGTCATTACACTATTGCTGGTCAAATGGTATCAATTTAGGTCAATTTTTGGTCAATTTAGTCAACTCTGGTTCGGCCAGTTTTTGGACCCGAACTTGTGCAAGCTTTTTGACTTGCTTATGGTCATTTCTGGGCTTTGGTGTCTTCATAAGACTTGTAGGTATGGGTCTTAACTATTCTTGGTTAAAATTTCAGGTCAATTGGACCTGTTTTGAGTGAGTTATGGCCTAAACACTCACTGCTGCCCAATTGGTAATTTTTTTAGGTCTCAAGTGTACCTAATCCGAATTGGTCATTTTTCACATCACCTTGCAAGCAGAATTTTGGTATGGTTTCTCAATGAAAGTTGGCACATTTTGTGCCTAGTTTCACCTCAAATTGGTCTCATACCAATTGAGGTTACACATTTCAGGTTATGGGCTAAAATGTACACTGCCCTTGATTACTTTGCTTAACACACATCAACTACACACATTTACTTTGCAATTTGTTTACTTCCCTACCAATCTGTTTTGGTACATTAACCACAGTATAATCTACTTTACATTAACATTATTTTGGGCAGATTACCATTACCCTCAACACACCAATATAATTCACATTTACAATATCTCAATACCATTACATACACACCTAAACACCACTAATTCTCACATACACTTTACACAATAATTTCATACACATATCCTTCATTCCTTAATGCCACAATTCTGCCAATACTTCCATCAATACATACAATTATGCAAGGGTTCCCAAGCTGCCGAAATTGTCCTTCAACACCACATTGCCCTACAATCCATCAATTCTCATCCAAGTGCCAAAATCACCATATATATGTGAAACAATTCATTAGGATATTAATTTACCATGATCAACATTATTTCTCATCAATTATATGCATAATAAATCATCAAATGTGTGACCCCATGGCTGTCCAAAAATGGCTATCTCAATAACTATTTAAACTTCAAAATTTCCTTCACAAAACTAACACCCATAACATAAACATAAAGTTTAACAAGGAAATTCTCAAGAATGCAAACTTACCTTTAATTGTAACTTGCTAAACCTTCACCAAACTTCTCAAAATTGGTATCAATATCTTCCTTGTGATGTGTAGACCATTTTTCATAAAGCTACTTAAGGGATTGGAGTTGAAATGGAGAGGTAAGAAAGCTTGCATGAAAAACGGCTATGGAGGATTTTTTTTTCCTCTTCAATTCGGCATGGGTTATGGAATGAAGAAGATGACCCTTTTGAGTGGGAAGAATCTGCCCACTTATAAGTATATTTTATCATTTTAATGTTCTTAGTGGACCACTAAACAAATTAAATCATATTTTAAGGTAAACTTTCACTTAATCCCACATTAAGCCCTTGATTTTAGTTATTTGTATTAGGTACCACTAAACTAATTTTTCATTTTATTTTCCAAGTGTAATATTAATTATTTTTAATGGAAATTTAGGTCAAAAGAAACTTCGGGATGTCAAATGACCATAATGCCCCTGTTCGGGTTGCATTCCCGATTTTTCTGAATAATCGTATTTTGTCTGTTTTTCGATTTCTCACTTTTCTTTGTACTAATTATTTAATTCTTCTTTGATCTTTCTAATGATATTTGTTCTTCAATAAGGTTCTATTTAAGTCCTAAAAATGTTTTCCAGGGTTCCCCGCAGTCCAGGGCTAGTCAACGGTCCACGCCGTGACTTCCCGGTGCGGTCACCCATCGCTAGGTTTCTCGGCTCGCTTAACTTGATCACATTTCTTTGCTATTATTTTTCCTTTGTTTTTCTTGTATTTTCTTTTCTTATATTTCATTATTTTATGTCTCCTCCCTCATGTCAAAGTGTAGTTCTAGGCATCCTAGTTGTCCGGACAACACTGGTCACCGGAGCAGTAGAACGCACTACCAAACTTTGGGGTGTTACACAGTGACTATAGGTCAACTTTTGAGGTTCTTACATTCATAATTTGAGAAATGTTTCTAAAAAGAAGTTTTAGTCTGTTTCTTAGGTTTCTGGAAAGGTATGGCTCATCCCAATTTGATTTTTCTAGTGGGAGATATGACTAAAAGACTGTTCTAGGGTCAAATGAAGTTTGGTCAGATTCCAGGTTTTGATGTATTGAATTGTTCTAACATTTTGACCTAGTTCTCTTAATTTCTGGGTTTTGGTCAAAATACCAATTTTGTAGATCTGTGTATTATAGACATTTTGCCACTGATTTCATTACATTTAAATTCTTTTATGCCAAGTTATGGTCATTTTACCAAAACTGGTCGGGTAAGTTTATGTCCAGCAGTTTCTGGGCAACCTAGTTCTGGACAGTTTTGTGACCCAATTTGGGCTAGCAATTTGATTTGGTTTAAGGCATTTTTGGGTTCTGTGGTCTTCATGAAAATTGTAGTCCTATATCTAAGCTTTCCAATGGTATAAAATTCAGGTCATTTGGACCAGTATAGAGGGAGTTATGACCAAATGAATATGTACTGTTCATTTGGTCATTTTCTAGGTTTTGTGCAGGGTCATCTGGATTGGGACAGTGTTTAGATCAAGTTTTGGACAGAATTTGAGCATGGTTTTTTCATGGAAAATGGTGTGTTTTGGGTCTAGTTTCAACTCCAATTGTCGTCATACCAATTGGAGCAACAAAAAATCATTTATGGCTTAAAACTCAAGCAGGACTCATTAAGTCCCAAACCTGCAGAAAAAGCATTCCTAAATTTTCAATCTCCTCCAACTTCCTTACTTCAATTGGCATACATAGAACTTCTATAAGCAACAATTTCACGTCAATTAGGTCAATCTCAAGCAAAGACAAAATCCCCCAATTCATGTACACAAACCCTAATTTCAAATTTCAAACTCAATCAATTCAATCCCTTTCACTTCTCATACATATACTCATACCAATCATCAACTTTAAACTCATTTACATCATTTGAACACATCAAAGCCCAACACATTTCTTACTTGCTGAAATTTGGTGACATCATGAGTTCATGAATTTCTTGTTAATTTCTTACAATTTCTACTTATCTCAAGTCACTTTCAAGGATTAAAAGAAGAATAAATGAAGAAAAGCACTAACCTCTTGTGACCCAATTTGTAAACTTTCCAAAACTTTAACTTTCCTTCTTCTTATAAGTTCCTAGAGCTTCTTTATGGTGTGGGTTAAATTTTTAATAAAGAGGGCAAAGGGTTTTGGTGAGTAAATAAAGAGAGATTCAAGCTTAAAGCTTGATAAAAATGGTGGGAGAGAACAACAATGGTGGCCGGCCAAGGAGAGAGAGAAGAAGTGAAGAAGAAGACTTTGGGTTGGTAGGTTTTGTCTCTTATTTCTTATATATATATATATATATATATATATATATATATATATATATATATATTTTGTACTTTAATTTTTATAATGTCATAAGCCCTTTTTCTTTTCTTTTCTTTTCTTTCTTCTTCTTTCTCTTCTCATTTTCCTAATTCAAATTCATAAATTTTAATTTATGTTAATTATTTTATTTTCTCAATTTTTAATTTGACATTTAAGTCAAAATTCACCTCGGGGGGTGAAATGATCAAAATGCCCTTCGTTGTATTCATTGGGTTATTAATAATTTTTATACCAATTAATAAATTCTCTAAATTTTATTTTATTTTCTCTAAATTTTTTCTATATTTTCTTAATATTCATTCTATCAATTTATGTCTCATCACTATAGTTTAAGTGCAGTTCCAGACATTCTAGCTGTCCAAACAGACATTAGTCGTTAGAATAGTAGAATGTACGGACTACCTACCGTGAGGGCGTTACAATGTGGATCCAGGATCAAATAGCACAAATGCATCTAAGTTAAAGAGAGAAAATATACCAATAACTACATCCGGTGCATCAGCCTCATCCCTCTGAAGAATGGCATAAACCCTTGCCAGTGTACCAGAACCTCCTAACTGATTAATAGTGGCTGATGGGGTTGTCTATGAACTACCTTCTCTACCCCTCCTCGATCCATGAATGGTAGGAGTCTATGATCTCCTTGCGGACCCTTTTGTCTGAACTGGGGCCATAGTAGGTTTGAAATTTGGGCACTCTATAGCAAAATGACCCATCTGTCCATATGAGTAACATCCCCTGGTAACACTCCTACAGACCCCTCTATGAAGCCTTCCATAGATATTGCATGTGGGGATATGGAAGGGTCTACTCTGGTTAGCAGCAGGAGAACTAGCATGAGAATAGATAGGCTAGCTAAACTATCTCTGTGGTGGTAGTGGAGGTCTAAAACTCCTTGGCCTCTGATGATAGGAGTTAGTCTAGAACTTCCCTTTTTTACTAGATGAACCACCATGCTCAAAAGTGGTCTGCTTTTGTATGCCTTGCATTGATTCTTTTTTATCTTCCATCCTACGTCAATTCCCTTCAATTCCTTTACATGGTTCACTATCACACCTTACCCCTCTGTAAGGCATAACATGATCCCGTAGAATACTTAATGAACTACCGAACTTCATCTACAGATAACTCATTAAGTACCCTACAAGGGATTTTAAAACAATTTTCTTACTTTTGTTAAGTGGTAAGCATTTGTTAGTTGGTATCAAACATTTAATTTAAATTGGAAGCTAGTTGAAATTTTTGGCCCATTTTATTTTTCCGCAAATTTTATAAAAATTTTGCCAGAGTTTCGTCTTTATTTTGAGAAAACATTTCTTCAAATACCTATAAAAAGCACTTCCAATAATTTTTCTCAACCACTACTTCAATTTCATAATCAATCTCAACCAATTTCTCAATTTCCAAAAATTCAATAATCATTAAAATAATATCTATCAATCTCATTCAAATTAAAATAAAACATTTCCATTCATTAAAGACAACAATCTATATATACATCATACTAAAGTCTACATTAGGAAAATCCAAACTAAATTTTATTACAACTTTATACAAACTTTGTACAAACTGCTCAAGACCGAATTTACATGTCCATACATTTATGTACATTACATATATTAAAATAAATTTCTACAATCAGGGTATAAAATATACCCGATATAACTTCAGGATGAGTCACTCGATAATCCTCAGCAGCTCACTCTGCTGCTCCTCTAGTCTCTAAATCTGCGATAGCAATAATAGCTATTGCTGAGTACTAGGACTCAGTAGTCCATAACATACTAAAATAATCTTTATGTAGAATTTAAATCACATTTATTCAAAAATTGAACTGAGCATGCAAGTTAAACACAAAACATGAATTATGAGATTTTATTCTAAATAATTTCATTTCGAAGTATCAAACACATTTCATAAAACACATAGTTAGATCATGCCATTCGAAACAAATATAATCTCAATAGCCAGAGGCTAAGGAGAAGTCACATCACAAGGCTAGCTAGCTCAAATATATGGATATCCATTCAAATCCTCTTCTACTGGCACACCTCAACACTTCTCCAGAGAAGGAATCAAAATTCGAAACTAATTACCCCCACTAGTCATGCTAGTGAGGTGTTCAAATATATGGTCAGGACACTGTGGTTTCAAAACTTATCTTAACAATTTGGTAAACATTGCTATTTCAAATATACACAACAACTTTCACAGTTTAAATCAAAACATCATAAATAATGTCACAAATACACTTGCAACAATTCAAAGCAAAAGTAAAATACATAATTCATTCACTTTATCAATGAATTTTAAAGCATAGTGATGTTGTGCACAAACCTCAAGCGAGTCACCTCTTGGCCTTAACTCGGTTCCTCGGGTTCTTTCCCAGTATTCTTTTCAACTGAAACACATAATTTTACAATGTTTCAGTACCATAACTTAGCATAAATCTAAAAATAAATTTAACTTCACTTTTACCTAGCTCTAACGTGCTAAACTCGACGTTCTTTAAATTTTGTGTTTCGGGGTTACTATTTACTACACTATTCAAGTCAAATTGTTGACTTTCTAAGGCTTAATAGGTATGGGAATTCCAACTTCACCCACATACCACATTTTGGTCACTAAATTTGTTGGTTTTGGTTGTTTATTCAAATTCTAAGTCTTTTAAGCAAATTTGATAATTTTCAGTTTTGGTGTCTAAGGTTGCACTGTTCCATTGGTCATCTTACTGTTGAAATTTGGCAAAACTTTCTTCATAGAAAATGTTCCATATTGTCTTAAGTTTATTCTCATTTTTGAATCACTCCAATTGGAGTTTTGTAGCTCAAGTTATAGCCATTTGAACTATGGCTGCTGGATTGGACTCAACCTAGAATTCTGGGCAATTTTTGGTTCTAGCAGTTTTAGGTCACCAACTTTTGGTAGCCAAATGACTTGGTTAATGGCCTAATTTGTGTTTGTGTTCTTCATGAAAGTTTTAGGTCTATACCTCAACTGTCCACTGGTAAAATTTCAGGTCATTTTGACCTATCTAGCTCAAGTTATGGCCAAATGAACAAATACTATTCATTTGGTCATTTTGTACAGGGTAGACTGAGATTTTTCAAGTTTGGTCAATTTGTTCACTAGGTTTTGGTCACTTTTTGAGCATGCTTCCTAAATTAAAATTGTGTCATTTAGTGTTTATTTTCATTTCCAATTCATCTCATACCAATTAGACTTGTAAATTTTCATTTTTGGTCCCTCAAAGGTAACTTGGTCATGCTACTAGCAGCATGACCATACTCAATCCAAATTTGCTTTTGATTCAAACACTCCTAACACACCTCATTAGGTCACAATTGACCATTTCTCCCCTTAAACTAGATCCAAGACATCATTTACAAGTTTCTCACATTTTTGTCTCTAACCCTAAGTGTCCCAAAACCCTGACTCACACTAATTGTTGCACTTAACCAATTCAATGCTTTTAACTATCATCACTCAACTAATTGAGGTTCATATACTCATTCAAATCCATCAAACCATGAAAATCACACTTCCCACCAAGCTGGCCGAAATTTCAGTTTGGTCCTCCATACATATTTTTATTTCATTTCATTAGTTTCTAAGCTCATTTAAATAACTAAACATGCATTTGATTAGATAATTGGAAGTTAGAAGACTAACCTTTGCTTGGAGGGTTTCTAGGCTTTCCTTTCTTCAATTCTTTCTTCTTCTTTTTACTCTCTAATGCTTCCTTAACATGTAAAGAGAATTTTTTGTGTTGGGACTTTGTGAATTTATGGAAGAAAGTAGGGAAATTCAAGCTTTATTTCTCTTAATAATGGTGGAACAAGGTGAGTAAAAATGGAGAGAGAGGTGGGGCGGCAAGGATAATGAGGAAGATGACTTTGTTTCTTTTTTTTTTTTTATTTATGTCTTTTGTCTTTTGTCTTATGGAAGACCAAAAATCCATTTAATCAAATTTATTAATTATAGGATTTATGGCATCATGCATGATGTCATGCATGATGTCATCTTCCTTCACTTTTTCATTTTCCTTTTCTTTTTTATTTATTTATTTTTTTTGCTATTAATTCTTTAATTTAATTCCCGACTCTGAAGTTTTCTTTTCTCCAATTTTATTTGACAGCTAGGTCAGGAGTCAGCTCTCGGGGTCAATTGACCAAATTGCCCCTCGCCGGTTCAACCCAGTTTGCAAATAATTCAATATTTCTTCCGGTTCCTTGACCTAATTATTTGACTGACTTAATAATTCTTTTTCATGATTTTCTCTTTTCCACTGTGTTCGTAATTGTCCTAAGGACCGCGGCGTCACATTTTACAGTTCGAAATTTGAGTTTAAATCGACTTCGCAGTTGTTCCCGGGAAGGTCACCCATCGCTGTGACTCTCGGCTCGTTTAACTTTTTATGTTCTGTTTTTCTTGTTTATACTTAACTAATTGAACATTACTAATTATTTGTATTTATGGCTTCTCTAGTTGTCTTAAGTATGGTTCTAATCCCCTTAATTGTCCGGACCGACACCGGTCACCGGAACAGTGAAATATACCAGGCTATACAAATAGGGGTGTTACATTCTCCATCTCAGTAAAGGTGGCATTCCTTCTTGCAGCTCCTTATCTAGCCCATTTTTGAACCTCTTCATGTGCTTCTCCTCTGTATCAATTAGACTCCCTCTATACCTGCTCAATCTAAGGAAGTCCTACTCATCCTCAATCACTGTGCATCTCCTCTACTTCAGATCAATGAACTCTTTCAGCATAGCATCCACATATACTAAAGACATATTTTGCATTGAATGCATTGAGGAAGTCATTCCATGTGAGGATTGGTAGTCTTGTACTATTGTTGGGGAATGTTTTCCACTAGTTATATGCATCCCCACAAAGCAAATATACAGTAAAGTTAAACTTATGCCAATTTCATAGTGCATGATGTCAAACACACCCTCTAATCTCTCAAGCCACCACTTAGCCTCCCATGGATCTATCATGCAATGAAACTCTGGCACCTCATGTTGCCTAAACTCCTTATAATCTCTCCTATCACGATTCTGAATCTGAGTAGCAACCCTCCTCAGAAGCTTTACAACTGGATAAGCCAAAACTTTTTGTTGGCCCTGGTTGCTAACCTCAGGATACAGAGGTGCCACACTCCCCACCTCCTCATTTAACCTCCTCATCTATCTCATTCTGTTTATTAGTGGCCATCACGTTTGCTTAAGTACTTTTATTAAGAGAAAATCAAACTCATTAGGTTCATTTAACCATGAATGAGTAAACATGGATGCAAACAAGTCTTTCAATTTCAATATCAAATATTCAAATAATTTTACATGTATACAACTCAATATTAGTAATTACAACCAAACCTATTCTTAAGACATCTCCACATGGCTTGCCTTAGGACTCTCTAACCTAAGTTCTGATACCACTTTAGCATGCAACACCATAACCCTATCTGCAGCTAGAGTAATGTGTACATGCCCCCGAGACACACCCAAGAGTATATATCAAGGGATTAACACTCTCTCTGACATATCTTCATTTCCTTATTTTCAATTTTGCTTCAAATAAGGGAAAACAGTGGAAGATTTAAAAATTTCAAATTTATTTAATTCATAAGAAAACCAAACTTATAAGTTTTCCTTCTATTTAGAATTTCTCAAATAATGAAATTTAATTTCAAATTTCAAGAAAAAAATTTGATAGAATTTCCTTTAAAATTATAAGTAATTATAAGTGACCTATTAAAATACCTATCAACATTTATCCTATTATTCTAATAATACATATGAAACCTATGTGGTTTCATTCACAACCCATCTCACAATAACCATAATGTACACACACATTTCATTAATTTGAAAATAAATTTTCATATTGGGAAATTTACAATATATACATATAAAAGTGTTTACAAGATACAAGACTTGTTACATCATCCATGTAGTTTATAGAATTTGAATAGTTACATATTAAAGGATTACATTACATAACCAAAAATGCCTAATATAACGTAATCTCCTAATTTGTACAAAATAATCTCGTGTCTTCTCAAGTCTTGAGCAAAATGTCCCCTTTTACCTTCACTCCCATGTTGGCTCTTTATCCTTACTTTTATTACCTACGGAAAGTTCAAACAACTCTCTGCTAAGCAACTTGCTTAGTGGTGCTATAACTTAATGATATTATGTCATACAACATGTATGCAAGCCAATCAGGCATAATCTCATGAATCATGTTTCCAAAAAATTTTATTTCAATAATACATGTGCAATCCTACACAATTTAATAATGACATGATATAACTTTTAATTACATAAAATTCTTGTATGATCAAATTAATAATATTTACAATTAAAGTGCATGGCATTTCATGAATAATCTTTTTCACATACCCCTTTTCATTTATTTTCTTAGCCCAATTACAATATCTAGACAATTTAAGTGATAAGTATCCTCATCATGGCACAAAGCCAAGTATCCTCATCATGGCATAAAGCCAAATTATTGTGCACAATTTTAGCAATTGACTAGCCAATTTCCTCATGCCACCTATTTCTAGACTTGTAATGGGCATACACATTATCAATATTACATGTAATTTATTCAATCAAGACATGCTTACTAATTTCTCCTTTTATTCATAACTTATTCACAATTAATATCATTAAAAACACAATTATATTTTCCAGTCAATTTTGGTAAATAGGGTGGTAAGTTTAAAATTCTACCAAAAATCATAAAAATAAGGTTTAATTACCATATTTTCCAGAATTCAACTTTCAGATGTCTATTTCAATCTTCAATTTGAATCATATCAAAATCAGGTCTACATCTCAAGTTATGGACAAAAATGTGCAACCTGCTCCAGACTTCAATCACATTAAGAGCACTAATAGGAAATGTAAAAATATCACTATGTAGCCGGCAAAATCAATTCTTGGCCATAACCATAAAGTTTCAGGGCATTCATTAAAATTTCCAATGGTTTAAGAATCACACTATTCTGAGTTTTGAAGCATAAGTTATGAATTTTTAAAGTTGATTGTCCTATTCATAAAAAACATCAGGTCAGTTTTTAAGATTTAAGCAATAAAACATTTTGCCTTCAACACTAACTTGACAGGGGAATTAGGTTTAGCAAGAAACTATTAAATTTTATGGCATTCATCAAAGTTTTCATAGACATAAAGATCATTGAAATTCGACTTTCCTAGCTCAAGTTATGAATTTTTAAATGTGACTAATTTTGTAGCCTACTGGCAGATTCAAATCTCTACATACAGACAAAAGGTATTATTTTCATCAATGTGCATATCTTCCTTATCCCTAATAAACTCCTTACTCAAATATGATAAAAAACATGGGTTATAGCACTAACCTTAGTTGTGAACCAGCTACTGCCCCCCTCCCCCCCCCCCCCCTCCCCCTCTCCCCCTTTCCTTTTCCTTCAAATCTCCACCAAACCCTTTAGGGAGTTAGGATTCTTCAAGCTTAATTCACCTAGTCTCTTGCTCCCTTTCCTTAAGCCTCCAAAAATGGGTTGATCTAGGGTTTTTGCTTGGGATTCCCTCTTCAAATTTTAAGAGAAATTTGCTATTGAAATAAAAAAAAAAAGGAGGAAGGAGATGAGAATGGCCAGCTGAAAGTGGGAGAAAAAGATAAGGATGTTTTTATTAGCTTTTAACCATTGGTTCTTCATCTTTTACCCATTGATCCATGAGGCATTTTCTATTATTTCTAATCTTTCTCCAAAACTTTGTAATTTATTCAAGTTAGTCCTCTAATCTTTTGTTTGCCACTTAACTTATTAATTAATTCAATTTGGTTCTCTAGCCTTTGGTGGCCGGATTACTAAGTATGCATGGAGGCAATTTCACACACAAATAAATTTTGAAATTTGTATGAATACCTTTTTGGGTAAATTGAGGATGTTACATGAAGTGTTGAAAAGGGTTGAAAATTTGTCTTATATGCTAACTTTGCTTTAGAAATAGAGAGGATCCATCTGGTGTTTCATGTGTCTTTGTTAAGGAAGTATGTGGCAGATCCAAATAAGGTTATAAGTGAACCCAACATTGAAATTTCAAAGGATCTTTCTTATGCCAAACAACTAATATAGATTGTGGACACATTAATACGGAAGCTCAGGAACAAGGAGATACTAATGGTTAAGGTTCTGTGGAATCACCATACATGGAAGAATGGACATTGGAGACTTCTAACTCCATGTTACACCAATATCCTCACTTAATCTAGGTATGTTTTGCTATGTTTTCCTATATTATGCTTTAAGTGTTTATGTTGTTATGTGTTTGTTTTAACATTCGAGGAAGAATGTTCCTAAGGGGGGTAGGGGGGGTGGGGGGGGGGAGAGAATGAAACATCCATCATTTCCTGACATTGAAATTTCTATCGTAGATGAAATATTCTAGCAAATTTGAAGATTCCACCAATAAGGGAATAGGGGTAAAAGTGTATATGTATGTGTGACATGTTCAAAATGTATTTAAGAATGAAAATGTTTTAGTAGTTTTGCTCAAAGAAAAGTTTCAAGTGATTTTTGGGCAGAAGGAACTTTGACAGCCGAAGGATGGACTTTTGGCAACCAAAGTCCTTTTTACTGTTTAAATTTTGTTTGTCCAAAATGGACTCTGGTAGCCGAAACTGTAACTTTCAGCTACAAAAGTCCCTTGACAATGAAGGTATATAAGGCCAATAGCTTATTTTTTTCTGTCCAAAGATAACTTGATCTCTCACTTCTCTCTCTCTCTAAACTTTTGAGACATGCAAAGGGCTTTTTGAGGGGGGTTTTCTTGGCCATTTCATGCTTTGAAGTTTGATTCTTCTATAGGGAAGCTTAATGAAAGTGGATTGAAGCTGGGATCATCAATTCACCTGCCTCTCCAATTCAAGGGAAATAGGTAATTTTTTTTTTCTTTTGATGTTTTAGAAGAATTTAAGTATGTCTAAGTGTGTAAGATGTTGGATGTGTTTGCATGTTGGGTTAGGAGTTTTAAATTAATGAAAAACTTAAGAAAGGGGGGAAGGGGGGTTTGCATGTTGAAATTTTGAATGTAAATATATTTTCCTTATTTTGTTTTGGTACTTTGTTGTTAAATGAGGTTTTGTTCTTCTTTTTTGTTAAGTTTAAGTGATTTTGGACCTTGAATGGTTAGTTTCCTTAGTTAAATCTAAGGATTTCTTACTTTTGGGACATTGAAGTTTGCTTGAACCTTAAATGTAGTTTCCTTTTGAATGCTTGTAAGTTTGGAGGATGTTTTTAAGTTGTTTAAGGTCTTAAATCAATGTTGGAATGTTTGGATCATGTTTTGGGAACTTGGTATGAATTTTGAAGCTTTTGGAAAAGAGATTCTACAGGTTTTCGACTTAGAATTTTGGAAATTCCCAAGTTCAGTTGCCGAAGACCATTGTTTCAATAGCCAAAGCATGTAGTTTTTTTGGGAAAGAATGTAGAGAAATTCCAAGTTTAGCTACCAAAGTCTAAGACTTTGGCAACTGCATTGGCTACCACCAGAAATGGGCACTCGAAGTTTAAGGGTTCGGTAGTTGAAGTCCAAAACTTTAGTAGTCAAACTTTGTTCTGCTAGCTTTATTTCTCCTCTAATTTCAAGGTTCCAAGACATGATTTTTAAGTTCCTAAAGGCCTAGAATAAGGTGTTTGATATGTGTATAGAGTTCTAAAGCTTCAAATAACTCATTAGGTTTCAATATTATAGGATTGAAGTTAAGGGATTTGGGAAGCTAAGGATTCGAGGCTAGCTATCATTTGTGTTAGGTGGTTAATAGGCTATAGGAGGTGAGTAACTCAAACCTTCATTTCTTTAAATATGATTCATGATCATCCTCATGCATCATTTTATTGTTTACTAGGGTGTATGCATCTAGAACATGATTATGTTGCATTTTTACATATTTGTTGTTGATGCATGATGAATTTGGATGACCCACTGGTTCCCCCTATTTTGTGTATGTGTTATGTTTATGATGTGATCATGCATCATCTGTGGTGGCAAGTCCAGGTGAGGCCTAATAAGCCCCCAGAGTAATGCTTTTAAGTGAAAGTCCTGAGAAGCCTCTGTATGAGCTGGGCATATTGGATTTAGGGAATAACTAGTGACAAGTCTATCCTATGTGAAATGTTTATAATATGAAAACTCATTTGGATGATGCATTGTATATGTATGAAATGAATGATAAAATTAGTTTACTCATTGAGCTTGTGTAAGCTCACCCCTTTCCCCTAAACCCATGTATAGGTAGGGATAGAGGAGTCCTTTGGGGTTTGAGCAGCAGGAGTAGTTATAATAGGGTTATATGTGTGTTTTATATTTAGTGGACATGTAATATGTAAAGAAATAGTTACTATGCTAGTGTTTAAGTGAGATAAATGTTGTATCTTAAGTAAATGATGTATTTATGAATGGTTAAAATCTAAGCCAACTCCTTATGTGAGTGTATATGTGTGAACTAATTACACTTTAGTTGTGACATCCTCACTTTAGGTAGTCCATACATTTTACTATTTTGGTGACCAATGTCTATCCGAACAGCCAGAATATCTGGAACTATATTTAAACTAGAGTGGAGAGTCATAAATTACCTAAATAATGACAAGAAAAATTAAGGAAAATTTTAAGAAATGGAATGCAAAGAGGTTAAATGAGCCATAGCTATGACGATGGGTAACCTTAATGGGAAGTAACTGTGAAGACAGTTAGCAACCCTAGACCAGTGAAGAATCCTGTGAAATAATTATTGGGACTTAAGCAAAGGAATATTGAGGTTTAGATGATAATAAAATATCAAGAAAATACAAGAAAAATTATGTAAATTGATACAGACAATTTTAGCTCAGTAAGCACAACGAAGGGTATTTTGGTCATTTAACCTTTAAAGATGATTTTTGACCAATTTGTCCTTTTAAGTAAGTGAGATCCATGTCCTAAAATATGAATAAATATTGCCAAAAATTTAATTAAAAATGATAAAAGAAAGAAGAAAAAGAAATAAAAACAAATGAAATTTAAATCCTAATTATGACATCATGCATAAGTCACAATGATGCAATTAAAATTTACTAACCAATTAACATAAGACAAACACTTATAAAAGGATGAAAAGAAATCAAATAAATCAAAATTTTGGTCATCTTCTTCCTTCCAAAAGCCATGGCCGAACTCCATGGAAGAAATGCTCCACCATTTTTCTTTTTTTCTCACTTAATTTCCTAGCCAATCCTACCCCAAAACCCCTAAGTGTCTTCACCAAAAATTACTCCCATACCTTGAAGAAGCTAGTGAAGCCAAGAATTGAAGAAATTCTTAAAGTTTTACCAGACCAAACTTGGCTCTAAAGAGGTTAGTGCCTAAACTTTGCTTTCTCTGAAGGAGCGGAAGTATGAAAATTATTAGATTAGATTATTGAATTCAAAATTTTTCTTCTAGGGTCTCATGCATCATATAAGATTCATTATATACCTAATTGATTTTAATATTCAATTGCATATAAAAACCCTTTTAATATGTATTAGGATCTACATTTGCCATTTAAGATTTTAGAATTAACAAATTAATTGATTAGAACTCTAGATTGATACAAGAATATGTGCACTAACCTTTTGATACACTGTAGATGTGATTGGTACCTTTATGAAGCACCTAGGACCCCAAATATTATCCCTCTAGTTTGTCCACACCAAGATCACCAATGGCAGCCCCTTTAACAGCTTCTCTAGCTTTGCTAACCAATTAGAAATTAGGGATTTGCCTTTAGGGAGGTTGTAGATGTATATAGGATACTAGAAACAATTTCTAGCAATTTTTATTCAAGAGAATATGGGCAATTCTCTTTGAATTGATGAGAGAAGAAAAAAAAGAGAGGAAGAAGTCATAGAGGTGGCGGAACCTATGAGATAAAGATCAAAATGTTATATTTGTTCTTTCATTCTTTCCCTTTTATAATTAGGTCATCACTTAAAACCCTTACCACATGTCATCTTCTAATTGCATCTTAATTTTAATTGACCTAATCACATTAGGCCAAGTGTCAAAGCTAGGTTTAATCTTGACTTTGATCATCATGCATGATAGGAAGACAAATGACAAACCATGATGCCATGTGTCACCATCTCATTGTGCCACATGTCACCCTGTGAAATGACCAAATTACCTTTGTGTTGTAATTTTGAGTCCTCAACTCAAAATAATTATTTCTCCTCTTCTAATTAATTTATATTAAATATAAATTAATTAATTAATCTCTATTAATTAATTTCTCATAAGTAAATTCATGTTTAAACACTTTAAATATAAATTTAACTTTTACTATACATCCAATAACCTAGATTTGGTTTCAAGCCATACTAGGGACTTTACAATCTAATTGCAAACCAAATCTATTTAATTAATCAATTAAACTCTTTAACTAATTAATTAAATCACATTTAACTTGGTGATTACTTATGTATGTGTGTGACTCACTAGGCTTATCACTAATTGGCAATGAGATATGATATCAACTCTTAATATCATTAAAACTCTTTTTTACCATAAATGATTTCTCTAAATCATTTTAGACACCTTATAAACCAAGGTTAACACCTAGCATAGCATTCCATGGGCACCCAATCAGTAATAAGGAATACCTTAAATGAACTTATAATCATATGTTATCATGCACTAGAATCTCTCTGTTGCAAAATCCCAATTCGAGCTAGAGTCATAGTTCACGTCAAACCCCATTTGCTATGAATATTGTGTTCTCTTTTAATTGTAGTTCTTGATTAAAAAGATTTTTCTCTTCAGAAACTCTTTTCTTATTAAATCTGTCTTTCCTGGCCAGGAACTTGAAACATCAAGAATAATTAAATGAACATTAGATTTTATCTCTATTTACTTAGGGTAACAGATTCCATCTTGATCAACAACTATCTCCATATACAACTGGTAGGAACCAACACATGCCCATATACCCATACACAGTACAAATATTAAAGCAGTATCAAACTCAAACTACCTATATATAAGATAACTGTGCTATCTCATGTCTAAAGATTATATACACTGATATGATTTATGACAATGTATTGATAAGAGTAAACTTCCACGTGATTGTCATAAGTGTCACTGGTTTGGACTACTTATCATGCTTAAGTGCCTATCATGTTTGTTATATGACATGAGACTCACCATTCCATCTTATTTACATCTCATATAAATAACTTAGGAACAAACATGATTATAATCTTTCTGGATAAGTCATGCCCTTATTGTGAAGTATCCTCGATTGTGAACCAATTTATGATACTTTGTGCTATAAATACTGTCACTCATATTCTTAACAACTTAATAATAGAATTTCTAACAAAATATCGATGGACCTTTTCTATTACACATAAATATATTATGTAAATGGAAAAGTGAAAATGCCTTTTATTAAGAAAACATGTACAAGATACATATTAAATGATATGCTCTAGGTCATACTACTAACAATCTCCCACTAGCACTAGAGCCATTCATTGTAATATCTTAGACCCATCTTCTCAAGATGTCGTCTAACTGAGCTTGTGACATAGGCTTAGTGAATGGATCAGCTACATTTTCAGCTGATACTATTTTCTGCATGGCTACATGGCCTCGCCCAACTATCTCTCTGATAATGTGGTAGTGCCTTTTTATATGTTTGGATTTCTGGTGAGACCGGGGTTCCTTAGCCTATATGACTGCTCCATTATTGTCACAGTAGAGTGGAACTGCTGACTTAATGGAAGGAACTGCTGCAAGTTCTATCATAAACTTCTTTATCCAAACAGCTTCCTTTGTAGCATCTAATGCAGCAATATACTCAGCCTCTGTAGTGGAATATTCAGTCATACTCCGTTTGAAACTCTTCCAACTGACTGCACCTCCATTATAAATGAACACATACCCAGAGGTAGACTTTCTTTCATCGATATCTGATTGGAAATCAGAATCAGTATAACCATCCAATTGCAAGTCACTACCTCCATATATCAAGAATAAATCCTTAGTTCTTCTCAAGTACTTAAGGATATTTTTAACAGCTATCCAGTGTTCTAAACCTGGATTGGATTGAAATCTGCTAGTCAAACTAACAGCATATGTAATATCCGGCCTAGTACACAATATTGCATACATCAAACTTCCAATAGCAGAAGCATATGGAATCCTGGCCATTTTATCTCTTTCTTCAGGTGTCTTTGGAGACATCTCTTTAGAAAGGTGGATACCATATCTCACTGATAACAATCCTCTCTTGGAATTAAGTATGTTAAACCTCTTTAACACCTTTTCCAAGTATAGACTTTGGGATAAACTAATTATTCTTTTTGCTCTATCTCTATAGATGCGAATCCCAATAATATAGGTTGCCTCCCCTAAGTCTTTCATGGAGAATGTATTTGACAACCATACCTTTACAGTTGTCAACATACCTGTATTATTACCCATCAACAAAATGTCATCCATATATAAGACAAGGAAAGTGACAGCACTATCACTAACCTTCTTATATACACATGGCTCATCCTCATTTTTGATAAAACCAAATGACTTAATGGCTTCATCAAAAAGAATAATCCAACTGCTCTAAGCTTGTTTCAACCCATAAATGGATCGCTTTAGCTTGCATACTTTAGAACCATTTTGGGATTCAAAATCCCTAGGTTGTTCCATGAAAATGTTTTCTTCAATGTATCCATTGAGAAAATTTGTTTTGACATCAATATGCCAAATCTCATAATCATAGTATGCAGTTATTGCTAATAGAATCCTAATTGATTTAAGCATGGCAATAGGCGAAAAAGCCTCCTCACAGTCGATTCCTTACCTTTGGCAAAACCCTGTTGCTACTAGCCTTACTTTATAGGTCTCTGCCTTTTCATCAGAACCAATTTTCTTCTTGAAAATCCATTTATTCCCTATAGGTACAATGTAACACCCCTATTTGCATAGCCTGGTAAATTATACTATTCCGGTGATCGGTGTCGGTCTAGACAATTAAGAGGACTAGAACTATGTTTAAGACATATAGAAAAGCTCTGATAAAAAATAAATAGTGATTACCAGATGGAAAAGTAAAAATAAGAAAACAGAATATAAAAAGTTAAATGAGCTAGGAGTCATAGCGATGGGTGACCTTCCCGAGAAGTGACTGCGAGGTCAGTCTTAACTCAAATTTCGAACCAAAAAATTTGATGCCGCGGTCCTTAGGACTATTACGAACCTAGTGGAAAAGAGAAAATCACAGAAAAGAGCTGATAAGTAGGTCAAATAATTAGGTTAAGGCTCTAGAAGAAATGCCGAATTATTTGCAAATCGGATCAAACTGGCGAGGGGCAAATTAGTCAACTCACCCCTAGAGGTGACTCTTGACCTAGTTTTCCAATAAAATCTGAGAAATGAAAATTTTGAAGTATAGATTTAAATTGAAAAAGTATGAAGAAAATAAAGGAAAAGAAAAGAAAATTAAAATAAGAAATATGACATCACTAGTGTGACCTAAGCATGACTTAATAATTTTATATTTTCTAATTATGACAATTATGGGATAATGACATAAAATGACAAGAAAAGAAAAAAAAAATTTACATCTCCATTTCTTCTTCCTTGTGCCGTCTCCCACACCTCTCTCTTCTCTCCCATCTTTCTCTCACAAACCACCATTAAAGCTCATTTGGAGCTTGATTAAACACCAAACTTAGCCCTAATTTCCCAACTCACTTAATTAAACTTTGCCCTTGCAACTTGAAAAGAAGATTGAAGAAGGAAAAGGAAGAAGAAATTGAAGAAATTAGAGCTTGAGAAATTGAAGAAAGAGGTTAGTGGTGAATTTCAATTTCTCTCTTTTAATTTATGCACATATAATTGAATTAACTTAGGAATTGTATAAAATCAAACAAAAATGTTAGATTAAGGGACTAATGGAATTTCGGCCAACATTAGAAGGGGTAGGGTTTGATGGATTTTGAGGGAATTAAAAGTGTAATTAAGCTTAATTTAGTGTTAAGATAGTGTTTATACACTTTAATTGCAAGAATTTAATCAAGTAGAAAAGTTAGAGTTTTTGACCCTTAGGGTTTGGGAGGAAAAATTGAGGATTTGATAAATTAATTTACTTTGACCTAAGTGAGGTTTAAAATGGTTAAATGGTGTAATTTAGAATGTGTAGAATGATGAGAAGTTAAGTCAAATTCGTATTGGTGAGGGGTCACTACTGGATAGCATAATGTAGGTCTATTTCAGGGATCAAAACTGAAATTTTACCAACCCAATTAGTGTGAGACTAATTGGGAATGAAAATAGACATATAAAGACACAATTTTTATTCAGAAACCATGCCCAGAAAATGATATTTAGATAGTGAACAATTAGGTCAAATCTGGGTAATGTGCACTGCCACTGTACAAAAATGACCACTTGTTCATTTGGCCATAACTTGGCTTAGGCAAGTCCAAATGACCTGATTTTTGTGGCATTGAAAAGGTATGACATAACACTACAACTTTCATGAAGAACACCAACCCAAATTCTACCCATAACCAAATGAAATTGCCACCCAAATTTAGTTGTCCAAAACTGCCAAAACCTAAATAAGCCTAGAAATTCTGGGTAACACCAATCCGGCCAACCTTAGTATAATGACCATATCTTGGCCTAAAAAACTCCAAATGGAGTGATTCAAAAAGGGAATTAAAGATAAAACAATGAGGAACAACTTTGATGAAGGACACTTAGCCAAATTTCCACAGTAACCAGACCAATGGAACAATGCAAAACAGGGGATCAAAACTGAAAAATGCCAATTTCTCTTAGGAGAGTTAGAAATTGAAATGGAAACCAAGACCAATAAATTTGACACTTAAAATGTGGTATGTGGGTGTAATTGGAATTTACATACCTATTAAGCATGAGAAAGTTAATATTTTGACTTGAATAGTGCCATAAATAGTAACCCCAAAATGCAAATTTCAAAGAATGTTAATTTAAGCATATTAGGGCTAGAATTCAGTAGACATGAATTATTTATTAGATTTATTATAAGTTATGATACTGAAACACTGTAAATTGTGTGTTTCAATTGAAAAAGAGACTGGAAAGGGATCTTCAAGAAAAAATCAAAATTTGGAGTAAACTAGTCAGCAAAGAGGTTTGTGCACAATAAACTTTAATTTATCATTTTCTAATTAAAAACTTATTTAGCTATGCATTGTGAATTAGTTGTACTAATTATGGGTTTCGAGAAATGCTGTGTTGCCATTTTATGAATGGAAATTTAAATTGGAAATTGATTTGTGTTTTGCGTGAAATGTTTGAATAATTTGATTTAAATTGTTTTTTATTCACACTTGGCATAGCAATATCACTATGTTCCTCCTCCTTTTATGGGGTGAGTTTGACTATATTCCTCCCTCTTTGGCTTTTCAGTCAAGAGGTGAGTTCAGATGAGTACTCATTAGCTAGCTAGCCACCTCCCTCATTGATTTCGATTAGTGGGGTGAGTATGCCTTGTCGTGATATACACATGGCATGTTCGGAAATTTTGTGTCATGGCCTAAGTTGTGTTAGTGATTGGCAACACTGTGTTTATTAAATTGTTTGATCAAATTTGTGTTATATTAAGTTTTGAAAATTGTGAAATATTTAAATTGTGATTTATGATAACTGTGATTTGAAAATTGAAATGTGATTGTAAAATATTTGAACTGTGAATTAAAAACAAATGTTTTATATTTTATATTTTATATTTTATTGTGCACCACTGAGTATTTTTATACTCAGCGATAGCTTTCTTTGCTGTCGCAGATAGAAACAAGGAAAAAGGCAACAGAGTGAGCTGCTGATTGTTGGGACTACACTGAGGTTTTTTTACGGGTATTTAGTTATACCCTTGTATGTTAGATTTTGATTATGCATGTAAATATATGTGTGTAAATTATTTGAGTAGATGTATAAAAATTTTGAAATGTTATTATGGGTGTGTAATGGAAGTGCAAATTATTGTAATGTTCAAACTTATTTTTGAGTTTTGTAATGAATAAAGTTATTTAATATTATTTCTGAAGACAATTGAATTGAGAATTGTTTTGAATTATGGAGATTAGTTGGATTTGTAATGATTTGAGTTTTAGTGGTTGCAATTTGGTAGAAATGAATTATTAGGAAGTGTTTTTCATAGGTTTTGAAGAACTATTTTTCTCATATATAGACGGTACTCTGCCGAAAATTTTTTAAAATTTGCGTAAAAATAAAAATATACAAAAATTTTAACTAGTCTTTAAACTTTAATTAAATGTTTTTAATACCTGCTATAAATGCTCACCACTTTCAAAAAGTAAGAAAATTATTTTAAAATCCCTTGTAGTATATTTAATGGGTTATCGGTAGGCGAAGTACGGTAATTCATTAGATGTACTACGGGATCATATTACATCTTACTGAGGGGTAGGGTGTGACATACAATACCTTCAAGTGGGTCAACAAGATCCCAAATTTGATTCTTATACATGGAATCAATTTCAAATTTCGTAGCTTCAATCCATTTTGAAGAGTCTATATCTGATATAGCTTCTTCATAAGTAAGTGGATCATTTCCATGATCTACTTTTTCATGAGTAAACAACTCTTGTTCTTCTTCATGAAGAAAACCATATCTCACCAGTGGGTGAGATATCCTTATTGATCTGCGAGGAACAGCTGTATATGTTTCATCAATAGGTGTAAGTTGACTAGATGGATCTATATCCATCTGATCTGTTGGTTTGTCAGAATTCTCCAATTCTAACTCTATTTGCCTTCCTTTGCCTCCTTCTTGAACAAACTGTTGTTCAAGAAATGTGGCATTTCTACTTACCACAATCTTTTGTGATGTAGGAAAATAACAATAATATCCAAAACTCTCTTTTGGATATCCACCAAATCTACCTTTTTCTGATGGTTTCTAATTTATCAGTGTTCAGCTTTTTGATATAAGCCGGACAACCCCAAACTTAACATGCTTAAGACTTAGTTTTCTTCTATGCCATATCTCATAAGGTGTGGAAGATACTGATTTTGATGGAATCCTATTTAGAATATGCAAAGCTGATTCTAATGCAAATCCCCAAAAGGAGATTTGCATACCAGTATAGCTCATCATACTGCGTACCATATCTAATAGGGCATGATTTCTCCTTTCAGATACACCATTCAGCTGTGGTGTTAGTAGAGGAGTCAGCTGGGAAACAATGCCATGTTCTTTCAAGTATTCATCAAATTCAGTACTCAAGTATTCACCTCCATGATCTAATTAAAGAGCTTTAATACTTTTTTCTGTTTGATTTTCTACTTCAGATTTAAATTCTTTGAACTTTTCAAAGGATTCATGTTTGTATTTCATCAAATACAAATACCCAAACCTTGATTTGTCATCAGTAAAGGTAATAAAATAATGAAAATCGCCTTTAGGCATTTCTCTAAATGGTCCACATACATCACTATGTATTAGCTCCAAAATATTTTCAGCTCTTAGCCCTTGTTCAACAAAGGGTGATCTAGTCATTTTGCCCTAAAGGTAGGATTCATAAGTTGGAGTAAGTTCAGAACTCAATGAGGATAAAATCCCCATTTTCTCCGGCTTTGTAATCCTATCTTCTGCAACATGACCTAACCTTAAGTGCCAAATATATTTTGAACTTGAGTTGATTTTCATCATAGTATTACATTCATTTAGATTACTTGCATTTAATTTGTATCTATTATTATTATCTAAATAATAAAGACCATCATGCATATAACCTGAACCAACATATTTATTTTCAAAATAAATATTACAAATATCATCTGTGAACTGAAATTCATAGCCATTTCTAGTCAAACTAGATATATAAATGATGTTCTTAAAAGCATCAGGTACATATAAGATATTATTCAAACACAAAACATGTCCAGATATGTAAAAAGATTTAAATCCTATGGCTAAAGCTTCAACAGTTGAGCCATCGCCAATCTAGAGTCTAACATCTCGAGAACGCAAGCTGATACTGTTTGCTAGTTTCTGCATATCATATGAAATGTGAGAATTAGCACCAGTATCTAAAACCTAAGCTGTAGATGAACTATGAGTATCATCAGAATCTAAATAACAAGACATAGACATACCTTCTGAAGGTTTATCCTTCTTGTCCTTCAGAAAAGCAAGATACTCTGGGCAGTTCCTTTTCCAGTGCCCATCTTTCTAGCAGTGGAAACACTTTCCTTTGCCTCCATCAGCTTTGGTCTTCCCTTTTTGTTTAGCTATCTTTTTGGAAGGACTAGGAATTTGAGGTTTTTTTTTCTTATTGCCCTTCTTCTTGTTGGACTTTTCAGCAGAAGAAGATGTAATCAAAGCTACCTCTTTTCCTTTATTGCCCGACATATTCTTTTGGGTAATAACCAGCATGTTAAGTAAACCAGCCAAGGTGTATTCCTATTTAGTCATATAGAAATTTGTCACAAAATTTCCAAATGACTCAGGTAGGGATTGAAGGATCAAATCCGTCTACAGTTGGAAATCCATGTTAAAGTTAAGATGTTCCAGCTACTCAATAAGCCAAATCATCTTGTGGACATGATCCCCAACATTCTGTCTCTTAAACATCCTCATTCGAAATAGCTGCCTAGATATCTCATACCTGGCATTCTTGCTATACTCACCATACAACTCTTATAGGTAAAGGAGGATCTCACTTGCACTTTGCATGTTCTCATACTGCTTTTGTAACTCATTACTCATAGAAGCAAACATATAACACTTGGCTCTCATATCATGCTCCTTCCACTTGTCCAAAGTATTATGTTCCTCTTGAGTAGCCTCTGGAGGTAAGGGACTAAGAATATTTGAGTCTAGAACATATCCTATATGTTCAAGGTTCAGGACAAGTTTCAAATTTCTAAGCCAATCAGAAAGATTAGGTCCTAGCAACCTATTGTGATCAAGTATGCTCACAAGGATATTGGATGGTGGTGGTTGTTGTGTGCTCATTATTATCAGAAGAATAACTACATAAAATAACTAGATTAATTAGTAAATGTATCATGTAATTAACCAAAATAATTATGGTCTTTTAATCAAATTGGTCCTCCCACTAACTTAGCGAATTCTACACTTCCATAGTGGGAGACGGAAATCCTAGTTAGATGGATTTCTAGTGGGTGATTGAATTCTTATAATCTTATTGATCATCCTCAGGCACATCCATTATTGGAATTACAATAAACTATAAGTGAGCAACTCCTTGCCCATCACATCTCATGTGAGGTTCAATTCTTTATCTAGCCCTTAATGCTCAAAATCTCAGGCACATCCATTATTGGCTTATCTTGCATTAGTTAAGTTGATCCCATTGAGCTAGTAAACATGTAAATAATTTTAATATCCTCAGGCACATCCATTATTGGCCACCAAACCATTTACATATTTACAACATCTCATGCTTAATAATTATTCTTAAGAAAGTCTCTTAAATTAATTGCATCATATGCAAGTATTTAAAATTTCTTAAAATAATTGCCTCAATGGAGGGCCCATGATATAATTACATTTAATTATACCATTTCCAACTAAAAAATCCATATTTGAATATGATTCAAACAAATTTAAAAATTTAGATTTGAATCACATTCAAACAAATTAAAAAATTCAGATTTGAATCAAAATTTAATTGTATGATTAAAACTCCTAATTAAGCATTTTAATTAGTGATGGGCCTAATTATGGGCCTTGAAATCAAGCCCACACTCAAGCCCAAAATCCATGCGCATGCTTAGACCCATCAAACATGGCCAAACCATGCGCACCATCATGTTGATAACCAAGCCGCCAACTTTGTTGGTCCAACCAGCAATGAAACAATTAACTCTTGATCAAATCACATATTGAACAATCTAAATGACAAATATAGTGGCTTTGATACCAATTGAAGGAGCAGAAGCATGAAAATTATTAGATTAGAACATTGAATTCAAAATTTTTCTTCTAGGGTCTCATGCATCATGCAAGATTCATTATATACCTAATTGATTTCAATGTTCAATTGCATATTAAAACCCTTTTAATATGTATTATGATCTACATTTACCATTTAAGATTTTAGAATTAACAAATTAATTGATTAGAACCCTAGATTGATACAAGAATATGTGCACTAACCTTTTGATGCACTCTAGATGTGATTGGTACCTTTGTGAAGCACCTAGGACCTCAAATGTTGTCCCTCTAGTTTTTCCACACTAAGATCACCATTGACATCCTCTTGAACAGCTTCTCAAGCTTTGCCAACCAATTAGAAATTAGGGATTTGCCTTCAGAGAGGTTGTAGATGTATATAGGATACTAGAAACAATTTCTAGCAATTTTAATTCAAGAGAATATGGGCAATTCTCTTTGAATTGATGAGAGAAGAAGAAGAAGAGAGGAAGAAGGCATAGAGGTAGCAGCATCTATGAGATAAAAATCAAAATGTTATATTTGTTCTTTCATTCTTTTCCTTTTATAATTAGGTCATCACTTAAAACCCTTGCCACATGTTATCTTTTGATTGCATCTTAATTTTAATTGACCTAATCACATTAAGCCAAATGTCAAAGCTAGGTTTAATCTTGACTTTGATCATCATGCATGATAGGAAGGCAAATGACAAACCATGATGCCATGTGTCACCATCTCATAGTGCCACATATCACCCTGTGAAATGACCAAATTACCCTTGTGTTGTAATTTTGAGTTCTCAACCCAAAATAATTATTTCTCCTTTTCTAATCAATTTATATCAAATATAAATTAATTAATTAATCTATATTAATTAATTTCTCATAAGTAAATTCATATTTAAACACTTTAAATATAAATTTAACTTATACTATACATCCAATAACTTAGATTTGTTTTCAAGTCATGCTAGGGACTTTGCAATCTAATTGTAAACCAAACCTATTTAATTAATCAATTAAACTCTTTAACTAATTAATTAAATCACATTTAACTTGGTGATTACTTGTGTATGTGTGTGACTCACTAGGCTCATCACTAATTGGCAATGAGATATGATATCAACTCTTAATATCATCAGAACTCTTTATTACCATAAATGATTTCTCTAAATCATTTTAGACACCTTATAGACCAAGGTTAACACCTAGCATAGCATGCCATATGTAACATCCTCCCGGTAGCAACTCCGTACATTCTACTGTTCCGGTGACTGGTGTCGGTCCGGACAGCTAGAACGTCCGGAAAAATATTTAAACTAAAGTGAGAAATCATAATTAACTCAAATATTAATAAGAAAAATTTAGTAAAAATTTTAGAAATAAAATGCAATTAAGTCAAATGAGCCGGTGCCCAAGTTATGGGTAACCCAGAGGTAAGTTGCGGTTCTCGCAACTAGGAGCCCTAGACCCAGGTAAAAATTCATAAAATAATTTTTGGGACTCCAGAGAAGGGTCATTGAGGTTTCTATGGCATTAGAATGCCAAGAAAATATTTAGAAAAATTTTTCAATCGGTACAGACGATTTTGACCCGTTAAGCCAAACGGAGGGCATTTTGGTCATTTCGCCTTTAGAGACGATTTTCGGCCGACTTGTCCAGTTAAGTAAATAATTATTATGACTCAAAATATGAATAAATATTGCTAAAAATTAAATTGAAATGTGGTAGAAAAGAAAAGAAAAGAAAAATAGTGGAAATTAAGGATAATGACATCACATGATGTCATTTACTTTCTCCCAACCAATCACCATTTAACAAGCTTTCTTAAATCACTTAAAAGAGTCAAAGAATACCAAAAAAATTCTGCTCTTCTTCTTCTTCTTCCTCAAGACGTGAACCTCTCCTCCATAACCCTCCATGAAAACTTTCTTCAATTACTTCCATTTTCCCATGAATTTCCACTATAAAACCCTAGACACCTTTCATTAAAACTTGTCCACTCATCTTGGGAAAGTGTTTGGCAGCCTAGAAAAGGAAAGAAAGTGAAGTTTGAGCTTGGAAAAATCTGCCCTACAAGAGGTTAGTGCACATATACACCTAAAGCTCTTTATTTCTATGTTAGAGACTTGAAATAAGTAAGAATTTGTAACTAAAATGAATAAAAACTATGTGTAGGTATGCCATGAATTTCGGCAGCCCTAAGGAAGGAATGAATTTGATGGTTTTAATGGACTTAGAATGAATTAGAGATTGTGTTCAAGGTGTATATACACATACATAATGAATGAAAGTGTTTAACTAGGTGTATGGGTGAATTAAAATGGGAAATTAGGGTTTTGGGAGTGAAAATTTGACTTGGCTTATGAAATTGTTAAAGAACATTCTAATGGTCAATTAGTGACCATTTGAGGGAATTTGACCATAATTTGGACTGAAATATAGCATGGCAAAGTGAATGAGTATGCTGCCCAAAGAGTGCAGCAGGGTGGCTGTGATTCCAGCCCACTTGGACTGCCATATCTTTGGCTGTGTTGGTCCAATTGGTGTTTGGCCAATTGGACATGAAACTAGACTTATAATGGCACATTTTTGCTGAATAAACCATGCCCAAAAGACCAAAGCAAGTGGACCAAAAGTTGGCCCCAATCCGGGTACCCTGCAAGCCAATTCTGCATAATGACCAAATGAACAATAACTGTTCATTTGGCCATAACTCACTGTAGAAATGGTCAATTGACCTGAAATTTTTACAGCAACAAGTTAAGACATAGAAAAACAACTTTCATGAAGAAACCTACCCCAAATTATGACCAGAACCTAACCCAAATGGCAGTCACAATCACTGTTCATGGTACTGTAGATTTGGTAATTCTGCAGTTTTTCCAATCCGGCCAGCTGTGGTTTTTGAACCATATCTGGAGCTACAAAACTCCAAATGGAGTGATTCAAAAAAATAAATTCAACTAGACAAAATAAGGAACAACTTTCATGTTTACCATTTCCTCAAATTCCCACTGCAACAGTGCTTAATGGAACAGTAAAATTAGGCTTCAAAAACTGAAAATTCTGCCCTCTTGGTTTTAAGTTTAGAAATGGTATGGGTGCTCGATTCCAACAAGTTTTAAATGTAAAATGTGGTACATGGGGAGTGTTAAAACCAATGCACCTATTTTCTATCCAAAAGTCAACATTTTTGTTGACTAATAAAGTGAATAGTGACACCAAAACTTGAAATATGAAATGTACTTACATGAATAAATTATTGAATGAATAAATGTGATAAAAGTGTCATTTGTGATTTAGGTTCCCATCAAGAGAGAAAGGTTAGCCCATTTTCCACTCTAAAATTGTCCAATGGAATAGTAAACTTAGGTAGTAAAAACTGAAAATTTAGAAATGCATATAGGGGACTTTAAATTGCAATTGGCAATTAATACTAGCAAATGTAAAACTCAAAATGTGGGATCTTGGTGTAATTAGGATTAATATATCCATTAAGTATAAAAAAGTCAATATTTTGGTTGACTAGTAAGGTGAATAGTAATCAAAATGATTAGTAAATTAAGATGAAGACCTAGAACCAATTCTAAGCTTAAATGCTTAGAATTGTATGACAAATGTGGACTATGCATCCTAGTCAAAATTGTTAAAAAGAAATTAAGGCCATAAATTTGAAATCCATGAAATATTCATGGATTACTTGAAACATGAAAAATAAGTCACCTAATTGATGTGAATAGATAGTTAGGGCTTATATGCCCATCATAAATGGAATTCATAAAATATTAGTAACTCAACTTGAAATATAAAATTTGTAATTACATAAGTAGATTCTTGAATGTATAAATGAGAAAGGAAAAATGTTTTGAATACAATGGTACATGTGAACCATTGTTTAGAATTGTGATCAATATGAATAACATAATGAATGAATAAATGAACCATATTAATGTATGAATGAGACATTAGTTCTCATTATTGTAGAGAGGAGAAGTATTTTGAGTACAATAGTATAAAAGGATAATTGATGTGAATTGTGATTATATAAATGATCAAATGAATGTATGAATTATAATTGAAATTTATCATGAAATAATGAAGTCATAAAACACAATATATTAATATTTAATGATATTATGTGCCCTTGTATTGCCTAGACATGTGTATCAGATTGGATAGTTTGGCATGCCAATAGGGTATTGTTTTAGCAGTACTGCGAAAGGCTTTATGCCTGTGTTCATGGCTTTATGCCCGTATTCATGGCTTTATGCCCGCATTCATGGCTTTATGCTTATGTTCATGGCTTTTATGCCCGATTATGTGTTATCATGGCTTTTTAACCATACTGATTGCATACGTGGTTGACGTTCTGCGTCCCATGGTATGACGGCCCGAGGCACCGCGGTGTCCAGTGCCAACGACCCGTTATCCAGTTTAGTCAGCCAGTCGTAGGTTACTTGGGCAGTGTAATTTATTGAAATAAATTAAGACTATTAGTAATTGAAATATTAAAAATTAAATAAATGAGTTAATAAGACTTCAAAAGAATTGGTTACAATTATGAAATGATCTAAACCACATAAAAATTATTAAGTAAAAATGATAAAAGAGTTGCAAAAATAGGTATAACTTAACTAAATATTTTAAATGTACCTTCTATTGCCATATGAATATAAATTGAGTATTTTCATTAATTCTGTATATTGTACATTATCACTGTGAATTTCGGAATTAAACGCTTCCAAAGCGAAACAAATGAGAACAAAAGATAATTAATATTAGACACATTGTATTAAATTAAATTGATTCTTAACTATTCAAATTATGCTTCGTTCTTTCTTTATTTGTATATTTTATTTTCTTGTTGTATTATTGCACCACTAAGCAGCAATGCTTAGCGCGATGGATTTGTTTCCTCGCGCAGGTACTTTGACTAAGATATTTGGAGTCCAGATCTGCAGAAGTGTCTGAAGTATTCAAGGTTGTCACCTCCTCAGCAATGCATGTAGATAGGGCCCATATAGATCATATTTTATATTTTGTATAAAATGCTTAGAAATTATATTGTAATGTATATTATGAACAAGTAATTAATAGCAACGTGATGTAAATTAATTAATTAGCTTTTTCATATGTAATTAATTTATATACCATGTAAATTATGAAATTTTGTAATTATTTTGTAAATTATGTAAATTAAGAAAATTTTAAAATTTTGCTTATGTAATTTGAGAATGTTTACATATGAATTGAGTATGAATGGAAATGTATGGAAATGATTATGAAATTGATTAGCATGGATAAGATTTTATTTTAGAAATATCGTTGAATTTCAAACAGGTGAATATTGAAATACGCCAAATGATAATAAAATAGGGGAAACTCCGCTGGTTTCCCCGTCGAAAAATAATTGATATTAAATTAAATGAATTCAAAATTATTTTAAAAAAAAATAAAGTAAGATAAGTTAGGGTGCTCCGGCACCGAATGTAACACGCCTTGCTCGGCTACACTATAGTCGGGTGAGGGGTGTTACACCATAGCCACTCAATCAGTAATAAGGAATATCTTAAATGAACCTATAATCATATGTTACCATGCACTAGAATCTCTCTGTTATAAAATCCTAATTCGAGATGGAGTCATGGTTTATGTCAAACCCCATTTTCTATGAATATTATGTTCTCTTTTAATTACAGTTCTTGATTAAAAAGATTTTTCTCTTCAGAAACTCTTTTTTGATGAAATCTGTCTGTCCTAGCCAGGAACTTGAAACATCATGAACAATTAAATGAACATAAGATTTTATCCCTATTTACTTAGGGTAACATATTCCATCTTGATCAACACCTATCTCCATATATAACTGGTAGGAGAAAACGCATGCCCATATACCCATACACAGTATAAATATGAAAACAGTATCACACTCAAACCACCTATATACAAGATAACTGTGCTATCTCAGGTCTAAAGATTATATGCACTGATATGATTTATGACAATGTATTGACAAGAGTAAACTTCCATGTGATTGTCATAAGTGTCACTGGTTCCGCCTACTTATCATGCATAAGTGCCTATCATGTTTGTTATATGGCATGAGACTCACCATTCCATCTTATTTACATCTCATATAAATAACTTGGGAAAAAACATGATTATAATCTTTCTGGATAAGTCATGTCCTTATTATGAAGTATCCTCGATTACGAACTAATTTATGATACTTTGTGCTAGAAATATTGTCACTCATATTCTTAACAACTTAAGAATAGAATTTCTAACAAAATATCAATGGACATTTTCTATTACACATAAATATATTATGTAAATGGAAAAGTGAAAATGCCTTTTATTAATAAAACATATATGAGATATATACTAAATGATATACTCTAGGGCATACTACTAACATTCTCCTCCTTTAAATCTTACAATTAGGTGGAAATAAGCTAGAATTGCATGAAAAATAAAGGAAAAAAAGTGCATGTTTGAGTGAAAGGGAAATTTAGTCAGCCATGGTAAAGGGAGAGATTGTTGTGTTTAATTGTATGTAGATACAAATATTAACATAGACAAGATGAAATATTTGATATATATGTTGATTTGCCTATGGTAGTAAGAGATGCTAATTGTGAAGTTAGGGCTTTAAAGGGAAATTGGAGATTTGATGATATGATGCTCAATTGAAGTTGTTGAGACCAAATATTAGCCATTTTATGTGAGTTGATTGAGTTTTGATGTGGATCGTTGAATTGAATTGAGAATTGAATGTATTGCCTTTATGCGGGAAATTGTAGACTTTGAGACCAGTGGGTTTGGGTAGCTATAAGTTGAATTGTGTAGCTTCAATTGGTATAAGGCCAATTGGAGGTGAAATTAGGGACATAATGCCACATTTTTCATGAAGAGACCCTACCCAGAAAACTAACACAAAGTGACCTCATTGTGGCTTGAATCCAGGTAACCAAAATTTGGACCTGGAAAAATGACCATATGAACAGTAATTGTTCAAATGGCCATAACTTTGTATAGAGAAATCCAAATGACCTGATTCTTGAACCCATGGAAAGCTTTGACATAATAGAACAACTTTCGTGAAGAACAGAAACCCAAATTCTGACCATAACCTAATCAAATGGCTAACCAAAATTAACTCATCAAAACTACCAGAACCAAGAATTGCCCAGAAATTCTGGACATGGACCAATCCGGCCAGTTATGGTACAAATGCCATAACTTGAGCTACAAAACTCCAAATTGAGTGATTCAAAAAGGGAATTAAAGTAGAGACATTAAGAAACAACTTTGATGAAGAAAAAGTTAGCCAAATTTCTACTGTAGATTGGTCCAATGGAACAGTAAACTTAGGTGACAAAAATTGAAATTTTGAAAATACTTCTAGAAAGACTTAAATTGCAATTGGCAGCTAATGCCAACAAGTTTATAATCCAAAATGTGGTACTACCATAAATTTAGAATTTGTATTCTTATTATTTATGAAATAGTCAAAATTTTGCATGAATAGTAATGTGAATAGTAATCACAATGACATTAAATGCAAAGAATCAACATTGACCTGAAATTCTAGACTTGGATCTACCTGACCAGTTTTGGCCAAAAATGCCATAACTTGGCCCACAAAACTGCAAATGTAGTGAAACTAAAGCAAAAATCTCTATAGGACCTAGAACTACAAATTTGGTGTTTTGACTAAAACTCAGAACCTAATGGAACATACACAATTTGCTAGGACAAGTTAGTACTTCTAATCCTGAATTTCTGAATTTGAGGTGTTTGGTCATTTGACCCTCGGATGGTTGAAAGACCATAACCTTCTCTAGAAAACTTCAAATTGAATGATTTAATAGGGAAATTTAAGTTAACACATAAAGAAACAACTTCCATGAAGGAAGTATGGCCAAATATGTAACACCCCTCACCCGTCTACAGTGTAGCCGAGCAAGGCATGCTATATGGCGTGCCGGAGCACCTAGTCTGTGATTATCTCATTTTTTGAACTCATTTTGATTTTAAGAAGTCCATTATGTAAAATTCATATTATGCTAGTTCTATTTTCATACTTTAATGAAATCAGAGTTTCAAAAATAGTAATAAAAATCTGGCAAGGTGCCATCTGTATTTCGGACAAACTGTCCTTCCAAACCTGTTAAAAACAGTTCAATATGATAATATCAAAATCTCAACTATTTCACAGTCTCAATATTTCATCACAGTCTATTGATTTTTATAATATTTAAATAGTTTTAAAATACAATCCACTATAACTTAAATACATTCAGATACTCTCCATATAAAGTTATATGTATAAATTATTACAAACCTTAAAGTTTTAGAATATACAAAATTACATAACAAAATGTCAAAATACAACTGATAGTCATTACACAAGATCCTAAGTCCTACCATGTATGCAGTGTAGTGCAGATGACTCTGGACTTCTGTGCAGATTTGATATCTCACCCGGTCATAGGTCTGCTGGGCTCCCCAGCTGTGTCTCCAATACCTACGCATTACAAAAGCAATGCGCTAAGCAATTTTGCTTGGTGGTGCCAAATATAAAGAAATATACACTAAAATAAAGTAAATGAATTGTTTATGAATTTATGACATCGATATTCTTTACAGTTGTTGATTCTACTTTTATTTGCTAACCTTTCATTTTTGCTAATTTTAGTGGTGCTGTATGTCAGAAGATTGGATTTAGCTATTTGAATTTAATAATGCTTAAATTAACTGCCTGTGTAGCCTATACACTGACCAGACTGGATAAATGGATATACTGGCACTGGGTACCTAGTACCTCAGGCTGTCACACCATCGGTTACAAAGTGTCTCCCGGTTTGCAAACAGTGTGGCTAAAAAGCCATATAGTCAATCTGGCGATAAGCCAAGTATAATAACAAAATACGTATAGCCATTGTCTATTAAAGTCACAGTGCGGCATAATATGTCCTAAAAACACAATATGGCATATTGCATTTATAGAACAGCTGTTACAACCCTATTGGCATGCCAACCTATCCAAACTAGTCAACTAGGCAAACTAGGGCACATTATAAATTAATTGTTTAATTCTTCAATTTCTAGAGTTTACTAGCTATTATGTAATTTCATAAGTCAATGCAGATGTTGACCTTTTTAGGTAATATAAAAAAGTTGATTCTAGCATCAACATGTCACAATTTGTAATTCAATATGCTGCCAATATAGTGCAATTTACCATTTTTACAAGTTGGCATTCATTGCCCAATTACTTCAAGCATCAATGTATGTAAATGTCAAATTCTCAATTTTAGTGTGCTAGATTGGTCTAGCCTAAAGTCCTATTTCTCTTAGTTTTTAGCTTCTGGTCAAAGAAGAAAAATTGTAGCTCTATGTCTTATTGAACCTCTAGAAAAATTTCAGGTCATTTTGAGTTGTATAGACCAAGATATGGTCAATTTACTAAAGCTGGACAGATTGCACCTTTAGTGAAAATTTAGTCAATTTTAGGTCACATTTAGTTCTGGCAGTTTTGGTACCTGAAATTTTGCAAGCTATGTGACTTAGTTCCGGCCATTTATGGGCTTTGGTGTCTTCATAAGAATTGTAGCTCTATGTCTAAGCTATCCATGGTAAAAATTTCAGATCAATTGGACCTGTTTTGAGTGAGTTATGGTCATCCTAATGACTACTATTTATATGGTCAAAAATCTAGGTTTGCAAGGCTGCCATTACGAATTTGGTAATTTTTAAGGTCAGTTTCTAGGCAGAATTTTGGCAATATTTCTACATGAAAATTGACCTATTTGGTGTCTAGTTTCACCCCCCATTGGCTTCATACCAATTGGGTTCATAGTTTTGCACTTATGACCTAATTTAGGTGCTGCCAACACACACAACTTGCATTTGAACATTACACTTTCAATTTTGACAACCCTTCTCCTCCCAATACTTCAATATTCAATCATGGCACTTCTATGTATATGGTACACAATTCTAGCAAGGTATTTTGAATAGAACACTCAAGTGTTCAATGCACACAATACACCATTCAAGTTCAACATTTATTTCCACCAAAATTCAACATACCTCAATATCAATATTACACATACACTTCCATGGCAAATACATAAACTGCCCACCATTCAACACCATCATATTTCATTAATAAATTTCATAAACTCACACACAAATTCATGATATTATAGGCTGCCAAACATGGCAGTTTACCAAAGCATCAATGTCCCATTTTCAAATCCTTAATTCAAGCATTAACATGCACATACTTAGACATTAACCTACTATAACTTCTATTTGAGTTAATCAACCTTAATTCTCATTGATTAGAGGTAAGAAAAACTCAACCACAACAAACCTTCATAGCTGCTGAAAATGGGCAAGTTCATATCTCACTATTTTTTTCATTTCTCTTCACCAAACTACTCACCTCAATATAAACACAAGGTTTACTAAAGCTAGGGAGAAGATTTGGGCACTTACCACTTATGAGCTTTCTCAAAACTCTACCAAAACTCTTCTTTCTTGTTCCCAATATGTTTCCCAAGATATATAGCCCAACTTTAGTGAAGGAGCTTGAGAAAACTATGGCTTATTCATGATGGATATGAAGCTCTTGCTTGGGACGTTAATGGTGGTTTTGGGAGGAAATTATATTCGGCCAAGGAATGGATTGAAGGAAGAAGATGCTGAATAGTTGTACACATGTCCATTAGTGAAGTTTATGTACTCCCATAGTGCTCCACTAATCCTCCTTAATATATTATAATAATCCACTTTAGTTAATTTCCATTACACCCCTAAATTTCTTCCTAATTACCTTTTATACATAATTTCATTTTTCATTGCATTTTCAAAATATAATATCATTTATTTTTAATGGACATTGAGGTGAAAAGGCAATTCTAAGTGTCAAATGACCAAAATGCCCCACTTTGGGTTGTATTCCCGATTTTTCGGTAACACTGATTTTTGTCTGTTCCTCGATTTTTTGTTTTTTTATACTAATTTATTAATTTTCCTTTGATTTTTCTAGTGTCAATTACATTTCAATAAACCTTTACTTATGTCATGAAATTTAATTACGAGAGTTCCCCGCAGTCCTGGGGTCGACAACGGCCTTCCCAATGCGGTCACCCATCGCTGCGGTGCCGGCTCGTTTAACTTAGTTTCATATCCTCTCTTTTATTTTTCTTTAATTTTTTTTGTATTTTCTTTTTATTTATTTCATCATTATATGTCTGTTCACTATCACCGAAGTGTAGTTCCAGATATCCTGGCTTGCCAGGACTAACATTAGGTCACCAGAGCAACAAAACATACAGAACACGTATAGTGGGGATGTTACAACTTTTCCCCTCTAAATTAAAATTTTGTCCTCGAAATTTACTTGATGTGAAGAGCTGAGGGAACTGCTGCCTCATTGTCTCCTCGCTCTCCCATGTTGCCTCTTCCATGTTGTGGTGCCTCTATAGGATTTTCACTAGTGGAAATGTTTTGTTTCTAAGCTCTTTTACCTCTCTTGCCAAGATTTTAATTGGTTCTTTTTCATATGTCAGGTCAGGTTATACCATAATTTCTTCTGCTGAGATGACATGTGAAGGATCTGATCTGTATCTTCTGAGCATCGAGACATGGAACACATTATGTAACTTGTCCAGCTTAAGTGGTCAGGCTAATCTGTAGGCTATGGGTCCCACACGTTCAATAACTTCATATGGGCCAATGAACCTAGGGCTTAATTTTCCCTTTTTCTCGAATCTCAACACTTTCTTCCATGGTGATATTTTGAGAAATACCTTCTCGCCAACTTCATACTCAATGTCCTTTCTTTTCAAGTTAGCATAAGATTTCTGTAGGTCTGAGGCAACTTTCAGATTGGCCTTTATCAGTTTCACCTTTTCCTCTGTCTGTTTTATGAGAAATACCTTCTCGCCAACTTCATACTCAATGTCCTTTCTTTTTAAGTCAGCATAAGATTTCTATCGGTCAGAGGCAACTTTCAGATTGGCCTTTATCAGTTTCACCTTTTCCTCTGTCTGTTTTACCAGGTCTGGTCCCACTAGCTTATCTTCACCCAATTCAGTCTAACATACAGGTGTTCTACATTTTCTCCCATACAGTGCTTCATAGGGTGCCATTTGTATGCTAGCTTGATAGCTATTGTTATATGCAAATTCTGCCGGTGGAAGATATCTATCCCAGCTTCCCTCAAACTCAATAACACAACTCCTCAGCATATCCTCGAGGACCTATCACATATGTTCGGTTATTATTATCATTATCAATTCAATTTATTGTTTACAATAACTCAATGAGTTTCAAAATTTACCTGGATTATTCTTTCTGACTGTCCATCCGTCTGAGGATGAAAAGCCATACTAAAATGGAGTTGTGTGCCCAAGGATTCTTGTAATTTCTTCCAAAATCTAGATGTAAACCTCGGGTCTCTATTAGATATAATGGAAAGTGGAATTTCATGTAGTCAAACTATCTCACTTATGTACAATTCAGCTAGCTTTTCTAGTGAGTAGTCAATTCTAACTGGCGAAAAATGTGCTGATTTGGTCAACCTATCCACAATCACCCATACTGCATCATGCTTCTTTTGAGTGAGAGAAAGACCACTGACAAAGTCTATAGTGACTCAGTCCCATTTCCATTCAGGTATGTTTATGGGCTGTAACAAACCTGATGGAACTTGATGTTCTGTTTTGACTTGCTGACATGTCAAACATCTAGTTACATGGTCAGCTATGTCCTTCTTCATACCCGGCCACCAATATCGAAGTTTCAAGTCATGGTACATTTTTGTGCTTCCTGAGTGCATAGCATACACACTGTTATCTGCTTCTCTCAGAATACTGCTTTTCAACTCCTTATCATCTAGTACACACACTCTTTCTTTATAGTACAGGCACCCATTTTCTTTCACTTCATGTTCAGTTTCCTTCCCCCAGTGATTTTGCCCATAACAACCATTAATTTCTCATCTGTCTTCTGCCCATCTTGTATTTGTTGTAATAGATTCGGCTTCACTTGCAACTCAGCCAAAATAACTCTGTCATGAGTTAAGGACAGTTGGGCATTCAGAGATCTTAATGCTACAATAGATTTTCTGCTTAAAGTATCAGTGACTACATTTGCCTTCCCAGGGTGGTAGTCAATCACACAATCATAATCTTTCAGGAATTCAACCTATCGCCTCTATCTCAAATTAAGATCCTTATGGGTTGGCAGATACTTCAGACTCTTGTGGTCTATGTATATGTAGCTTTTTTCTCCATACAAGTAATGCCTCCATATCATCAATGTGAAGATAATTGCTGCTAACTCCAAATCATGAGTAGGGTAATTCTTTTCATGTGGCCTTAACTGCCTGGAAGCATATGCGACCACTTTCCCTTCTTGCATGAGTACACACCCTAACCCATTATGTGAGGCATCACTGTAGACTATAAAGTCTTTTCTGGCTATGTTAACACTGGTGCCTCTGTTAATATAGCCTTCAGTCTCTCAAAACTGGCTTGAAACTTGTCATTCCAGTCAAATTTCATATTCTTGTGTAGTAATTTGGTCATTGGAGAAGATATGAGGGAAAATCCCTTTACAAATCTTCTATAATATCCAGCTAACCCCAAGAAACTTCTGATCTTAGTTGTATTTCTGGGAGGCTTCCATTCCATCACTGCTTTAATCTTCTTGGGATCCACTCTAATCCCTTCAGTTGATACTACATGTCCAAGGAATGCAATCTCATTCAACCAAAACTCACACTTGGACAATTTAGCATACAGTTTCTTCTCTTTTAGAGTCTATAGAACAATTCTCAAATGCTCATCATGTTCTGCTTTATCCTTGGAATACACCAGGATGTCATCAATGAAGACCACTATAAATCGATCTATGTATGGATGGAAGATACAGTTCATAAGGTCCATGAATGCTGCTGGAGCGTTTGTTAACCCAAATGGCATCACTAAGAATTCATAATGCCCATACCAGGTTTTGAATACAGTCTTAGGCACATCTGCATCCTTAACCCTTAGCTGATGATACCCTGATCTGAGATCAATCTTAGAAAACACATCGGCTCCCTTCAACTGATCAAACAGATTGTCAATTCTAGGCAACGGATACTTGTTCTTCACTGTTACTTTGTTTAACTATCGGTAGTCAACACATAACCTCAGTGTCCCATCTTTCTTCTTTACAAATAGTACCGGAGCTCCCCACGGTGACACACTGGGGCATATGAACCCCTTGTCTAATAATTCTTGTAGATGGATTTTTAACTCTTTCAATTCAGCAGGTGCCATCCAATATGGAGCAATTGAAATAGGAGCTGTAACCAACATAATCTCAATAATAAACTCAACTTCCCTTTTTGGTGGCAAACTAGGCAATTCCTCAGGAAATACCTCAGAGAAATCCCTTACTGTGGGTATGTTAGACAAGTCAAATTTACCCTGCCTAGTGTCAACCACGTGTGCCAGATAGGCTTCACACCCTTTTCTCAACCATCTCCTTGCAGCTAACTAAGATGACATTAGACAAGAAATCTATCCTTTCATCCACAACTGTTATTTATTCGTTCTCAGCAGTTTTCAGAGAGATTCTCTTCAATTTACAATCTACTATTGCCTGAAGATGGGATAACTAGTCCATTCTCAAAATCACATCAAACTCATGGAAAGGCAGTTCGATTAAGTCTGCTGAGAACTCTTTCCCTTGAATCTTCAATGGACAGCCCTTATACACCTTGTTTACTACCACACTGTGTCCTAGCGGATTTGTGACCAGGATGTTTTGGTCACTTTCCTCTACTATTATTCCCTTTTCTACGGGCAGCTTAATACAAATATATGAATGAGTAGATCCAGAATCCACTAATGCATACAGAAAACTATTATAGAGGAGAAATGTACCCTTGATGACATCTAAAGCATCTTGTTCCTCCTGTGCCCTTATAGCATAGGCTCTGGCTAGTTTTCTACCTTCTGCTCTCTCCATAGACTCTGATATAGGTTTCTGTGAAGTACTGGCTGCCTCAGCCTTACCCGGCTTTCTACCCCTTGGAGCTGGAGGGGCAGGCCTATCAGTTGATATCGAAGTAGATGTAGTAGTTCTGCGCAGACAATCTCGGATTAGGTGGTCTGTAGACCCACACTGTAAACAAGCACCTATCATCCTCCAACATTCACCCTTATGCCATTTTTGGCAATGTGGGCAAGCAACAGATACTGTTGGGGCTAGTCCCCTCAACCCTGTCCCTGGAGAGCTAGCCACTGAAGGTGTGGACTGGCCTCTCCTCAGTGCAAACTGAGATTTGGGCCTCTGTGGCTGACCCTGACTTGGTGCTCTACTGAAACTCTGAGTAGATGAACCTCTGAATTTCTTACTAGGGGCAGAAGATGTACTGGTCTGACCCTGACCTCTTTTCTACTGTCTGTCCCTTCTGTTCTGTTTATTTATTTTAACTTTTTCAACTTTCAGTGCGACTTCCACTAACTTGGCAAACTCTGTAATCCCCAAGGCTATAATCATTACTTTAATGTTATCATTGAGTCCTTCCTCAAATCTCTTGCATCTCTCGGCCTCATTAGGGACTATTTCCTGCCCATAGCGGCTAAGTCTGATAAATTCTCTTTCATATTCAGCCACTGTCAGCTGTCTCTGGCGTAGGATAATAAATTTCCTTCTTTTCTCTTCCAGGTATACACTGCCCACATACTTCTTTCTGAACTCAGTGAGAAAGGAATCCCAAGTTATTTGTTCTAGTGGCACCTCACTAGTTACTGTATCCCACCATTGGTATGCATCATCTTACAGTAGTGATACAGCAGCTTCCAAATTCTGCTCTGGAGTACAATGAAGTTGTTTCAAGACTCTTCCAGTTCTGTACAACCAGTTTTCAGCTCTAACAGAATCATCTTCCCTTTTGCCCAGAAAATCCACTACTCCGAACTTCTTGAGTTTCTCTAAATGGGATTTTTGATGTGGAGGTGGTGGTGGTGACATAACCCTTGCCATTTGTCTAAAGAACTTAGCCATTTACTGAAATGTGGTTGGTGCCTCTGGTACTGGTGGAGCAGGTTCCGTCCTGTCTCCGGGTTCATTCATAGATGGAGCATGACCCTCGACCTCCTCATCGACCGCTCTTTACGATGTGGAGTTCATATTCTATCAAAATAACAAATCAAAAGATCTGCATTAGAGTCATCTTAACACTTACAATGCAATGCATGATATGCAAACTATTTAGATTCAGAAATGCCTAAACTGTGCTCTGATAACACTAAATGTAACACCCCTCACCCGTCTACAGTGTAGCCGAGCAAGGCGTGCTACACGGTATGCCGGAGCACCTAGTCTTTGATTATCTCATTTTCTGAACTCATTTTGATTTTAAGAAGCCCTTTATGAAAAATTCATATTACGCTGGTTCTATTTTCATACTTTAATGAAATCAGTGTTTCAAAAATAGTAATAAAAATCTGGCAAAGTGTCGTCCGTATTTTGGACAAACTATCCTTCCAAACCTTTTAAAAACAGTTCAATATGATAATATCAAAATCTCAACTATTTCACAGTCTCAATATTTTAACACAGTCTATTGATTTTTACAATATTTAAATAGTTTTAAAATACAATCCATTATAACTTAAATACATTTAGATACTCTCCACATAAAGTTATATGTACAAATTATTAAAAACCTTAAAGTTTTATAATATACAAAATTACATAACAAAATGTCAAAATATAACTGATAGTCATTACACAAGATCCTAAGTCTTACCATGTATGCAGTGTAGTGTAGATGACTCTAGACTCATGTGCAGATCTGATGTCTCACCCGGTCATAGGTCTGCTGGGCTCTCCAGCTGTGTCTCCAATACCTACGCATTACAAAAGCAACGCGCTAAGCAATTTTGCTTAGCGGTGCCAAATATAAAGAAATATACACTAAAATAAAGCAAATGAATTGTTTATGAATTTATGACATCGATATTCTTTACAGTTGTTGATTCTACTTTTATTTGCTAACCTTTCATTTTTGCTAATTTTGGTGGTGCTGTATGTCAGAAGACTGGATTTAGCTATTTGAATTTAATAATGCTTAAATTAACTGCTCTTGTAGCCTATACACTGACCAGACTGGATAAACGGATATACTGGCACTGGGTACCTAGTATCTCGGGCCATCACACCATCGGTCACAAAGTGTCTACCGGTATGCAAACAGTGTGGCTAAAAAGCCATATAGTCAATCTAGCGATAAGCCAAGTATAATAATACAATACGTATAGTCGTAGGCTATTAAAGTCACAGTGCGGCATAATATGCCGTAAAAACACAGTATGGCTTAAATCATTTACAGAACAGCTGTCAGAATCCTATTGGCATGCCAACCTATCCAAACTAGTCAACTAGGCAAACTAGGGTACATTATAAATTAATTGTTTAATTCTTCAATTTCTAGAGTTTACTAACTCTTATGTAATTTCATAAGTCAATGCATATGTTGACCTTTTTAGGTAATATACATAAGTTAATTATAGCATCAACATGTCACAATTTGTAATTCAATATGCTGCCAATATAGTACAATTTACCATTTTTGCAAGTTAGCATTCATTGCCCAATTACTTCAAGCATCATTGTATATAAATGTCAAATTCTCAATTTTAGTATGCTAGATTGGTCTAGCCTAAAGTCCTATTTCTCTTAGTTTTTAGCTTCTGGTCAAAGAAGAAAAACTGTAGCTCTATGTCTTATTGAACCTCTAAAAAAATTTCAGATCATTCTGAGTTGTATAGACCAAAATATGGTCAATTTACTAAAGCTGGACAGATTGCACCTTTAGTGCAACATTTGGTCAATTTTAGGTCACATTTAGTTCTGGCAGTTTTAGTACTCGAACTTGTGCAAGCTATTTGTTTTGGCTCTGGCCATTTTTGAGCTTTAGTGTCTTCATAAGAATTGTAGCTCTATGTCTAAGCTATCCATGGTAAAAATTTCAGGTCAATTGGACCTGTTTTGAGTGAGTTATGGTCACCCTAATGACTACTATTCATATGGTCAAAAATCTAAGTTTGCAAGATTGCCATTCCGGATTTGGTCATTTTTAAGGTCAGTATCTAGACAGAATTTTGGCAACATTTCTACATGAAAGTTGACCTATTTGGTGTCTAGTTTCACCCCCCCCCCCCCCCCATTGGCTTCATACCAATTAGGTTCACATTTTTACACTTATGACCTAATTTAGGTGCTGCCAACACACACAACCTGCATTTGAACATTACACTTCCAATTTTAACAATTCTTCTCCTCCCAATACTTCAATATTCAATCATGGCACTTCTATATACATGGTACACAATTCTAGCAAGGTATTTTGAGCAGAACACTCAAGTGTTCAATGCACACAATACGCCTTTCAAGTTCAACATTTACTTCCACCAAAATTCAACATACCTCAATATCAATATTACACATTCACTTCCATGGCAAATACATAAACTACCCACCATTAAACACCATCATATTTCATTAATAAATTTCATAAAATCACACACAAATTCATGATATTATAGGCTGCCAAACATGGCAGTTTGCCAAAGCATCAAAGTCCCATTTTCAAAACCTTAATTCAAGCATTAACATGCACATACTTGGACATTAACCTACTACAACCTCTATTTGAGTTAATCAACCTTAATTCTCATCCATTAGAGGTAAGAAAAACTCAACCAAAACAAACCTTCATAGCTACTAAAAATGGAGAAGTTCATATCTCACTGTTTTTTTCATTTCTCTTCACCAAACTACTCACCTCAACATAAACACATGGTTTTCTAAAGCTAGGGAGAAGATTTGGACACTTACCACTTATGAGCTTTCTCAAAACTCCACCAAAACTCTTCTTTCTTATTCCCTTTATGTTTCCCAAGATATATAGCCCAACTTTAGTGAAGGAGCTTGAGAAAACTATGGCTTATTCATGGTGGATATGAAGCTCTTGCTTGGGACATTAATGGTGGTTTTGGGAGGAAATTATATTCGGCCAAGGAATGGATTGAAGAAAGAAGATGCTAAATAGTTGTACACATGTCCATTAGTGAAGTTTATGTACTCCCATAGTGCTCCACTAATCCTCCTTAATATATTATAATAATCCACTTTAGTTAATTTCCATTACACCCCTAAATTTCTTCCTAATTACCTTTTATACATAATTTCATTTTTCATTGCATTTTCAAAATATAATATCATTTATTTTTAATGGACATTGAGGTAAAAAGGCAATTCTAAGTGTCAAATGACCAAAATGCCCCATTTTGGGTTGTATTCCCGATTTTCGGTAATAGTGATTTTTGTCTGTTCCTCGATTTTTTGTTTTTCTTTGTACTAATTTATTAATTTTTCTTTGATATTTCTAGTGTCAATTACATTTCAATAAACCTTTACTTATGTCCCGGAATTTAATTCTGAGGGTTCCTATCAGACCTTACCCTTCTGTAAGGCATAACATGATCCTGTAGAATACCTAATGAACTACCGAACTTCACCTACCGATAACTCATTAAGTACCCTACAAGGGATTTTAAAACAATTTTCTTACTTTTATAAGTGGTGAACATTTTCTAATAGATATTAAAATCATTCATTTAAAGTTTTAAAACTAATAAAAAATTTTATTCCATTTTATTTTTCCACAAATTTTATAGAAATTTCGGTAGAGTACCGTCTGTATTTTGAAAAAATAATTCTTCAAATATCTGTAAAAAGCACTTCCAATTATTTATCAATTCCACAACAATCCTCCTAACCAATTCCTCAACATTTCTCAATTTCCAAAAATTCAAATCCACAATTTCTGAATCAAATATCATCCAAAATATTATTAATTACTTTTATTCAAATTAAAATAAAATACTTCCATTCATATGTAATTAAATGTAAAACAATTTATGTACATCATATTAAAAATTTACATTAGGAAAATCCAAACTAAAATTTATTACAAACTTTATACAAACTGCTCAAGACCAGTTTTACATGTCCATACCTTTACATACATTACATACATCAAAATAAATTTTTACAGTCATGTTATAAAATATACCCGATAACTTCAAGTAGGTAGCTCCTCAATCCTCAGTAGCTCAATCTACTGCTCCTCTAGTCTCTAAATCTGCAACAACAATAATAGCCATCGATGAGTACTAGGATACTAAAATAAACTTTATGCAGAATTTAAATCACATTTATTCAAAATTTAAATTGAACATGAGATATCAATACAAAACATGATTTACAAGATTTTAGTTAAAACAATTTTATTTCAAACGTCTCAAAACACATTTCATAAAAACACACAGTTATATCATGCCATTCGAAACAAATATAATCTCAATAGCCAGAGGCTAAGGAGAAGTCACATCACAAGGCTAGCTAGCTCAAATATATGGATATCCATTCAATTTCTTCTTCTACTGGCATACACCTCAACACTTCAGTCATAGAAAGAATCAAAATTCGAAACTGATTACCTCCACTAGTCATGCTAGTGAGGTGTTCAAATATATGGTCATGACACTGTAGATTTAAAACTTATCTTAACAATTTGCTAAACATTGCCAATTCAAATATACACAAATAAACTTTCAACAATTCAAAGAAAAAGTAAAATACACATTTCATGCACTTTGTAAATGAATTTTAAAGCATGTTAATGTTGTGCACAAACCTTAAGTGAGTCACCTCTTGGCCTTGACTCGATTCCTCGGGTTCTTTCCCGGTGTTCCTTTCCACTGAAACACATAGTTTCACAGTGTTTCAATATCATAACTTATCAGAAATCCAAAATAAATTCAAATTCACTTATACCTAGCTTTAATATGCTAAAATTAACGTTCTTTAAAATTTGTGTTTCGGGGTTACTATTCACGATACTATTCAAGTTAATTTGTTGACTTTTTAAGGCTTAATAGGTATGGGAATCCCAACTTCACCCACATACCACATTTTGGTTAGTAAATTTGTTGATTTTGGTTGTTTACTCAAATTCTAAGTCTTTTAGGCAAATTTGCAAATTTTCAGTTTTAGTGTCTTAAGTTGCACTATTCCATTGATTATTTTTCTGTTAGAATTTGGCAAAACTTTCTTCATAGAAAATGTTTCCTATTGTCTTAAATTTATTCTCCTTTTTGAATCACTCCATTTGGAGTTTTGTAGCTCAAGTTATAGCCATTTGAATTATGGCTGCCGGATTATACTTAACTCAGATTTCTAGGCACCAAACTGGTTCTGGCAGTTTTAGGTCACCAATTTTGGGTGGCCAAATGACTTGGTTAAGGGCATAATTTGGGTTTGTGTTCTTCATAAAAGTTTTAGGTCTATACCTCAGCTGTACACTGGTAAAATTTCAGGTCATTTAGACCTGCCTAGCCCAAGTTATGGCTATTGTTCATTTGGTCATTTTCGGTACAGGTCAGATTGCCAATTCTGGATTTGGTCAATTTGTTCACTAGGTTTTTGTCACTTTTTGGGCATGATTCCTAAATGAAAAATGTTCCATTTTGTGTCTATTTTCATTCCCAATTGGCCTCATACCAATTGGACTTGTAAATTTTCAGTTTTGGTCCCTTAAAGGGACCTTGGTCCTGCTGCCTGCAGCATGACCCTAAGCAATCCGAATTTGCATTTGGTTCCAACACTTCTAACATACTCCAATTGGTCACAAATGACCATTTTCATCTCAAACAAGGTCAAACACACCATTTGACTAATTCTCACATTTTTGCCTCCTAAACCCTAGGTGCCAAACCCTAATTTACACAATACATTCCACTAATGAAATTAAAGTGTAAAATCAACATCTACACACTTAATCCAACTTCTCTAACACTTTAATTCCAAAATTTTCCATCAAATCCAATATCTCCCTAGGCTGGCCGAATTCCCTATGGTTCCTTATCTTATCATTTTGTTTCAATTTTCATCAAATTCCAACTTAATGCAAGTATTTAGTCATTAAAATAGAGAAAAATTAAAGGAATAAACACTAACCTTGCTTGAAGGGTTTCTAAGCTTTCTTATCTTCAAGTCTTTCTTCTCCTTTTTGCTCCCTAGTGCTTCCTCAACATGTAAGGAGGATTTTTAATGTTGGGACTTAGTGAATTTATGGAAGAAAATAGGAATATTCAAGCTTCCTAACTCTTAAAAATGGTGGAAACAAGATGAGTGAGAAGGAAGAGAGAGATGGGGCAGCAAGGATAAGGAAGATGACTCTTTTTCTTTTTTTTTTTTTTTTTCTTTTTCTTTTATTAGTTTATCCCTTAGGAAGACCAAAATTTAAATAAAATAAATTTTAATTATAATAATTATTGCATCATGCATGAGGTCATGCATGATGTCATCACTTTTTACTTTTCCTTTTTTTTTTATTTATTTTTTCATTAGTTCTTTAATTTAATTTTCGGTTCTGAAATTTTCTTTTCTCCGATTTTATTTGACAGTTAGGTCAGGAGTCAGCTCTTGGGGTTAATTGACCAAATTGCTCCTCGCCGGTTTAACCCAGTTTGCAAATAATTCAATATTTCTTCCGAATCTCTGACCTAATTATTTGACTGGCTTAACAATTCTTTTTCGTGATATTCTCTTTTCCACTGTGTTAGTAATAGTCCTAAGGACCGTGGTGTCATATTTTACAGTTCAAAATTCGAGTTTAATTCGACCTCGCAATCCTTCCCGAGAAGGTCACCCATCGTTGTGACTCTCGACTCATTTAACTTCTTATGTTCTATTTTTCTTATTTATACTTAGCTAATTGGCAATTACTAATTATTTGTGTTCAGGGCTTATCGAGTTGTTTTAGGCATGGTTCTAATCCCCTTAATTTTCCGGACAGACTCCAGTCACGGGAACAATGAAATATACCAGGCTATACAAATAGGGGTGTTACTATTCCCCACAGTCTCGGGGTCAGCAACGGCCTTCCCAATGCAGTCACCCATCACTGCGGTGCCGGCTCATTTAACTTAGTTTCGTATCCTCTCTTTTATTTTTTTTTTAATTTTTCTTGTATTTTCTTTTTATTTATTTCATCATTATATGCCTGTTCACTATCACCGAAGTGTAGTTCCAGACATCCTGACTTGCCCGGACTAATATTAGGTCACCAGAGCAATAGAACGTACAAAATACATACAGTGGAGATGTTACAAAATGGACCATGCATCTTGGCCAAATTGCTAGAAGAAATTAGGATATAAAATCTGAAATCCATGAAATTTTCATGGACAACTTGGGATATGAGTGGTACCCCATTTAAATGACTTAATGAACACCTAAATCATGTGAGTAGGTAATGAACACCTAAATAGAACTTATGAGACATTGCCAACATAACTTGAAATGTGAATTGTAATTACCATAAATGAAATGTTGAAGGTATAAATGATGTGCAAAAGTTATTTGGGACTTATGTTCCCATTATGAGTAAAAATGAAAATGCTTGAATCTAAGTGACATGTGAGATGATGTGATTGATAAATGATGATCCATATAAATGAAATTTATGAATACTTGCATTAGGTGAAAATGAGTTTGGACAATGTACTTCCACTAGGAATAGAATTAAAATGCTACAAATATAAATAGAAAATATAATGAAATAATAAAACATATTAACACTTAATGGTACTAATGTGCCCATGCATTGCCTAGACACGTATTTCATATTGGATAGATTGGTATGCCAATAGGGGATTGATTGAGTAGTACTGCGTAAGGATTTATACCTGTATTTATGGCTTTATGCTTGTATTTATGGCTTGTATGCCCGACTATTTGTTATTATGACTTCTTAGCCATATTGATTGCATACGTGGTTAACGTTTTGCTCCCATGGTATGATGGCCCTAGGCACCATGGTGTCCAGTGCTAGCTATATTGATTGCATACGTAGTTGATGTTATGCATCCCATGGTATAACGGCCCGCGGCACAAGTGTGTCTAGTGCTAATTTACCCGCTTATCCAGTTTAGTCAGCCTGTCACAGGTTACTTGGGCAGTGCAATAAATTAAGAATATTAGATATTAAATAAATGAGTAAGAAAGACCTGAAATGAATTAGATTAGCTCAAAAAAATATATATTTATTATGAAACGATCCAAAACACCTAGAAAGGGTGAGTGAAGTCATAAAAAAAACAATTAACAAAATAAGTATAACTTAAATAATTATTACAAATGCATCTTCCATAATAATATAAATATAAATTCAATACTTTTATTAATTTTGTATATTGTATATTATTATTGTAAACTTATGAACTAAGTGCTTCCAAAGAGGAACAAAAAGATAAAAGGTAGTTAATATTAGAAATTTCATATGAAATCAAAATAATTATTGATTGCACAAATTATGCTCCATTTCTATCTTTATTCGTATATTTTATTTCATTGTTATATTATTGCACCACTAAGCAGAAATGCTTAGCGCGATGGATTATTTCCCTCGCATAGGTATTGAAGATAAAGCCCAGTGGACATTGAACTGGAATTTTAGAGTCCGGATCTGTAGAAGTGTTCAAGTTGTCACTTTCTTAACAATGCATATAGATAAGGCCCATATAGGTCATATTAATATATTTTGTATATTATAAATATTTATTTTGTTGTAATGTAAATTATGAAATTGTATTTAATATGTATGTGATGTAAATTAATAAATTAGCTCTTTCATATGTAATTAATTTGTATATCATAAAAATTATGAATTTAGGTAATTAGTTCGTAAATCATGTAAATTAATGAAATTTGAGAATTTTTTTTATGAATTGAGCATGAATGGAAATGAATATACATTTGAAATATATAAATGATATTTAAAATGATGAGATGGTTATGATGAAGATATGAATGAAATTATTATATGAAAATATTATTGAAATTTTTAAGCAGGTGAATATGGAGAGACGCCAAACAGTAATAGAATAGGAGAAACTCTATTAGTTTCCCCTTTGAATATAATTTATTTTCAAATATAACAAGATTAAAATTATTAAAAGAATAAAGTAAGATAAGATAAGGCGCTCCGGCACCGAATGTGACACACCTTGCTCAGCTACACTGTAGACGGATAAGGGGTATTACATTAGTGACTTTTATGTATATAAGGTTCAAATTTTGAATCAAATTTATGTTAAAAATGTTTAAGTATGTGTGTAAAGACTAAAGTGTAACGGTTTAGAGTATGCTTAGATTGTGAGATACAAGGATATGTGAGTGTTTAACAGGCTTTTAGGCTTGCTATAGATTTTGACAATCATAAACTGACCTGATCCCAAGTGCTGGTAATGACCCCGGATTTGGGTCATTACAATATATATATATATCATTTATTAATTTTATTAAAATGAATTAAATAATTTTTAATGAATTAATAATACTTATAAGATTAAAATTATATAATTACAATATTAAGAGTTATAATATCTTTTTAGTATAAATAGAATTATTATTAAAATAATATTAAAATTTTAATTTATATTAATTATTGTAATATTGAAAAAAATATTATATATTTAGTTACAAATATTTCGTGGCTGAAAATTATTAGTGAAAATATAAAATATTGTCAAATTGGCTTCATATCGCTAAATGATTAGCGACGATAATGTTTGGAAGCACTAATGCCTAAAATTATTAGCGACGTATATTTTTTTCTCTAAATAATATTAGCGATGAATTTATATGGATTAATTATTTCTTTAATGTCACACCCTACACCTCTGTAAGGCATAACATGATCCTGTAGTATACCTAATGAATTACTAACTTCGTCTACTGATAACCCATTAAATACACTACAAGGGATTTTAAAACTTTTCTTACTTCTTTTTATAGTAGTGAGCACTGATTACAGGTGTTAATTTTTTTTTTTTTTGAACTGAAGGGAAACAACTAACACATTTGTAATATTAGTAATTTCTATAAAAATTTTGGCTGAGTGCTCTCTGTATTTTGAATAAAAGAGTTCTTCAGAAAAACCTGTAAAAAGCACTTCAAATATATTTCTCAATCTCAACTCCAACAGTTAAACAACACAATATATTTCTCAGTTCAAATCCACAATAAATTTTTTTACTATTTTCAAAGGATGAGATAAAAGAAATATAGTACAAATTTTACAAGTCAAAATAACTCATAATTTATTTTACAACTTCAATGTACAATTTTAATTTACAACTGCTCAAAACCAAGAACAATATATACATACAGTGAACATACATTACAGTACAAAATGTAAAATGTGGCATACTCAATATACTCGATGATCTCTCAGTGTAGTACTAGCAGCCTAGTCTGCTGCCTTGTCAGTCTGTCTACCTGCGACAGCAATGAAAAGCTATCACTAAGTAAAATTTACTCAGTGGTGCACAATAACAATTCAAAATGCGATACATAAATCTTTTATTGACAATTCACAAATCAAATAGTTCATAATTCCGTTTTACAATTTACAAAGTTCATATAACATAAATTTGATCAAATAACTGAGTAACACAGTTTTGCCAATCAATAACACAATTTGATCAAATAACTGAATAACACGGTTTTGCTAGTCCATAACACAATTTGATCAAATAACTGAATAATACAGTTTTGCCAATCAATAACACCATTTGATCAAATTATAACACCATTTGATCAAATAACTGAATAATACAGTTTTGCCAATCAATAACACCATTTGATCAAATAATTGAAGAATACAGTGTTGCCAATCAATACCACAATTTAGTCCATGACACAATTTTTTTCGCACATGCCGTGTTGTACACCACGACAAGACACACTCACCCCAATAATCGAAATCAATGAGGGAGGAAGCTAGCTGAATAATGAGTACTCATCAAAGCACCTGCAGGCGTTACATATCGCCGTCCCTGCAAGACCTTGGGTGGTACCTATCAGAGCACTTGCAGGCATTACGTATCGCCATCCTTGCAAGCTCCTGAGTTCACTCGTGAGAGTTCCCAAGAATCGTAGGCATTACGTATCGCCGTCCCTACTTTGCTCTGATAACACTAAATACATTTTATCTCAAAATTTCCAAAGTCATAATTTCATTCACAAGATGGCAACACAATTCATAATTAACTTCAACTTTCACAAATCACACTAAATCAATTTTTTCACAGTTTCAAACCATTTACAATACTTTTCAAGAAATAAGTATCCATTCAAATACATTTCCATAATTGAAAAAAATAATATACAAATAGTCATAATTGATTTCAATTGAAAAATTCAAAAGAATTAGCTGTTGTGCACAAACACAATTTAAAACAATAACACACAAATAATCATAATTTATTTCAATTGAAAAATTCAAAAGAAATAAATATTGTGCACAAACACAATTTAAAACAATAACATACAAATAATCATAATTTATTTTAATTAAAAAATTCAAAAGAAATAACTATTGTGCACAAACACAATTTAAAACAATAACACATAAATAATCATAATTTATTTCAATTGAAAATTTCAAAAGGAATAGCTATTGTGCACAAACCTCTGATAACTGTCTCCTGGCCTTGACTCACTGTTTCCTTCCCTTTTCCTGAGTATTTGCTAACTGAGAAACACAATTTGAAGTGTTTCAGTATTCATTTAAACTGTCTCTAACGATAATGCTCGATAATTAATTCACTGAATTGTATTATTTGCTTAGTCAACCTAATATGTTGACCCTCAATGCATTCTAGGTAAATTAGATTTTAATGTTACTAATATATCACATTCAATAGTCTTTTAGGGTTGGTACATGTTACCAAATTCATTTCCTTGTATATTGCATTTTCTTGCAATTAGCTAGATTCCGGAATACTAGTTTGACCTAGCTGGACGACCTAGTTCCCTTAGTTTTCGGGTTTTGGTCAAAACTACAAACTTGTAGATCTATGTCTTATTGCACGCGGGGTAAAATTTCAGGTCATTCTGAGTTATGTAGACCAAGTTATGGTCATTTTACTATTGCTGGTCAAAATGCATCAAAATTGGTCACTTTAGGTCACTTTAGGTCAATTTTGGTTCGGCCAGTTTTTGGAATCAAATTTGTGCAAGCTATTTGACTTGCTTATGGTCATTTCTGGGCTTTGGTGTCTTCATAAGACTTGTAGATATGGGTCTTAACTATTCATGGTTAAAATTTCAGGTCAATTGGACCTGTTTTGAGTGAGTTATGGCTTAAACACTAACTGCTGCCCAAATGGTCAGTTTTCAGGCCTTATTTGCACTTAATCCGGATTTGGTCATTTTTCAAGTTACCATACAAGCAGAATTTTGGCAAGCTTCCTTCACGAAAGTTGGCACATTTTGTGCCTAGTTTCACCTTCAATTGGTCTCATACCAATTGGAGCCACACACTTAAAGTTCTAGGCTAAAATGCATACTGCCCTATTGCACTTTCTTTATTACTCATTAAAGCTCACTTTTAGCATTTACCAATTCACACATTCTTACCCAATCTAGTTTGTACCATAACCTAAACATATTTTACCACATATTGTATGTCATTTTGGCAGCTTACAATCACATTCAACATACACCATAAAGTGCAGAATTTGTCAAACTCAATTTACAATAATTCAAGCACCTAACCATAACACTTTTACATGTCCAACCTCACACCATCATATATACACTCAAACTGCCATAACATCCAACACAAGTCAACATTAATATACCATAAACCAAGCATGAATTCTAGCATTCTTCAAGAGTCAACAAACTGCCGTAATGATACATTTACATTCCATTAATTTCTAAGGTTCAAATTTCAAATACACATCCACATACACTAAGTATACATCACCCAAATAATTTCCTACACACATATACATTTAATCATTCCTTTAATCTACCATTTAGAAGCAAGAATAAACTGTCCTCAAAGTGTTTCCATGGCTGCCAAAAGTACACATCCCCTTTAAACATCAAACCTCAAAAATTTCTCCATAAATCAAGTACCCATAACATCCTTACAAACTTTAATGAAACAATAATAAAAAACTCAAACTTACCACTTTGGAAATTCTTCAAAACTCCACAAAAACTTTCATTTCTTGCTGCCTATCTACTGCCCATGATGTGTAGAACACTTTTAATGAAGAACAATTGGAGAAATTGTGGCTTGATCATTAGGAGTGGAGCTTGCATGCAAGGTGTAGCCATGGTGGACAATGGGAGAATTTAGGAGAATTTGAATTCGGCTAAGATGAAAAAATGAAGAAGAAGATGTTAGTGCTGCCCTCTTTGTCCACTAATGGCCTTAAATCAGTCCACTAATTGTCCACTAATGCTCCACTTAACTTAAATAAATAATATTATAATTAAACTTTTAATTATTCCCATATTTTTCTACTTAGTTTCTCTTAATTATTCTACACATGGAATTTCATTTTTCATGGCATTTTCAAAATTTAATACCACTTATTTTTAATGGACATTGAGGTCAAAAGTCAACTCGGGGTGTCAAATGACCACAATGCCCCTGTTTGGATTGCATTCCCGACTTTTCGGTAATACCGAGTTTTGTCCGTTTTTCGATTTCTCACTTTTCTTTATACTAATTAATTAATTTTTCTTTGATATTTCTAATGGTATTTGTACTTCAATTGATGTCTCTTTAACTCCTAAAAATATTTTTCAGGGTTCCTCGCGGTCCAGGGCTAGTCAACGGTCCACGCCGTGACTTCCCGATGCGGTCACCCATCGCTAGGGTTCTCGGCTCGCTTAACTTGGTTACATTTCTTTGCTATTATTTTTACTTTGTTTTTCTTGTATTTTATTATTTTATGTCTCCTCACTCATATCGAAGTGTAGTTCTAGGCATTCTAGCTGTCCGAACAATACTGGCCACCGGAACAGTAGAACGCACTACCGAACATAGGGGTGTTACAATTCTCCCCCCCTTAAATAAATTTCGTCCACGAAATTTTATCCAATAGCCATCTTACAATAGTCATACGTTTATTTTCTTCTTTCTATATATTCTTATAATCTTCTTTTCCTCAAATTTGTATAAGACTTTTAACAATCTAATACAACGTTTAATTTGTTTGTATAACACCAATCTTCTCTTACTATTGTCCTGTCTAATATTTTGGTTCATGTTCCTTCTTAAATGACCCTTGAGGTCATGTTAGAATGATTTATCTAGTCGTTGGTCCTCTGACCATTCTAGTCAATAGTCTTCCTCACATTCGTAACATTTCTTTTTGTTATATTTGAACCAACTGTTCGAATTTTTACTTCCATAACTCTTTTTATCTGTCAATATTCTATAACTTACTTCCCTTTTGTACTAAACTATAACATTTCGATATTCTAACTTTTGAGTTTTAAATCCCTAAGTAGGATTTTCAAACTTATTTCCCACAATAAAATTCTGTCCTGGCATAACTATACCAAAACAGTTGCCATTGGCAACTATTCTCATATTGGTGTATTATCGAGTAGTACGTAGCTCTATACAATAATCTCAAGTCAGTACTGTAATCTGCAGCTTATAGCATAAACATCAAGAACATTGCATAGTTACTATGATACATCCCAATAGATCAAATTTTCCTATCTTTTATCCTTTTCGAATTTACTAATATCCCAAACTTATTATGATTACAATATCCATTAACAATTACTAACAATAACATCCTTGCCCTCATCTAGAGCAATTCTATTACTGTAACTTACTTTTACGTCCTCTTGCCTTACATTAAGTAGGCTTGCCGTTTAGCTTTATAATTTATGGTGTGTTAGAAAATACTTTTCGCCGATAAACTCTTTCAAAACTAATTTCACTTATCATCACAATCTTTATCTTAAAGGACTAATCACTAATGCATCAAAATTTATTCCCCTGTAAACGAATAACAACAGAACATATAGTTCTAACACTAACATAAAAGTATGCAAACTCCAGGTCAAACAATACATATATATATATCTTAGTTACTAATTGAGAAAGTACCAGTAATAATGTCAAAAGTCTAAGCCTCTTCTCTCTGCCGTATAGCGTATACTCTAGCTGAAGCATCACCTTATTCTGGCTAATTCACAGTACTCTGACTTCTAGGTGTACTACCCCTACCTCTACCTCTGCCTCTACTAACTGATGGTGAACTCTTTGGGGTAAAAACTTGGGTTGATTCCTTTGGTGTAGTAAATGATCCAGAATGACATGGATTTACACAATCCCTAGCAAAATGACCAGTCTCTCCATAATTAAAACATGCTCGTACGGCTCTATAACATACCCCACTATGTGATTTACTACAAGTTTCACAAGGTCGATCTGACAACGCATTTCTGGGTTTTTGTTGAGTTTGCTGATCGAATCGAGGTGGTTTCTGTCCAGAAGATCTATCTCTACCGGACTTCTTACTACCTTTGTTGTATCCCCCAAAGTTTTTCCTCTTTCCAGTAGGACCACTAGAACTCTGTTCTATTGACTTTCCCTCTTTTTCTGTCTTCTCTGATTTCTTTTTCTCAGGAGCCGCTTCAGATTCAATTCTTTCTAATTCTAGTGCTTGAGAAATAAGTTCAGAGAAGTTTTTATGTTTGAATCCGACCACTTGTAATCTGATACTAGGCTTTAAGCCGGTTTCAAACCTCTTATATCTCTCCCTACTGGTAGAAAGTAGACTTACTGCATAATGGCTTAGGCGGGAAAATTCCCTTTCATATTCAGTCACCAATCTACTCCCCTGTTTCAGACTTAGGAACTCTTGCAGCTTCTGATATACATAAGCATCAGGGACATATTTTTATCTGAATTCCCTAAGAAAGTCACTCCATGTTAGCACTGCAGGTTCTACCAGACTGTGGGGAATGGTTTTCCACCAGTCATAAGCATCCCCCTGTAGCAAAGATACTGAGTATTCAAATCTGAGCTCCTCCGTGTAATGCAGTTTCTTGAATACCCTATCCATCCTCTCTAACCACTGTTCTGCCTCTAGAGGATCTACTGTCCCCTTGAACTCTGTAGCCCCATATTTCATCAATTTATCATACTGTCTAGCAGAAGACTGTGGTTGTACCACTGGTGTCTGTATTGGGACTTGAGTAGGCACATTACCAGCCATTTGTTGGAACATTGCAGCCATCTGCTGAGCGAACTGAGCAGGAAACTGCGGTACTGCGGGGCCTAGTGATGCTGAAACACTAACATTGTGTAGGGCTGGGGCATCCCCTTGCACCTCAGCCTCTATAGATTGATCGACTGAACGATCACCCTCTTCCATAGTCAATGCGAGGATCTTCGAACTCCTGAACAAATAACACAAGGAGATTTCCTCCCGTTAGGACATATTTATAATGTAATGTACTATATGTATCAAACAATGATATTGAGCAGTTGTACTATGAAGAAAGAATATTCAAATAACATGTGAAAACAGAATTTAAAAACTTTGCTCTGATACCACTAAAACATGTCACACCCTACCCCTCTGTAAGGCATAATATGATCCCGTAGTATACCTAATGAATTACCAACTTCGTCTACTAGTAACCCATTAAATACACTATAAGGGATTTTAAAACTTTTCTTACTTCTTTTTATAGTGGTGAGCACTATTTACAGGTGTTAAATTTTTTTTTTTTTGAACTGAAGGGAAACAGCTAGCACATTTATAATATTAGTAATTTCTATAAAAATTTTGGCGGAGTGCTCTCTGTATTTTGAATAAAAGAGTTCTTCAGAAAAACCTGTAAAAAGCACTTCAAATATATTTCTCAATCTTAACTCCAACAGTTAAACAACATAATATATTTCTCAGTTCAAATCCACAATAAATTTTTTTACTATTTTCAAAGGATGAGATAAAAGAAATATAGTACAAATTTTACAAGTCAAAATAACTCATAATTTATTTTACAACTTCAATGTACAATTTTAATTTACAACTATTCAAAACCAAGAACAATATATACATACAGTGAACATACATTACAGTACAAAATGCAAAATGTGGTATACTCAATATACCCGATGATCTCTCAGTGTAGTACTAGCAGCCTAGTCTACTGCCTTGTCAGTCTGTCTACCTGCGACAGCAATGAAAAGCTATCGCTGAGTAAAATTTACTAAGGGGTGCACAATAACAATTGGAAATGCGATACATAAATCTTTTATTAACAATTCACAAATCAAATAGTTCACAATTCCATTTTACTATTTACAAAGTTCATATAACATAAATTTGATCAAATAACTGAGTAACACAGTTTTGTCAATCAATAACACAATTTGATCAAATAACTGAATAACACGGTTTTGCCAATCCATAACACAATTTGATCAAATAACTGAATAATACAGTTTTGCCAATTAATAACACCATTTGATCAAATAACTAAATAATATAGTTTTGCCAATCAATAACACCATTTGATCAAATAACTGAAGAATACAGTGTTGCCAATCAATATCACAATTTAGTGCATGACACAATTTTTTTCGCACATGCTGTGTTGTACACCACGACAAGATACACTCACCCCAATAATCGAAATCAATGAGGGAGGAAGCTAGCTGAATAATGAATACTCATCAAAGCACCTGCAGGCGTTACGTATCGCCGTCCCTGCAAGCCCTTGGGTGGTACCTATCAGAGCACTTGCAGGCGTTACGTATCGCCATCCCTGCAAGCTCCTAAGTTCACTCGTGAGAGTTCCCAAGAATCGTAGGCGTTACGTATCGCCGTCCCTACTTTGCTCTGATAACACTAAACACATTTTATCTCAAAATTTCCAAAGTCATAATTTCATTCACAAGATGGCAACATAATTCATAATTAACTTCAACTTTCACAAATCACACTAAATCAATTTTTCCACAGTTTCAAACCATTTACAATGCTTTTTAAGCAATAAGTATCCATTCAAATACATTTCCATAATTGAAAACAATAATTTATTTCAATTGAAAAATTTAAAAGAATTAGCTGTTGTGCACAAACACAATTTAAAACAATAACACACAAATAATCATAATTTATTTCAATTGAAAAATTCAAAAGAATTAGCTGTTGTGCACAAACACAATTTAAAACAATAACACACAAATAATCATAATTTATTTCAATTGAAAAATTCAAAAGAAATAAATATTGTGCACAAACACAATTTAAAAAAATAACATATAAATAATCATAATTTATTTTAATTGAAAAATTCAAAATAAATAACTATTGTGCACAAACACAATTTAAAATAATAACACACAAACTATCATAATTTATTTCAATTGAAAATTTCAAAAGGAATAGCTATTGTACACAAACCTCTAATAACTGTCTCCTGGCCTTGACTCAGTGTTTCCTTCCCTTTCCCTGAGTCTTTGCTAACTGAGAAACACAATTTGAAGTGTTTCAGTATTCATTTAAACTGTCTCTAACGATAATGCTCGATAATTAATTCACTGAATTCTATTATTTGCTTAGTCAACCTAATATATTGACCCTCAATGCATTCTAGGTAAATTAGGTTTTAATGTTAGTAATATGTCACATTCAATAGTCTTTTAGGGTTGGTACATGTTACCAAATTCATTTCCTTGTATATTGCATTTTCTTGCAATTAGCTGGATTCCGGGATACTAGTTTGACCTAGCTGGATGACCTAGTTCCCTTGGTTTTCGAGTTTTGGTCAAAACTACAAACTTGTAGATCTATGTCTTATTGCACGAGGGGCAAAATTTCAGGTCATTCTGAGTTATATAGACCAAGTTATGGTCATTTTACTATTGCTGGTCAAAATGCATCAAAATTGGTAACTTTAGGTCACTTTAGGTCAATTTTGGTTCGGCCAGTTTTTGGACTCGAACTTGTGCAAGCTATTTGACTTGCTTATGGTCATTTTTGGGCTTTGGTGTCTTCATATGACTTGTAGATATGGGTCTTAACTATTCATGGTTAAAATTTCAGGTCAATTGGACCTGTTTTGAGTGAGTTATGGCCTAAACACTAACTGCTGCCCAAATGGTCAGTTTTCAGGTCTTATTTGCACTTAATTCGGATTTTGTCATTTTTCAAGTTACCTTACAAGCAGAATTTTGGCAAGCTTCCTTCACTAAAGTTGGCACATTTTGTGCCTAGTTTCACCTTCAATTGGTCTCATACCAATTGGAGCCACACACTTAAAGTTCTAGGCCAAAATGCATACTGCCCTATTGCACTTTCTTTATTACTCATCAAAGCTCACTTTTAGCATTTACCAATTCACACATTCTTACCCAATCTGGTTTGTACCATAACCTAAACATATTTTACCACATATTTTAGGTCATTTTGGCAGCTTACAATCACATTCAACATACACCATAAAGTGCAGAATTTGTCAAACTCAATTTACAACAATTCAAGCACCTAACCATAACAATTTTACATGTCCAACCTCACACCATCATATATATACTCAAACTGCCATAACATCCAACACAAGTCAACATTAATATACCATAAACCAAGCATGAATTCCAGCATTCTTCAAGAGTCAACAAACTGCCGCAATGATACATTTACATTCCATTAATTTCCAAGCTTCAAATTTCAAATACACATCTGCATACACTAAGTATACATCACCCAAATAATTTCCTACACACATATACATTTAATTAATCCTTTAATCTACCATTTAGAAGCAAGAGTAAACTATCCTCAAAGTGTTTCCATGGCTACCAAAAGTACACATCCCCTTTAAACATCAAACCTCAAAAATTTCTCCATAAATCAAGTACCCATAACATCCTTACAAACTTTAATGAAACAATAATAAAAAACTCAAACTTACCACTTTGGAAATTCTTCAAAACTCCACAAAAACTTTCATTTCTTGCTGCCTATCTACTGCCCATGATGTGTAGAACACTTTTAAAGAAGAACAATTGGAGAAATTGTGGCTTGATCATTAGGAGTGGAGCTTGCATGCAAGGTGTAGCCATGGTGGACAATGGGAGAATTTAGGAGAATTGGAATTCGGCTAAGATGAAAAAAATGAAGAAGAAGATGTTAGTGCTGCCCTCTTTGTCCACTAATGGCCTTAAATCAGTCCACTAATTGTCCACTAATGCTCCACTTAACTTAAATAAATAATATTATAATTAAACTTTTAATTATTCCCATATTTTTCCACTTAGTTTCTCTTAATTATTCTACACATGGAATTTCATTTTTCATGGCATTTTCAAAATTTAATACTACTTATTTTTAATGGACATTGAGGTCAAAAGTCAACTCGGGGTGTCAAATGACCACAATGCCCCTGTTCGGGTTGCATTCCCGACTTTTCAGTAATACCGAGTTTTGTCTGTTTTTCGATTTCTCACTTTTCTTTGTAATAATTAATTAATTTTTCTTTGATATTTCTAATGGTATTTGTACTTCAATTGATGTCTCTTTAAGTCCTAAAAATATTTTTTAGGGTTCCTCGCGGTCCAGAGCTAGTCAACGATCCACGCCGTGACTTCTCGGTGCAGTCACCCATCGCTAGGGTTCTCGGCTCGCTTAACTTGGTTACATTTCTTTGCTATTATTTTTCCTTTATTTTTCTTGTATTTTCTTTTCTTGTATTTCATTATTTTATGTCTCCTCACTCATATCGAAGTGTAGTCCTAGGCATCATAGCTGTCCGGACAACACTGGCTATCGAAACAGTAGAACGCACTACCGAACATAGGGGTGTTACATTTAATATGCATTACCCGCGACGAAATATTTATCTGTCATTGTAAATATTTTTTTAATATATTTTTGTAAATAATAGACGGATTAATAATATTTTTTATTTGTTAATTTCTTATTTTAGTTAAATACTTTTTATATAATTTTATATTTAATTGAAATGAAATATAAGTTGTGTTAAAAATTTTAGTTATATGAGCTCTTAAAATTAATTTAAATAATAAAAATATAATTGTAATTAATTTTAAAAGTTAATGTTACCTCTCTCCTATATATATAGTTAAAATAAATTAAATATTTTTAATGAATTAGTAATACTTATAGGATTATAATTATAAAATTACTATATTAAGAATTATAATATACTTTTCTAGTACAAGTAGAACTATTATTGTAATATTGAACGATGCAATTATTAGATATTTAATGATAATATTTTGTATCTAAAAGTTATAGTCACAATATAGTATATTGTAGAATTACCATTATCAAGAATTTAGCGACAAGTTTTCTATCGCTAATCTAATATTTGGAAGGTACTAGTTTCTAAAATTATTAGCAACGTATCTTTTTGTTATTAAATATTATTAGCGATGAATTTATATAATTAGCAATATAATATTATCCTTAATATGCATTATTGGTGACAAATTATTTATATGTTATCATATATATATTTTTCATATTTTTGTAAATAATAGATAGATTAATAATATTTTTTATTTTTATTTATTAATTTCTTATTTTAGTTAATTATTTCTTATAAAATTTTATATTTAATTAAAGTTAGTAAAATTAAAAATTTTAAATTATATAAACTCTAAAATTAAAAATTTTAAAATTAATAAAATAATAAAAATATAATTATAATTAATTTTAAAAATGAAAGGTATTTAGGTAAATTCCCTCTTCATATATATATATATATATATATATATATATATATATATATATATATATATATATCGCCGTTCAGATTAGAACATCAAGCAAAACAGTGCTATTGCACTTTAGGCATTTTGGGCTGGCAATGAATTTTCTCTCTCCACGAAACAAGATGTAGCAATCCCTGTCTCTCTGCCCCCAAGAGTTTCTCACTGTTACAATTCCATTCAATTATAACAATGATAGACATTGAAGTTCTGATCCTTGTTGTGCCAGTAGTGACCAAGGAGTGGTTTAAAAGACCCACCACAAAGGCCACCGCCACCAAGGCTAAAGGAGCCAAAAGCTAAGAAGGCACCCGGGCCAAAGAAAGGCCAAGTCTCCTTGCTCTTATCACTTGAAGGAATCAAGTGAAACAGAAATAACCTTAATGATCTGCTTATGAAACATAAACAACGTCGATGGAAACGGCCTCGATCATTGACGGATCCATTATGATCCTTTTATTCACAATGACATAGGTAAGCTTGTTCATTATCACATAGAACTTCATGTGTTGTTTTCCATTGAGGATTTCATGTGATTTCCATTTTCGGAGATTGTTCTGGGTTGTTGACGATTGACAACTTTGAGAGGAAAATTGTGCATTCAATAATTCTGGATAAAAAGCACTAAAATCAATCTACGAAAAAAAAAATAGTTTGGTTGGGTTCAATTTTTTTTAATTTAGTTTATATAATTTTTTTTATTATTCAGTTTGGAATTGAACTGACCATTTACATAATCCTAGTCACAACTTATGTGTCTTGTGAAAACGAATCGAGTGCTTTGATTTTAAAATAAAGGATATTTTGTACAAACTAAAGAATTTTAAAAAATAAAAAATTTTATGAGTCGTCACCCTGATTTAGGGATATCAAGGAACCGAAAAATAAATGGATTAGGCAAGTTTGCTAAGCATGAAAATCTGAGTAAAGAGTTCAATTACATATGGAGAAGGTATTAGGCACTCCACAACGTCTATCTGAAATTCATTTATGAATGTCTTCTCAAGTAACTTGATTTCATAATGATCTCAATGAATCTATCATACAATTGACTAATAATTTTGCCATATTTCATCTTGAACAACTCAAATTGATTTATAAGGGGATTCATCTCTGTAACACCCTCCCGGTAGCAACTCCGTACATTCTACTGTTCCGGTGACCGGTGTCGGTCCGGACAGCTAGAACGTCCGAAAAAATATTTAAACTAAAGTCAGGAACCATAATTAACTCAAATATTAATAAGAAAAATTTAGGAAAAATTTTAGAAATAAAATACAACCAAGTCAGATGAGCCGGTGCCCAAGCGATGGGTAACCAGAGGTAAGTTGCGGTTCTCGCAACGAGGAGCCCTAGACCCGGAAAAAAAATTCATAAAATAATTTTTGGGACTCCAGAAAAGGGTTATTGAGGTTCCTATGACATTAGAATGCCAAGAAAATATTTAGAAAAATTTTTCAATCGGTACAGACAATTTTGACCCGTTAAGCCAAATGGAAGGCATTTCGGTCATTTCGCCTTCAGAGGTGATTTTTGGTCGACTTGTCCAGTTAAGTAAATAATTATTATGACTCAAAATATAAATAAATATTACTAAAAATTAAATTGAAATGTGGTAGAAAAGAAAAGAAAAGAAAAATAAAAAATTAAGCAAATTATGACATATTATGATGTCACTCACTTACTTCCAACCAATCACAATTAAACAACCTATTAATTAATAAATAAAAAGAGATAAATTTGGCCAAAAACAAAAGAAATCAGCAGCCTCTTCTTCCATAACAGCCGCACCAAAAGAAAGAGAGAGAGAAAGAAAGAGAGACCTCCATTGATGCACTCACCCAAGCTCCAAAACCTAGCCAATTACACCATAAAACCCTTATATGCCTTCATAAAACTTGGTCCTCACACCTAGAGCAAGCTTTGAACAGCAAAAAGAAAGGAAGAAAGTGAAGTTTTGAAGTCTTAGAAGTGGCTTCATTCAAGGTTAGTGCACATATGTATTTAAAACTCCTTAATTCCATGTTAGAGATGTGTAATAGGTAAGAAATTGTGAAATAAATGAACTAAACTCATGTGTATGAAGCCCATGGATTTCGGCTGCCCCTAAGGAAGGAACAAGATTGAGTGTTTTGATGGACTTGGAGTGCACTAGAGATTATATTTAAAGTGTATGAACATAAGGATAATGAAGTAGTCGGTTAATTAAGGTAAATTGTGTAAATTTTGAATTTAAGCTAGGGTTTTGAGAGTGAAAATTTGATTTGGCTTATGGAATGATTAGTGGATATTCTAATGGTCAATTAGTGACCATTTAAGGCAAGTAAATCATAATTTGAAGTGAGCTAATGCATGGTAAACTGAAATGGGAAGGCTGCCAAGAGACAGCAGAAATGAGGCTGAAAGTCCAGCATGTTTGGACTGCCATATCTTTGGCTGTGTAGGTCCAATTGGTGTTTGGCCAATTGGACATGAAACTAGGCTTATAATGGCACATTTTTTCTGAAGAAACCATGCCCAAAAGACCAAAGCAAGAGGACCAAAACTTGGCCCCAATCCGGATACCCTGCAAACAGCCCCTGCAGAAATGACCAAATGAACAGTAACTGTTCATTTGGCCATAACTCACTGTAGATATGGTCAATTGACCTGAAATTTTTACAGAAACAAGATAAGATATAGAAAAACAACTTTCATGAAGGACACCAATCTAAATTATGCCATTAACCTAATCAAATCATTGAGCAAAGTGAAGTTTACTGTACTGAGATTTCCAGAATTTTCATTTGAGCAGTAATGTTCGGATGATTATAACTCTCTCTAGAAAACTCGGATTTAGGTGATTATTGAACCGATGAAAACCTAAGGCATAGTAGAACATTTCATATGAAGAAAGTTAGGCCAAATTATGAACTTAACTTGATCAAATTACTGACCAAAATTGGACCAAAATCTGCCAAAACCCAAAAGTGCAGCATGAACAGTGCACGTGAACAGTAAATTTATTTTGGCCATAACTTGAGCTACAAAACTCCAAATGGAGTGATTCAAAAAAGGAAATTCAACTAGACAGAATAAGGAACAACTTTCATGTTTACCATTTCCTCAAATTCCCACTGTAAAAATAACAAATGGAACAGTAAAGATGAAGCACCAAATCTGAAAATTTTGTTCAATTAGCATTAAACTTAGAAATGGTATTGGCAACCAATACCAACAAGTTTTAAATACAAAATGTGGTATGTTTGGGGTGTTAAAACCAATACACCTATTTTCTATCCAAAAGTCAACATTTTTGTTGACTAATGAGGTGAATAGTGACACCAAAACCAAAAATTGGCAATTTTGCCAAAATGACCTAAGCTTTGAGAAAGTGACCAAAACCAACAAGTTTTGAATACAAAATGTGGTATGTTGGGAGTACTAAAACCAATGTACCTATGGTTTATGCAAAAGTCAACATTTTAGTTGACTAATGAAATGAATAGTGACATGAAAACTTGAAATTCAAAAATTGTGAAACTTAAAAGTGCAAAATGCCCTAGTAGGCCTAATGTGATTGGTTTGGATAGGTTGGCATGCCAATAGGGTATTATTTTAGCAGTACTGTGAAAGGCTTTATGCCTGTATTCATGGCTTTATGCCCGTATTCATGGCTTTTATGCCCGTATTCATGGCTTTTATGCCCGATTATGTGATATCATGGCTTTTTAGCCATACTGACTGCATACATGGTTGACGTTCTGCGTCCCATGGTATGACGGCCCGAGGCACCGCGGTGTCCAGTGCCAACGACTGCTATCCAAATTATCGTCCAAAGATAGGTTACTTGGGCATGGAAAAGTATAACTGTGATTGAATTGATCATTAAAGAAAATACAAAAATTAAGTATCAGGAATGATTACCAAAAATACAAAGAAGCTCAAGATCATGAAGAAAATAATTAACGAAATGCATGAAGAAGTTAATATCATAAAACATGAATAGCCCTCGACTAAACAATAAGTTAGTAAATATTCATTTATTATGAACACAATAGCAAGGAAATTATTATTTTTATTTGCATATTATATTTTCTTGTATTATTGGCACCACTAAGCTTTATGCTTAGCGCGTCGCTTTTGCAACGCGTAGGTACTGAAGATTTGGACAGAGGCCCAGTGGACCACAGATTGGGTAAGGTCGTTCACAGTTCTGCATAGTGTCCGTGTCACCTCAACTTCTGCAGTGCATTGGTAGGACACTAGGTGTCATTTTGGCATTCTGTAATAAATTTTAATTTTCTCATATGTAATGAAACTTATGTAATGTATTTTGATTTTCATGTAAATAATGCAAATTTGTGTTTGTAAATGGAAAAGTGAATATTGATCTGTGATTGTTACATGACTATCAAATGAGATGAACGATTGAAAATTGAAATTGAGAAATGAATGGTTGACAAATGTTGAGATGATGATTATTGGAGTTTGAGAGTAATTGAATACGAATATATGAATATTGGAAGTGTTTTTCACAGGTTCCGAAGAACTGTTTTCTCCATTTTTAGCCGGTACTCCGCCGGATTTTCTTTAAAATTTTTGGAACCTTAAATAAATTATAATTTCGATAAATGGCTTAAATAAATTATATTTCACAAGTTATATTCGAAAGGAAGAATAAAAATGAATTAAGATAAAATAGAGTGCTCGGCACACTGAGTGGCATAACTTGCTCGGCTACACTGTAGTCGGGTAAGGGGTGTCACAATCTCTCTCTCTCTCTCTCTCTCTCTCTCTCTCTCTCTTTTTAAACTTGGCTTATGTCCTCATGAGTAATCACCAATGCATCCCACATTTATTTGGTGGTTGACTTCATACATATCTTATTCTAATAAAGGAAGTCACTACCATGGAGGTCTAATTATCAATTGACCTTCCTGAGGTTGAGGGTTTAAGGTTGCCATTATCTTTGCTCCAAAGTGGTTAAATTTGTAACCCTCCCTGTAGCAATTTCGTACATTATACTGTTCCGGTGATCGGTGTCAGTTCAGACAGCTAGAATGTCTAGAAAAAAAATATTTAGACTTGAGGAAGGAGTCATAAATAACTCAAATACTAATAAGAAAAATTTAGAAAAAATTTTAGAAATAAAATACAACCAAGTTAAATGAGCCGGTGCCCTAGCGATGGGTAACCCAGTGGGAAATTGCGGTCTTCACAGCTAGAAGCCCTAAACTCGGGAGAAAATTCATGAAATAATTTTTGAGACTTCAGAGAATAGTCATTGAGGTTTCGATGGCATTAGAATGCCAAGAAAATGATTAGAAAAATTTTTAGATTGGTACAGACGATTTTGGCTCAATAAGCCAAACAGAGGGCATTTTGGTCATTTCGTCTTCAGAGATGAGTTTTGGCCAACTTGTCCAGTTAAATAAACAATTTATATGACATAAAATATGAATAAATATTGCTAAAAATTAAATTGAAATTGGATAGAAAAGAAAAGAAAATGAAGGAAAACATGAATTATGACATCATTATGATGTCATTACAAAGAGCTCCTCCAATCACCTTTCAACAACCACCCTTAAATCAATTAAAAAGGAAGAAAAATGAGTTAAAAATAAAAAAAAATTATGTTCTTCTTCTCCAAAAGAATCGGCAATCTCTCTCTTCTCTCTCAATCTCCATTGAAACTCATTTCACAATCTTGATTCCCACCTTATTTCACCACAAAACCCTAACCTCTCTTCATTAAAACTTCACCCCACACCTTAAAGTACCTCTAGGCAGCCTTTAGAAAGAGAAAGAGTGGAGTTTTCAAGTCTTGGAGATAGGCTAAGTCAAGGTTAGTGTCAATTAATCCTTTAAACTTTGTGTATGCATCATTGGAAGTATGAAATGATCCATTGATTGTATATGTTTGAAGAATTAAATGGGTTGGAGTTAGGGTTTGGGAAACAAATTTGAGATTTTCTCATGTATTGGTGAAAGGAAGATCTAATGGTCAATTAGTAACCATTTGGCTATGTGTAATTAGGAAGTGAAATGATTTTTGCCATGAAAATTGAAGTTAGGTATGCTGCCTAGTGTGACCTGCAGGACTGGGTGTGAGTCCAGCAGATTTGGGTAGCTATAATTGGAATTGTGTAGGTTCAATTGGTGCAAGGCCAATTGGATATGAAATTAGATACATAATGGCACAACTTTGGTGAAGGAACCCTGCCCAGAAATCACAATAGACTGACCTAAAATTTGACCAAATCTGGGTAACACACATTCTGCCTGGGCAAAATGACCAAATGAACAGTATTCATTCATTTGGTGATAACTCAGTGTAGAAAGGTCCAATTGACCTGAAATTTATATCAATGAAAAGCTTAGACAATTTAGAACAACTTTCATGTAGAACACAAACTCCATTTTTGAACTTAGCCAAATGAAATTGCTAACCAAAATTGAGCTACCAAATCTGGCAGAACCATAATTGACCAGAAATTTTGGGTAAAAGTCTATCCGACCAGTTATGGTAAAATGGCCATAACATGAGCTAAAAAACTCCAAATGGAGTGATTCAAAAAGGAAATTAAAGAAGATACATAAAGGAACAACTTTTATGAAGAGAATTTTGTTAAATTCCTATTATAAAAATAACCAATGGAATAGTAAACTTAGTACTTAAAATCTGAAAATTTTAAAATAACTAACCCTAAGCTTTATAATGGTATTGGCAACTAATGCCAACAATTTTAGAATGCAAAACGAGGTATGTTGGGGATATTAGAACCAATATACCTATTATCTATGAAAAATTCAACATTTTAGTTGACTAATGAAGTGAATAGTAACAATTAAATTTCAATTGCAATAAATATTGCATAATTAAAAGTGTTAAATGCCCTAGTAGGCCTAGTGTGATTGGTTTGGATAGGTTGGCATGCCAATAGAGTTCTGATAGCAGTACTGCGTATGGCTTCATGCCATTCTATAATATGATAGCATATGGCTATATTGATTATGATGTTATACTTGGCTTTATGCCTTATTACTTTTATGGCTTATTAGCCACTCTGTCTGCACAACGGGAGACACATTGTGACCGATGGTGTGACGGCCCAAGGTACCTGATACCCAGTGCTAGTTTACTTATTTATCCAGTCCAGTCAATTTGTATAGGTTACTTGGGCATGAAAAAGTATAAATGTAATTGAACTAATTATTAAAGGAAGTAAGGAAATTAAATATCAAGATAAAGAATAAGAATGATTTCAATAAAAAGAGGCTCAAAATCATCAAGAGAGTGATTAATAAAATGCTAGGAAGAGTTAATATCATAAGATATAATTAGCCTTCGATTAAACAATAAGTTGGTAATAATTTATTTCTTATAAGCACAATAACTAGGAAATTTTTACTTTTATTTGCATATTATATTTTCTTGTATTATTGGCACCACTAAGCTTTATGCTTAGTGCGTCACTTTTACAATGCGCAGGTACTGAAGACTTGGCTAGAGAACCCAGTAGACCATAGAGTGGGAGATTAGAAGTTTTGATCTGCATTTGGGTCCCGAGTGTCACCTCCTCAGCAGTGCATATTTTGGTAGCGTCCAATAGCTTGTATTTTATTTTTGATCATTGTAATTAAATTTTGGATATTTAATGTAAATTATGTATTTTTGTACATTAAATGTGCACATGATGTAAATTAATACAGTTTCAAATTTCATATTTGAATTGTGTATGTATGAAAATGATTTGAATTTCTTAGGTATTTATATGAGTGAAACTTATTGATGTTCTGAATGAGAAAATGAATTTGAGAATATATATAAAGATAATTGTAATTGTTTCACACAGGTAGGAAATCATCAAATTATTAAGAAATGAGGGAAAACTCTGTCAGTTTCTCCACATAAATTTAATGAAAATTGAATGTGATAATTAAGAAGTAATAAATTGAGGTAAGATAAGATAGGGTGCTCCGGCACTAAGTATGACATGCCTTGCTCGGCTACACTGTAGACGGGTGAGGGGTGTCACAAAATTTGTTTATACCAAAATAATTTATTTATTTATTATTTATTTTTTGGCCTAAGAATTAATTAAATTAATTAAATTAAATTAATTTTATTAATTAATGTCCTAAGATAATCATTAGTTAAATATCTGGAGGAGTTATTTGGTGGTTTGCTGAGATAGAGGAATTTATTAGCAGTTCCAGGGAGTTATAAAGGAGTGGGCTGGTAACTGCTAACAATTGCAGAATATGAAGATGGGTCTTCTAGAATTTTTCAAGTACCTGCAAAGAAAGCTATAAATAACAGATGAGCAGTAACATGAAAACCCCCCAACAACTCAATCAAACAACACAAATAAGACTTCATCAGTCTTTTATCTTTGTTTTTATCTATTTTTTATTTTCTAAGTATTTGCATTTAATTTTAAGCCTTGTACTTATTTTGCAATCAATCAAAATGTTCTTTCAATTTTAGTTCACTTACCTTTCCTTTAAATAGAAGTGAGATTAACAAAGTTGTGTATAGTAGAGTTAGTTCCCACAACCATTTGATCCTAGAAGTCAAATCACAAACCAGGTGATATACTTAGTGTCACACCCCGGCTTAGTGGGCCCCAGCTCAAGCCCCTCTATGGGTGGCCATCTTGCCGGCGTACCCGTCTAGAGGTTGGCGATGCGACTCAAATCAGTACTGTCCGCTTTGGTGGAGTTCAATCCCTTCGCCCTGCAGAGCTAGGATTCGAACCCATATCACCTCACGGATTTGCTTCGCCTCTTACCAATTGGGTTAGTGTTACCAATTGGTAAGAGGCGAAGCAAACCCGTGAGGTGATATAGGTTCGAATCCTAGCTCTGCAGGGCGAAGGGATTGAACTCCACCAAAGCGAACAGTACCTTGTGAGTCGCACCGCCGGCCTCTAGGGGGGTACGTCGGCAAGATGGCCACCCAGAGAGGGGCTTGAGCTGGGGCCCGCTAAGTCGGAATGTGACACTTAGTATCTAGCATGCCCATAAATCATAAGCTGTGAGATAGTCGATATTGTTTTCTAAAGGAAACAATTTTTGGCAGGCCTAATGGGACTCAGATCTCAGTTCCATGTATTTCCATTATTCTTCACCCAAGATTAGCAAATAATTTTTGGCACGCCCAGTGGGATGAAGATTTCAATTCCACACATTTCCACTATTATTTGCAAAAAATTCGCAAACAATTTTTGGCTCACCTAGTGAGACCTAAGTCCCATTACATTAATCAAAATTACTGATTTCGTATTTTGTAGGTAACACCATGCCTTTGAAAACTAGAAGTAAGCTTCGCAAAGAAACCACCAGATCTCAAGACACAGAGGGAAGTCCTATTACGGAAGGTCTGAATGTTTAAGTTCTTTTCATGGTTGAATGCCTTGAAAGGAGGTTAGACCCTCAAGGAGATGAAATTTAAAATTTAGTTACTGCAAAAATTGTACATACCTTGTCCACTGATCCAATTTAGGGGCAAAATGATGTAGTTGGTAGATGAATTCTTGGTTCATTTGAAACTCTTACATCGACCATCACTGATGTCTTAATGAAAGACATGCAAAATTGTTTAGGAAGTCTTAACCAGCCAATGGAAAAAATTGATGTAAGTATGGAGAAAGTAGTTGATAAGCTTAATTCACCAGCTAGTACTGTCCGATGGATAGGTCTCTAGGCCAGAGGAATCTAACATGGCATCCAGAGGTGCCAATGAGCTCAAGGGGTAATTTTAGCCATGTACCCCCATGGCAATGCTAATAGAAGCCATACCAGTAGTGAATAAAGATACCAACCACCCTATAGGAGGGAAAAATAGGTGGCTAGCCAACTAAGAATGCTAGTTCAACTCAATTGCCTCAGTGGCAAAACTATTACTCCTACCCAATTTTTTAGTAACACTAAACCAGTTACTCACCCTAGTGTTTATAATGTAGAGGCAATTGTAGGTCCGTAAGTGATACCGGCTCTTTAACAGGTGCATATGCCCCAGGTGACCTTTGGCTCCTTTTGCTCAAGGGCAACAACTTTAAAGAACTATAATGTCTGCTATAGAGATACCTCAACCAGTACCAGCACCTTGCTATAGGTGCCTGTAGCTACGGTTTATGTACCTGTCATCCCAACTGCACCCTAGATGACCATGGATGCTATTAAAAATGTTGTACATGAGCTGTATGGTCTTGGCCTTAGACAAATTGGCTGACTAGAGTTCCATGAAACATATCCAGACATTATTGATTGGGAGAACCTATATCCGATAGGGTACTACATTCCTAACTTCAGTGTTTTTTTAGGAGAAGATGGACAGTTGACTCTGGAACACATAGCAAGGTTCACTAATCAGTGTGGTGAACTGATGAATTATGAGAATTTTGCCAGTTACTTGGTACTACTTTTACTTGGTACTTTACCCTTCCAAAAAATTTTATATATTTCTGGCAAGAAATGAAGAGGCTATATCATACCCAGTTCTTCAGAACTAAGTCAAAAGTGTGTGTTGTTGAATTTTCAAGGATGACATAGAAGGATGGAGAATTAGTTGATACTTTTATTGCTCGATTCAAGTAGATAAGGAACAGGTGCAAACTGTTCTTACTAAAGACTGAGTATGTGAAGATGGCTCAAAGAGGGCTACACATCAAGCTACAAAAGAAATTTTAGGGGATAGAGTTTAGGGACTTCTATGATCTTACTGCCAAGAAAGCTAAATATGAGTAGCTACTGATGGAAGAGTCATGCCAGAAGAGAAGATCTATGGGAACCTACTACTACGAGGTAAATAACCATTAACTTGCAATAGCTGACCTAGTAACTATTGGTACTTATTGTGTTCTAGTTTCTCAAACAAGATAACTCCACAGAGAAAGATACAGTCTACTTCAAACGTGCCCCTTCAATATGCTTTTGACACTAACTAAACAGAGGAAATATTGGACTTTTACTAAAGGAGAAGTTTATTAACCTCCCTCTTAACCACAAGCTTTAAACCAGGGAGGAGATGAAGGGGAGAGATTTCTGTAAGTACCATGATTCCTAGAACCACAATACTAATAACTGCTGGGCTCCTAGGGAAGTTATCCAAGATCACATCAACAAGGGTATCTTGAAGTTCCCTAAGAAGAAAGAAGCAATACTAATTGATGAAGATCCATTTCCTCCTATGGCTTCTATTAACATAGCTACAATGAACCTTAGGGGTATCGTTAATCAATTAAGAAGATTATAGGTCCAAACTAAGGTAATTAAGAAATCCAAAGGTCCCCTCACATATACTCTGCCTATGAAACTTTTCTAAGGGATGCTAGGAGCTCAATCAGGAGGCCTCTTCAATTTGACTCACCATCCAGGAAGTGGCCAGGTGATAGGTACCTTAAAGACAGGTACTGGAGTTCCAGCAGATGCCTAGCTACTAGGTGAGTCAATAGGAGAGCTTGTCACTAGCTAGACCGCTTGTAACATCCTCACTTTACGTAGTCTGTACATTCTACTGCTCCGATGACCTAATGTCTGCTCGGACAAGTCAGGATGTCTGGGACTACACTTCATTGATAGTGAGAAGGCATAAAATGATGAAATAAATAATAAGAAAATACAAGAAAAATTAAGGAAAAATAAAAGAGAGGAAATGAAACTAGGTTAAACGAGCCGGCACCGTAGCGATGGGTGACCACACCGGGAAGTTGTGGCGAAAGCAATTGCCGACCCCAAGACCACAGGGAACCCTCGAAAATAATTTTTGGGACATAATTAAAGGCCTATAGAGGTGTAATTAACATTAGAAATATCATAGAAAAATTAATAAATTAGTACAAATAAAAATGAAAAATCAAGAAACTAATAAAAATTGGTATTACCAAAAAATCAGAAATACAACCCGAAGAGGGGCATTTTGATCAGTTGACTCCTAGAATTGACTTTTGACCTAAATATCCATTAAAAATAAGTAATGTTGAATTTTTAAAATTCCATGAAAAATTAAAATTGGAATGAAATGGAATTAAAGGAAATTATGGTGTAAGAAAATTGAATAAGAAAAAGTATAAATTAATTTATCATTAAACAAATATTTTCCTAAACCTTAGTGGACCACTAAGGACTATAAAGGCATAAATCATTAGAAATTTCTACTCACTTTCTACAACTCAATCTTCTTCTTCTTCATTTATCTTGACCGAAGCAAAAGCTCCCTAAAATCCATCCATGGCCGCCCACCCTTATATGCCCTAAACTCCACCTTTAAGCCATAATTTCCATAGCTTGTCTTCACTAAAGTTAGTCCTCACCTTGCAAGGAAGAAGTTGGTAGTAAATTCAAGAAGTTTTGGTGAAGTTTGGTTAAGCTCCAAAAGAGGTAAGTGCTTATTTTCAATTCTTGCTTCACTAAAGTTGTAGTGGAGGTTATGGGAAGTTATATTATGGAAGAAATTATGGGATTTGATGAGTTATGGTGCTGTCCAATTTTTGGCAGTTTCATGTCCATGGTTGTATGATGTAATTTTTTATGTAAATGGTGAATTAAGGGGTTGATTAAGGTGTTTAAATGTATAAGAGTGTACTTGCATGTAGGTGTTTGAATTGTGCAATTGAACAAATGAAATTTTAGGGGTTTTTGAAAGAAATTGTGAGGGCTTGTAAATTGACCAATTCAGCAGCTTTGTGATGCATGGAAAAGTGTTTAATTTCATGAAAATAGCTTAGTGAATTCTAGTACATAGGATGGCAGAATGTGTATGTAAATGTTATTGGAAATGATAAGTGGTAATTAGGTATGTTTATGTATGTAAATTGTTGAATTTGAACTTTGTAATTTTGAATTGTAATTGAGGTATTGAGGGTTTGTATATTCTACCCAAATTGAACATAATTTGATGTGTTGAGTGGTTGTGGTTTGATACTAATTCAGAATTGGGTATGAGAAATGGACTTATAAATAGGTGAATGTGCAATTGATAAGTGTTTAAGCAACATGTTTAAGGACAGTATGTAAATGAGCTTATAACCCTAATTGTGTGACCCCAATTGGTATGAGGCCAATTGGAGGCAAAACTAGACATAAAATAGGCCAACTTTTATGTAGAAATGTTGCCAAAATTTTGTCCGGAAACTACCCGTAAAATTTACCTAATCCAGAATTGCAACATTGGTAACCCAGAAATTGACCATATAAACAGTAGTCAGTCTTTTGGCCATAACTCACTCAAAACAGGTCCAAATGACCTGAAATTTATACCGTTGGAAAGTTTAGACATAGGGCTATGATAAGTGCATAATTTATTAATTTTACTCCCATCACATTTAGTGTTTTTATGTTTAATTCAGTTGGTTAAAATATATTTATCATTTAGGCATATTTTTAGATAGTTGTGGAATAATTGTGTTAAATGGAGAAATTTTCATCGTTTGATCTTTGCTGTATTTTTCAGGTGTTTCTAAAGTTGTGGGTCTCCAAATTGATTGCTATTTAATCTATTGAAAAGCTAAGATAGAGCACTTCAAATGATAAGAGGGACCAAAGCCCAAATCAGTATCTAAGGTTGACAAAATGAGTTATAGATCTATTGCAAAAGCCCATACTCGATGGGTCACTACCAGTTTCAGTATTTATTTTGTATCTGGAGTTTCTAACATCCAAATGAAGCGAGGCCAAGCCCAATTGAACCTTAAGAGCCACCTCTACAACTTCTATGAAGGGTTGGACAAGAGATGAGGCCATTTTAATTGTCAAAAATGGCAATGAAGTCGTCACAATGGGCTGGACCATTTGACTGAACTAGTCCTAGTTTCTGGGCCATAACTTAGACTATAGACCTCGGATTTGGGTCCATAAGTACCCATTGGAAAGCTAAGTTAATAAATAGGGCTACAACTTTCCTGAAGAGGGCACAGGCAGATTCGGAAAGAAAGTCACTGAAAATCTACCTTGATTCCAGAAATGTGAATTTAGGCTGAAAATCTGCATCTTGAATTTCAAAACCTTTCCTAGTTTGGTTTGGTTCCTATCTTTGGGTTTAGGTTTTTTTAGTATAAATACATCTTTGGGCAGCAGCTAAAGTATCCCAATTCAGACTTTTGTTCTCCATTTACATTATAGATTTCTTCTTTATTTCTTCTTTAATTTTCTGAAAGCCATGAACATGAGTGGCTTAGTTTTTAATTCAGTTCAAGGGATTCAAGTTCTTATGTGTGATTTGTGAGACCAGGTTCTTAATTTAATTTATGTCTTTTTGAATATCTATTGTTTTCTGATTTAATTGTTTTTGATCTATTGAATGATTTGCTAAAAAGGCCTATTAGTTAATTATTTGATTTGATCAATTGCTAGTTCATCTTAATAATCCATAATTGTTGTGTAAGATTGAACATGAGTAGCAATTAGGTTTTATTGATTATGATTGTCACAACCTACCCCTCTGTAAGGCATAACATGATCCCGTAGTATACCTAATGAATTACGAAACTTTGTCTACTGATAACCCATTAAATATACTATAAGAGATTTTAAACCTTTTCTTACTTCATTTTCAGTGGTGAGCACTATTGACAGGTGTTAAAAATTTTTTTAACTGAAGTAAAACTAGAAAACACATTTGAAATATTAATACTTTTCGTAAAAATTTTGGTAGAGTGCCATCTGTATTTTGAATAAAACAATTTTTCAAAAACCTGCAACAAGCACTTCTAATATTTTGTTCAATCCCTAAACTCCAATTAACACAATAAGTTTCTCAACATTTTTCAACTCAAATCCATAATAATTTTCCAGTGTTTTCAAAAGCTGAAATAAAAGAAATATATCACAATATTTACAAACCAAAATAATTTAAAAATTTAGTTTACAACTTCAATGTACAATTTTAATTTATAACTGCTCAAAATCAAGAATAATATATACATACAGTGAACATACATTACAATACAAAATGCAAAATACGGTATAATTAATATATCCGATGATCTCTCAGTGTAAATGACCAAAACAAAAGAAATAAAAGAAAATAAAATACAAGAAAAATAAAGGAAAAATAATAGCAATAAAATGTAACCAAGTCAAACGAGCCGAGAAACCCAGTGATGGGTAACCGCACCGGGAAGTTACGGCGTGGACCGTTGACTAGCCTTGGACCACGGGAAACTCTGGAAAATATTTTTAAGACTTAAATAAATAAACATCTATTGAAGTATAAATGTTATTAGAAATATCAAAGAAAAATTAATTGATTAGTACAAAGAAAAATGAGAAATCGAGAAAACGATAAAAGTCGGTATTACCGAAAAATCGAGAATGCAACCCGAGCAGGGGCATTGTGGTCATTTGACACCCCGAGTTATCTTTTGACCTAAATTTCCATTAAAAATAAATGATATTATACTTGGAAAATGTCATGAAAAATTAAAATGGTGGTACATAATCTAAATAGCGAAAGATAGGAGGAAAATGTGCAAAAATTGGAAACTAAATAAATAATCATTAAAACCTTTACTATTGAAGTATAAATGATCAAAAATGTGTTGCTAAATGTGTTAATGTTATGGTACAAATCAGAATTGGCATGGAAGAGTGAACTTGGTAAGCATAGGATGTGTAATTGGTAAAGGATGAACAAATTATAATAGGGCAGTATGTATTTTAGCTTAGAACCTTAATTGTGTGACTCCAATTGGTATGAGACCAATTAGAGGTGAAACTAAGCACAAAATGTGCCAACTTTCATGAAGGAAGCTTACCAGAATTCTACCTAGAAGGTAACTTGAAAAATGACTAAATCCGGATTAGTGCTTTGAAAGCCTGAAAATTGACCATTTGGGCAGCAGTTGGTATTTTGGCCATAACTCACTCAAAACAGGTCCAATTGACCTAAAATTTTTACCATGAATATTTGAGACATATATCTACAATTCTTATGGAGACACCAAAACCCAGAAATGACCATAAGCAAGTCAAATAGCTTGCATAAGTTCAGGTCCAAAAACTAGCCGAACCAAAAGTGACCTAAAAATGACCTAAAGTTACCATTTTGGTACATTCTATCCAGCATTGGTAAATTGACCATATCTTGGTCTATACAACTCAGAATGACCTGAAATTTTTCTCCACATGCAACAAGACATAGACCTACAAGTTTGTAGTTTGGACCAAAACCCAAAAACAGAGGGAACTAGGTCATCTGATTAGGTCAAATTAGTATATCGAAATCCGACAAATTGCAATAAAATGCAATATACTTGAAAGTGAATTTGGTAACATGTATCAATACTAAAAGGCTATAAAATGTGACATATTGGTAATATTAAACCTAATTCACCTAGAGTGCATCGAGGGTCAACATTTTAGGTTGATTAAGGAAATAATAGAATTCAATAAATTATTTATTAAGCCTTATTGTTAGAGATGGTTTAAATGAGTACTGAAACACATCAAATTGTTTGTTTCAGTTAGCAAAGACTCAGGAAAGTGAAAGGAAACACTGAGTCAGAGCCAAGAGACATTTATCAGAGGTTTGTGCACAATAGTTATTTCTTTTAAATTTTTCAATTAAAATAAATTATGAGAATTTTGTATGTTATTGTTTTAAATTGTGAAAAATTGTTTGAATGATATTTGATGGATACTTATTGATTGAAAAGCATTGTAAATGGTTTGAAACCATAGCTATCATGTATATTGATTGAATTCCTCTCTAGCTTGTCTAGTGGGATGAATTGACTTTGAATTCCCTCTCTGGCTGAAGTGTTCAGGTGCCTGTTGAGGACGAATAGAATGAGTACTCATATTATTGCTAGCTAGCTATGTTATTCCTCATTAGCCATCAGCTCTTGGGATGAATTGGACTTTGGAACATAATTAAGCTGTGTGTGATTTATTGATATTTATTCTGATATTGTGAAATGGAGTTTAAATTCTTTATGACATTTACTGTCTTTGAATTTAACTATGGTTTTAAGTATCCACTATTTATTTGACTTATGATTTATGATTTAAAGTTGTATTTTATTAATGTCGTGCACCACTAAGACATTGGCTCAGCGATAACCTTTCATTGCTGTCGCAGGTAGACAGACTGACAGGGCAGCAGACTAGGCTGCTAGTACTACAATGAGAGATCATCGGGTATATTGAGTATACCGTATTTTGAATTTTGTATTGTAATGTATATTCATTGTATGTATATATTGTTCTTGATTTTGAGCAGTTGTAAATTAAAATTTTACATTGAAGTTGTAAACTAAATTTGTAAATTATTTTGGTTTGTAAATATTGTGATATATTTCTTTTATTTCAGCTTTTGAAAACACTGGAAAATTATTATGGATTTGAGTTGAAAAATGTTGAGAAACTTATTGTGTTGATTAGAGTTTGGGGATTGAAAAAAATATTGGAAGTGCTTTTTGCAGGTTTTTGAAGAACTGTTTTATTTAAAATACAGATGGCACTCTACCAAAATTTTTACAGAAAGTATTAATATTTCAAATGTGTTATCTGGTTTCACTTTAGTTAAAAAAATTTTTAACACCTGTCAATAGTGCTCACCACTGTAAAAAGAAGTAAGAAAAGGTTTAAAATCCCTTGTAGTATATTTAATGGGTTATCAGTAGACGAAGTTTGTTAATTCATTAAGTATACCACGAGATCATATTATGCCTTACAGAGGGATAGGGTGTGACATGTTTTAGTGGTATCAGAGCTAGTTTTTAAATTCTGTTTTCACCTGTAATTTCAATATTCTTTCTTCATAGTACAACTGTGACACCCCTTACCCGTGAACAGTATACCCGAGTAAGTAATGCCACACGGTGTACTGGCACACTCTAATATACCTTACTTAATTTGTGTCATGCCTTTGAAGCCAATTTATGAAATATGATTTATTTAAGCCATTTATCAAAATTATTATTCATTTGAGGTTCCGAAGATTTTAAAGAAAATCCGGCGGAGTACCGGCTAAAAATGGAGAAAACCGTTCTTCGGAACCTGTTAAAAACAGTTCTAATATTTTTATTCCATCATCTCAAACTCCAATATCCAAAATCTCAACAATATTTCTCAATAGCAAATTCTCAATAATCTTTTCATTTCACAAACATCCATTTCTCATATACAAGCGATAAATACATGCTCAAATTTTGCATTCATAGTCATAACTTTCATTATTTACATGGACATCAAAATATATTACATGAGTTTAAATACACATGAAAAAGTAAAAATCTGCTACAAAATATCAAAATGACAAAATGACACCTAGTGCCCTACCAATGCAATCGCAGTAGTGAGGTGACACGGACACGATGCAGAATCGCTGGATGGACTCACCCACCGTGGTCTACTGGGCTCACGATCAGATCTCCAAGACTATGCGTGGCAAAAGCAACGCGCTAAGCAATAATGCTTAGTGGTGCAATAATATAATAAAAGAAAATAGCAAGAAACGAATATATAGTGAATGTGTATGATTCATTTGTTTAGCATGGTTATGTATACATTAATTTAGTAACTTGTTCACTTTCATTCATTTGGGTGCCCAAGTAACCTACACTAGACGATCGGATCGATAACGGTAACCGCACCGGGTACCTAGTACTCGGGCCGTCACACCATCGGTCACATATGCATCTCCGATGTGCAAATGTAGCGACTAACAAGTCAGAATAATATCAGGCACAAGGCCAAGTCTCAATGAAAAGTCAGAATGGCTAAAAGCCATGAAATCACAGAATGGCATTTTTGCCATGTGCAGTACTGCTAACTGAACCCTATTGGCATGCCAAACTATCCAAACCAATCTTGTTAGGTATACTAGGACATTTGAAACTCTTAAATTTGTCAATTTGTGAATTTCAACTTTTTTGGTGTCACTATTCATCATTGGTCAACAAAAATGTTGACTTTTAGAATAAAAATGTGTACATCAACTTTGGCACTCCCAACATACCACATTTGGTGTTTAAAACTTGTTGGCATTAAGTGTTTTTGCCATTCCAAAGTGTAACTCAACACAAACAGATTTTTCACTTTTGGTGAGTCAACTTCACTGTTCCATTGGACACTGTTACTGTTGGAATTTGAGGAAATGTAAAACATGAAAGTTGTTCCTTATTTTGTCTAGTTGAATTTCCTTTTTTGAATCACTCCATTTGGATTTTTGTAGCTCTAGATATGGCTCAAAAACCCAAGCTGTCCGGATATGCAGTCTGCAGAATTTTACCATATCTACAGTGCATGAACAGTAACTTGAGTCACTTGGTTGAATGGGTTCTGGCCATAATTTGGGGTAAGTTACTTCATGAAAGTTGTTTGTCTATGTCTTAACTTGTTGCTGTAAAAAGTTCAGGCCAATTGACCAAATCTACAGTAAGTTATGGCCAAATGAACAGTTACTATTCATTTGGCAAATTCTGCAGAATTCAGTGCAGGGCATCCGGATTGTGGCTGAGTTTTGACCCTTTTGCTTTGGTCTTTTGGGCATGGTTTCTTCAGCAAAAATGTGCCATTATAAGCCTAGTTTCATGTCCAATTGGCCAAACTTCAATTGGACTACCACTGCCCAAGTTATGGCAGTGCAAAGGGACTGAAATTTCAGTCCCTATGCTGCTGTCCATAGGGCAGTCTACAATCTCACCTTGCCATAGTGTTTTTCAGTCCCATTTATGGTCAACACATCTAAAATGGTCACTAATTGACCATTACAATATGCCCTAACAATTTCCTAAGCCAATTCACACTTTCACCTTTCCAAACCCTAAGGTTCAAATCAATTTATCCATAAACCTTGATTAACATACTTAGTTTAATCTCCATGCATATTAATACCTTAATTATGATTTCCAACCACTCTAAGTTTATTAAACAATCAAACTCAATCTATCATAGGGCTGCTGAAATTTGAAAGTGCCCTTAACACATGTAATTTACCTTAATTATCTAAAAATCTCTTAACTCAAAATGGTGTTTCAACTAAAATTAAAAGAGTAAGAACAAAGTGTAGCACTAACCTCTTTGCTGAACTTATTGAGCTTGTGAAACTCTTGATTTTCTCCTCTTTATGGCTGCCTAGAGCTTGCTTAAGGTGTGTAGATTAATTTTAGTGAAGATGACTTAGGGTTTTGTGGTGAGGTTTGAGAGGTTTGAGAGCTTGAAAATGAAGAAAATGGAGGTTTGGCTATGGAATTTTTGAGAGCTACGGGTAGCTTTTGTGGGAGTGGTGGCTGCTGGAAATTTCTGGTGAATTTAGTCTTCTTTAGTCTCTTTTATTGTTTATTTAAATGGTTGTTAAATTATAATTGGTGGAGACTTTCACATGACATCATAATGATGTCATATTTGGCATTTTAGTGTATTTTCTTTTTCTTTTCATCACTACTCAATTTCAATTTAATTTCTAGTAATATTTCTTAATATTTTACGTTATATTAATTATTTACTCAACTGGACAAGTCGGCCAAAAATCACCTCGGAAGGCGAAATGACCAAAATGCCCTCCGTTTGGCTTAATGGGTCAAAATCGTCTGTACCGATTGAAAAATTTTTCTAAGTATTTTCTTGGCATTCTAATGTCATGGGAACCTCAATTACCCTTCTTCGAGTCCCAAAAATTATTTTATAATTTTTCCTGTCTAGGGCTCCTCGTTCAGAACCGCAACTTCCCTCCTGCTACCCATCGCTGGGCACCTACTGCTTAACTTGGTTGTATTTTATTTTTAAAATTTTTACTAAATTTTTCTTATTAATATTTGAGTTAATTATGGTTCCTGACTTTAGTTTAAATATTTTTCCGGACATTCTAGCTGTCCTGATCTGCACCGGCCACCGAGCAGTAGGATGTACTGAGTGGTTATCGGGAGGGTGTTACAACTCTTCCTCTAATTTAAATTTCGTCCTCGAAATTTACACGATGCAAACAGTTGAGGGAACTGTTGCCTCATCGTCTCTTCACTTTCCCAAGTTGCCTCCTCGGTGTTGTGGTGCCTCCATAGCACTTTCACCAATGGAATTTGCTTATTTCTCAACTCTTTCACTTCCCGAGCTAGGATCCGTAGAGGTTCTTCTTCATATGTCAAATCCGGCTGTATTTCAATTTCTTCTCTGGAGATGACATGCGAAGGATCTGAGCGGTATCTTCTGAGCATGGACACGTGGAACACATTGTGGATCTTGTCTAGCTCTGGTGGTAAAGCTAGCCTATAGGCCACTGGACCCACACGTTCAATGACTTCATATGGGCCAATGAACCTAGGGCTCAACTTACCTTTTCTTCCAAACCTCAACACTTTCTTCCATGGTGACACCTTGAGGAACACTTTGTCGCCAACCACATATTCTATTTCTTTCCTCTTCAGGTCGGCATAGGATTTCTGTCTGTCTGAGGCAACCTTCATGTTGGCTTTAATTAGTTTCACCTTCTCCTCAGCCTGTTTCACTGTGTCCGCCCTACCAGTTTGTCTTCGCCCAATTTAGTCCAGCACACTGGAGTTCTACATTTTCTCCCATACAGCGCTTCATACGGGGCCATTTGGATACTAGCTTGGTAGCTATTGTTGTATGCAAATTCTGCCAGTGGGAGATATCTATCCCAACTTCCCTCAAACTCAATGACACAACTCCTCAGCATATCCTCAAGGACCTGACATATATTTCGTGTTATTGTTATCATTTTAGTTCAATATTTGTATCAATTTCATGGGTTTCAATTGTTTACCTGGATTACTCTTTCAGATTGCCCATCCGTCTGAGGATGGAAAGCTGTGCTGAAATGGAGTTGTGTACCCAAGGATTCATGCAACTTCTTCCAAAATCTCGATGTAAACCTTGGGTCTCGATCAGATATGAAGGAAAGTGGAATTCCATGCAGTCTAACTATCTCACTGATATACAATTCTGCTAACTTCTCCAAAGGAGTAGTCACCCTAACTGGCAGAAAGTGTGCTGACTTTGTCAATCTATCAACTATCACCCATGCTGCATCATGCTTCTTCCGGGTGAGAGGTAGACCACTTACAAAATCCATGGTGACCCGATCCCATTTCCATTCAGGTATGCGTATAGGCTGTAGCAAACCTGATGGAACTTGATGTTCTGCTTTGACTTGCTGACATGTCAAGCATTTAGTCACATAGTCAGCTATGTCCTTCTTCATACCAGGCCACCAATACTGAAGCTTCAGATCATGATACATCTTTGTACTTCCTGGGTGCATAGCATATACACTGGTGTGTGCCTCTTTCAGAATACTGGCCTTCAATTCTCCATTATCTGGTACACACAGTCTTCCTTTGAAATACAGACACCCATCTGCCTTCGCCTCATAGTCAGTTGCTTTTCCCTCTGAGATCTTGCTCATAATAGCCATTAACTTCTCATCTGCCTTTTGCCCATCTAATATCTGCTGTAGCAGGTTTGACCTCACTTGCAACTCAGCCAAAATAGCTCCATCTCGAACCAAGGATAGACGGGCATTCAATGATTTCAAGGCTGTCATGGATTTTCTGCTCAAAGCATCAGCAACTACATTTGCCTTCCCAGGATGGTAATCAATTACACAGTCATAGTCCTTCAAGAACTCAATCCATCACCTCTGTCTAAGGTTGAGCTCCCTCTGAGTTGGCAAATATTTTAGACTCTTGTGGTCTGTGTAAATGTAGCACTTTTCACCATACAAGTAATGCCTCCATATCTTCAGTGCGATGATAATTGCTGCAAGCTCTAGATCATGGGTAGGGTAGTTCTGTTCATGTGGCCTTAGCTGTCTGGAGGCATAGGCGACCACCTTTCCCTCTTGCATCAATACACACCCTAACCCATTATAAGAGGCATCACTGTAGACCACAAAATCCTTTTACGACCTTGGTGTGCTGCTGGTGCCTCTGTCAACATAGCCTTCAACCTCTCAAAACTGGTCTGACATTTGTCATTCCAGTCAAATCTGACATTCTTGTGTAACAACTTGGTCATTGGAGCAGCTATTAGGGAAAATCCCTTTACAAATCTCCTGTAATACCCAGCTAGCCCCAAGAAGCTTCTGACCTCAGTTGTATTCTTGGGAGGCTTCCATTCCATCACTGCTTCTATTTTCTTGGGATCCACCCTAATCCCATCAGTTGACACTATGTGTCCAAGGAATGCAATCTCATTCAGCCAAAAGTCACACTTGGATAACTTAGCATCTGACTTCTTTTCCATGGGGTTTGCAGAACAATCCTCAAATGTTCATCATGTTCTTCCCTGGTCTTGGAGTACACCAGAATGTCATCAATAAAAACCACTACGAACTGATCTAGGTATGGATGGAAGATACGGTTCATAAGGTCCATGAACGCCGCTGGTGCATTTGTTAGGCCAAAGGGCATCACCAGAAACTCATAATGCCCATACCGGGTCCTGAATGCAGTCTTGGGCACATCTACATCCTTCACCCTCAACTGATGATACCCTGATCTGAGATCAATCTTAGAAAATACTCCTGCTCCCTTCAACTGATCAAATAGATCATTAATTCTAGGCAACGGATATTTGTTCTTCACTGTCACTTTATTCAACTGCCGGTAGTCAATACAAAGTCTCAAAGTCCCATCCTTCTTTTTCGCAAACAGCACTGGAGCTCCCCATGGTGACACACTGGGGCGTATGAACCCCTTATCCAGCAACTCTTGCAACTGAGTTTTCAACTCCCTCAATTCCGTGGGTGCCATCCTATAAGGAGCAATGGAAATGGGTGCTGTACCTGGCAGTGTCTCGATAGCAAATTCGACTTCCCTTTCTGGTGGCAAACCAGGCAACTCTTCAGGAAATACTTCTGGGAAGTCTCTCACTGTGGGTATGTCACTCAAGTTTGGCTTAGCCTGCCTAGTATCCACCACATGTGCTAGGTAGGCTTCACAGCCTTTTCTCATCATTCTTCTTGCAACAGTGGCTGAGATGACATTGGACAAGAAATCTGTCCTTTCCCCCACAACTGTGATCTCATTACCCTCTGAAGTTTTTAGAGAAATTCTCTTCAATTTGCAATCAACTATTGCCTGATGACGTGACAACCAGTCCATTCCCAAGATCACGTCAAACTCGTGGAAAAGCAACTCAATCAGGTCGGCCAAGAATTCATACCCCTGAATCCTTAACGGGCAACCCTTGTATACTTTGTTCACCACTACACTGTGGCCTAATGGATTAGTGACCAGAATGTCTTGGTCACTCTCCCCTACCAGTATCCCCCTTTCTACGGGTAGATTGATGCAGATGTATGAGTGAGTGGATCCTGGATCCACCAATGCATGCACAGGAGTATTGTAGAGGGAGAACGCATTACCCACGATGACGTCAGGGCATCTTGCTCCTCTGAGCTCTCAAGGCATAATTTACGGCGGGTGGTCATTTATCGGCCTCTCTGCGGCTCGAGTCTGAGCCTCGAGATGGTCCCACGGCAGTTTACGGACCTTCTACCCCTTGGTGGTGCGGGAGCGGTGCATGCGCTTGTGTTGGAGTAGCTGTAGTAGTTCTGCGTGGGCAGTTTCTCAACTGATGCTCTGTTGACCCACATCTAAAGCAAGCACCAGTTACTCTCCAACATTCCCCCTTATGCCATTTCTGACAGTGTGGACATGCAGGAGATCTTTGGTGGTCCCTGAACCCCATCCTCGGAGCGCCACCGATGGTGTGGGTGACCTCTCCTAGGGGTGAGCGTGGCTGGGCCCTGAGACCGACCACGACCGTGGCTGAGCTGAACTTTGTGCAGGAGGACCCTTGAACTTCTTCCCTGATGCAGGAGCTGAACTCGACTGACCCGGTCCCCTCTTCTGCTGTCTCTCTCTTCTAGTCCACTCACTAATTCTTACTTTTTCAACCTTTATTGCCGCTTCCACTAACTTGCTAAATTCTGTGATTCCCAAGGCAGTGAGCTGTATCTTGATATTGTCATTCAGTCCCTCTTCAAATCTCTTGCATCTTTCAGCTTCATTAGGGACTATCTCCCTTCCATAACGGCTCAATCGGACAAACTCCTTCTCATACTCGGCCACTGACAGCTGTCTCTGTCTCAGATTAATGAACTTTCTTCTTCTCTCTTCCAGGTATACAGTACCCACATATTTCTTCTTGAATTCGGAGAGGAAGAAGTCCCAAGTTACAGCTTCTGGCTGCACTTCACTGGACACAGTGTCCCACCATCCGTAGGCATCGTCTTGTAACAAGGATATAGCAGCTTCTAAATGCCTGCAGGGTGCAGTGGAGTTGTTTTAAGACTCTGCCTGCTGCTCAACCAATTCTACCGCAATGCAGTCATCTTCTCTCTTGCCATAGAAGTCCACAGCTCCAAACTTTCTTAGCCTTTCCAGGTGTGATTTTTGCTGTGGAGCTGGTGGTGGTGGTGGTGGTGGTGCTGGCATTACCCCAGCCATCTGTCTAAAGAAGTCGGCCATTTGTTGGAACATGGACTGTGGAGGTGGCGAGGCTCTGCTTGAGCTGGTGGAGCAGATTCTCTCATGCCCCCAGTCTCAGCTGCTGCAGGTGGAGCATGACTCTCCACTTCCTCCTCAACGGCTCTCTGAGATGAAGGATCCATATCCTATTCAAAATAAGAAAGATAAACAGATCTGCGTTAGTGTCACCTCGACTCTTACAAATGCAATGCATGGTATGGACTCAATCTAGGCCCAGAAACGCCTAAACCGTGCTCTGATACCACTAAATGTGACACCCCTTACCCGTGAACAGTATACCCGAGTAAGTAATGCCACACGGTGTACTGGCACACTCTAATATACCTTACTTAATTTGTGTCATGCCTTTGAAGCCAATTTATGAAATATGATTTATTTAAGCCATTTATCAAAATTATTATTCATTTGAGGTTCCGAAGATTTTAAAGAAAATCCGGCGGAGTACCGGCTAAAAATGGAGAAAACCGTTCTTCGGAACCTGTTAAAAACAGTTCTAATATTTTTATTCCATCATCTCAAACTCCAATATCCAAAATCTCAACAATATTTCTCAATAGCAAATTCTCAATAATCTTTTCATTTCACAAACATCCATTTCTCATATACAAGCGATAAATACATGCTCAAATTTTGCATTCATAGTCATAACTTTCATTATTTACATGGACATCAAAATATATTACATGAGTTTAAATACACATGAAAAAGTAAAAATCTGCTACAAAATATCAAAATGACAAAATGACACCTAGTGCCCTACCAATGCACTGCAGGTAGTGAGGTGACACGGACACGGTGCAGAACTGCCGGATGGACTCACCCAGTCTGTGGTCTACTGGGCTCACGATCAGGATCTCCAGTACCTCTGGCGTGGCAAAGCAACGCGCTAAGCAATAATGCTTAGTGGTGCAATAATATAATAAAGAAAATAGCAAGAAACGAATATATAGTGAATGTGTATGATTCATTTGTTTAGCATGGTTATGTATACATTAATTCAGTAACTTGTTCACTTTCATTCATTTGGGTGCCCAAGTAACCTACACTAGACGACTGGACTGGATAACGGGTAAACTGGCACAGGGTACCTAGTACCTCGGGCCGTCACACCATCGGTCACATATGCATCTCGGTGTGCAGCGGCTAACAAGTGTAAATAATATCGTGCACAAGGCCAAGTCTCAATGAAAGTCGAATGGCTAAAAGCCATGAAATCACAGAATGGCATTTTTGCCATGTGCAGTACTGCTAACTGAACCCTATTGGCATGCCAAACTATCCAAACCAATCTTGTTAGGTATACTAGGGCATTTGAAACTCTTAAATTTGTCAATTTGTGAATTTCAACTTTTTTGGTGTCACTATTCATCATTGGTCAACAAAAATGTTGACTTTTAGAATAAAAATGTGTGCATCAACTTTGGCACTCCCAACATACCACATTTGGTGTTTAAAACTTGTTGGCATTAAGTGTTTTTGCCATTCCAAAGTGTAACTCAACACAAACAGATTTTTCACTTTTGGTGAGTCAACTTCACTGTTCCATTGGACACTGTTACTGTTGGAATTTGAGGAAATGTAAAACATGAAAGTTGTTCCTTATTTTGTCTAGTTGAATTTCCTTTTTTGAATCACTCCATTTGGAGTTTTGTAGCTCCAGATATAGCTCAAAAACCCAAGCTGTCCGGATATGCAGTCTGCAGAATTTTACCATATGTACAGTGCATGAACAGTAACTTGAGTCACTTGGTTGAATGGGTTCTGGCCATAATTTGGGGTAGGTTCCTTCATGAAAGTTGTTTGTCTATGTCTTAACTTATTGCTGTAAAAATTTCAGGCCAATTGACCAAATCTACAGTGAGTTATGGCCAAATGAACAGTTACTGTTCATTTGGCAAATTCTGCAGAATTCAGTGCAGGGCATCCGGATTGTGGCTGAGTTTTGACCCTTTTGCTTTGGTCTTTTGGGCATGGTTTCTTCAGCAAAAATGTTCCATTATAAGCCTAGTTTCATGTCCAATTGGCCAAACTTCAATTAGACTACCACTGCCCAAGTTATGGCAGTGCAAAGGGACTGAAATTTCAGTCCCTATGCTGCTGTCCATAGGGCAGTCTACAATCTCACCTTGCCATAGTGTTTTTCAGTCCCATTTATGGTCAACACATCTAAAATGGTTACTAATTGACCATTACAATATGCCCTAACAATTTCCTAAGCCAATTCACACTTTCACCTTTCCAAACCCTAAGGTTCAAATCAATTTATCCATAAACCTTGATTAACATACTTAGTTTAATCTCCATGCATATTAATACCTTAATTATGATTTCCAACCACTCTAAGTTTATTAAACAATCAAACTCAATCTCTCATAGGGCTGCTGAAATTTGAAAGTGCCCTTAACACATGTAATTTACCTTAATTATCTAAAAATCTCTTAACTCAAAATGGTGTTTTAACTAAAATTAAAAGAGTAAGAACAAAGTGTAGCACTAACCTCTTTGCTCAACTTATTGAGCTTGTGAAACTCTTGATTTTCTCCTCTTTGTGGCTGCCTAGAGCTTGCTTAAGGTGTGTAGATTAATTTTAGTGAAGATGACTTAGGGTTTTGTGGTGAGGTTTGAGAGCTTGAAAATGAAGAAAATGGAGGTTTGGCTATGGAATTTTTGAGAGCTACGGGTAGCTTTTGTGGGAGTGGTGGCTGCTGGAAATTTCTGGTGAATTTAGTCTTCTTTAGTCTCTTTTATTGTTTATTTAAATGGTTGTTAAATTATAATTGGTGGAGACTTTCACATGACATCATAATGATGTCATATTTGGCATTTTAGTGTATTTTCTTTTTCTTTTCATCACTACTCAATTTCAATTTAATTTCTAGTAATATTTCTTAATATTTTACGTTATATTAATTATTTACTCAACTGGACAAGTCGGCCAAAAATCACCTCGGAAGGCGAAATGACCAAAATGCCCTCCGTTTGGCTTAATGGGTCAAAATCGTCTGTACCGATTGAAAAATTTTTCTAAGTATTTTCTTGGCATTCTAATGTCATGGGAACCTCAATTACCCTTCTCTGGAGTCCCAAAAATTATTTTATAATTTTTCCCCCGGGTCTAGGGCTCCTCGTTGCGAGAACCGCAACTTCCCTCCGGTTACCCATCACTTGGGCACCGGCTCGTTTAACTTGGTTGTATTTTATTTTTAAAATTTTTACTAAATTTTTCTTATTAATATTTGAGTTAATTATGGTTCCTGACTTTAGTTTAAATATTTTTCCGGACATTCTAGCTGTCCGGACTGACACCGGTCACCGGAACAGTAGGATGTACGGAGTGGTTTATCGGGAGGGTGTTACAACAACTGCTCAATTTCATTATTTGATACATACAGTACATTACATTATAAATGTGCACTAACGGGAAGGAAATCTCCTTGTGTTATTTGTTCAGGAGGTCTAAGATCCTCGAATTGACTATGGAAGAGGGTGATCATTCAGTCGATCAATCGATAGAGGATGAGGTACAAGCGGATGCCCCAGCCCTACATAATGTCAGTGGATTAGCCGCGCCAGCCCCCTAGGTACCACAATTTCCTACTCAGTTCGCTCAGCAGATGGCTGCAATGTTCCAACAGATGGCTGGTAACATACCTACTCAAGTCCCACTATAGTCACCAGTGGTACAACCACAGTCTTCTATTAGGTAGTATGACAAATTGATAAAATATGGGGCTACTGAGTTCAAGGGGACAGTAGATCCTTTAGAGGCAGAACAATGGTTAGAGAGAATGGATAGGGTGTTCAAGAAGCTATATTGTACAGAGGAGCTCAGATTTGAATATTCAGTGTCTCTGCTACAGGGGGATACATATGACTGGTGGAAAACCATTCCCCATAGTCTGGTAAAACCTTCAATGCTAACATGGAATGATTTTTTATGGGAGTTCAGATAAAAATATGTCCTTGATGCTTATGTGGACCAGAAGCTGCAAGAGTTCCTAAGTCTGAAACAGGGGAGTAGATCAGTGGCTGAATATGAAATGAAATTTTCCTGCCTGAGCTATTATGCAGTGAGTCTACTTTTTACCAGTAGGGAGAGATGTAAGAGGTTTGAAATCGGCTTGAAGGCCAGTATCAGATTACAAGTGGTCGGATTCAAACATAACAACTTCTCTGAGCTTATTTCTCAAGCACTAGAATTAGAAAGAATTGAATCTGAAGTAGCCCCTGAGAAAAGGAAATCAGAGAAGACAGAAAAAGAGGGAAAGTTAGTAGAATAGAGTTCTAGTGGTCCTACTGGGAAGAGAAAGAACTTTGGGGGACACAGCAGAGGTGGTAAGAAGTCTGGTAGGGGAAGATATTCGGGATAGAAACCTCCTCTATCTGGTCAGCAGAGTACCAGAAGTTCCTACCCTCCTCGCCAATGTGAAATTTGTGAAAGAAATCATGGTGGGGTGTGCTACAAGGCCACAGGAGCCTGTTATAACTGTAGAGGCACAGGGCACTTTGCCAAAGACTGCACCAGTACTTGTAGAGTTGGACCACCTCCTACTACTATTGAAGGGTCAGTTCAGAATCATGTCACTAGAGGTTCACAACCACCTAACAGAGGTAGAGGCAGGGGTAGAGGTAGTCCAGCAGGCAGCCAAGGCACTGTGAATCAATCAGAGCAAGGCAGTGCTCCAGTCAGAGTCTACACAATGAGACAGAGAAAAGAGGCTAAGACATCTGATATTATGGCTGGTACCTTCTCAATTTTTAATCAAGATGTGTTTGTATTATTTGATCCGAGTTCTACCCATTCTTATGTGAGTACTAGCATTATTGATTGCATTGCTGTTTCGTGTGTGAAAATAGACTTTGAGGTGCTAGTAACAAGTCCGCTAGGACAGGAGGTTAGGGTTAATAGAATGTATAGGGATTGTCCTTTGGTGATCCAAGTACATACCTTTCTATCTGATCTCATTAAAATGCCCTTCAGAGATTATGATATCATCTTCGGCATGGATTGGTTAGCCAGGCATCACGCCATGATTGACTATAGCTTGAAGACAGTCACTTTTGGTCTCCCTCAGTACAGTGATATGGTAATACATAGGGAGAGGCAGCTACTGCCACCAAACATCATTTCGACTACACTAGCCAGAAAAATGATCAGAAAGGGGTGTGAAGCATACTTGGCACATGTGGTAGACACCCAAGTGGGGATTCCAGCATTGAGGGACATCCCTACAGTGTATGACTTTCCAGATGTGTTTCCTGATGAATTGCCAGGATTACCTCCGGAAAGAAGAAGTGTCACCTTGGGGAGCACCAGTATTGTTTGTTAAGAAGAAGGATGGCACTCTTCGCTTGTGTATCGACTATCGGGAATTGAATAAGGTGACAATAAAGAACAGATATCCATTGCCTCGCATTGATGATCTGTTTGATCAGTTGAAGGGTGCAGCTGTATTCTCCAAAATTGATTTGCGATCTAGTTATTATCAGTTGAAAATGCAAGAGCAGAATATTCCAAAAATTGCTTTCAGAACTCGATATGGCCACTATGAGTTTCTAATAATACCATTCGGGTTAACTAATGCTCCAGCTGCTTTTATGGATCTGATGAACACTATCTTTAGACCATATCTTGACCAATTTGTGGTGGTGGTTATTGATGATATTTTGATATATTCGAGGAATACAGAGGAGCATGACAAACATCTGTGGATTGTACTACAGACTTTAACGGAGAAACAACTATACGCCAAATTGTCGAAATGTAAATTTTGGTTGAAAGAAATCTCCTTCTTGGGACATGTTGTGTCGGCTGAAGGGATCAAGGTAGATTCCAGCAAGGTAGAAGCTGTCCTTAATTGGAAGCCACCCAGGAATATCACAGAAATTCACAGTTTTCTGGGTTTAGCTGGATATTACCACAGGTTTGTGAAAGGGTTTTCTATGTTAGCTTCTCCACTGACCAAGCTGCTTCGGAAAGATGTAAAATTTCAGTGGACAGATAAATGCCAGCAGAGTTTTGATGAGTTGAAGAGGTGTTTGACTGAAGCTCCAGTCCTTACTTACCTACATCGGGTAAAGAATACACAGTTTATAGTGATGCTTCTTACAATGGGTTAGGCTGTGTACTGATGCAAGATCGAAATGTCATTGCTTATGCATCACGCCAGCTGAAACCGCATGAGAGGAACTACCCAACACATGATTTGGAGCTAGCAGCTATTGTTTTTTTCTCTAAAGATCTGGATACACTATTTGTATGGGGAGAAATGCTACATCTACACAGATCACAAGAGCTTGAAGTACTTGGGCACCTAGAAGGAATTGAACTTGAGGCAGAAGAGATGGTTATAACTGATTAAAGACTATGATTGCTTAATAGACTATCAGCCAGGGAAAGCAAATGTGGTGGCTAACGCCTTAAGTCGCAAGACTATGGCAAGTCTCAGAGTTTCTCCTTTGTCCAGGGTACATGAGTTGAAAGCATAGCATGCTAGTTTGGAGATTGATAATGAGGGACAGATAGTAGTTGCATGGCATGTACAGCCAGTGTTGATTGATCAGATCAGAATGGCTGCTCAGAGTGATGATAAATATCAGAAGCTACTGAAAGAAGTCCAGCAGGGCAAGAAACTTGAATTCTCTATGAGAGATGATGGTTTACTACTACATCAGGGCAGAATGTGCGTTTCTAATAATGCTGACTTGAGACAGATCATTATGAAGGAAGCACATGAGTCTCCTTTTGCTATGCATCCTGGAGGAACTAAAATGTATAGAGGGCTGAAAGAGCATTACTGATGGATGGGTATGAAGAGGGATATAGCTGAATTTGTTTTCAAATGCCTAATTTGTCAGCAAGTAAAGGCAGAACATCAAGTTCCAGCTGGTTTGTTACATCCATTGCCAGTACCAGAGTGGAAATGGGAATGGATAACTATGGATTTTGTGATGGGACTTCCAAGGACACATAATAGTCATGATGCAGTATGGGTTATAGTTGATAAACTAACCAAGTCTGCTAACTTTTTGCCAGTCTGGATGGACTATAATTTGGAGAGATTGGCCAAATTATACATAAATGAGATTGTAAGACTGCATGGAGTGCCAGTATCAATTGTATTTGACAGAGATCCTAGGTTCACTTCTAGATTCTGGGGTAGCCTTCAGAGAGCCCTAGGAACTAGATTAAACTTCAGCACAACATTCTACCCATAGATAGATGGCTAGTCTGAAAGGGTAATTCAGATATTGCAGGATATACTACGGGCTTGTGTGATTGAGTTTGAAGGTAGTTGGGATACACACTTGCCTTTGATTGAGTTTGCTTATAACAACAGCTACCAATCAAGCATTGGGATGCCTCCATATGAAGCTTTGTATGGCAAGAAGTGCAAAACTCCCCTATGTTGGGATAAAGTAGGTGAAAGAAAAATGATTGGGCCAGAAAATGTTCAGCAGACAGAGGAAAAGATCAGATTGATCAGAGATCAACTCAAGGCTGCATCAGACCGTCAGAAGTCCTATGTGGATCTGAAGAGAAGAGATATTGAATATATAGTGGGTGATAAAGTATTCCTTAAAGTTTCTCCTTGGAAGAGGATTATGAGATTTGGCAAAAAGGGGAAACTGAGTCCTCGTTTCATCGAACCATATGAGGTTCTGGAGAGAGTGGGTCCTTTGGCATATCGGTTGGCATTACCTCCAGAGCTAGAAAGGATACACAGTGTCTTTCATGTGTCCATGTTAAGGAGGTACAGATCTGACCCATCTCATGTACTATCAGTTAAAGAGATTGAGGTAAATCTAGACCTCTCATATGAGGAAGAACCCATAGAAATTCTGGCATATGAGGTGAAGCAACTGAGGAATAAATAGATATACCTGGTTAAAGTGCTGTGGAACTATCATTCAGGCTAGGAAGCTACTTGGAAACGTGAAGAGGACATGAGGAGATAGCACCCACAGCTATTTAGAAACTGATGCCAGGTAAAATTTCGAGACGAAATTTATTTTAAGAGAGGGAGAATTGTAACACCCCTATGTTTGGTAATGCGTTCTACTGTTCCGGTGACCAGTGTTGTCCGGACAGCTAGAATGCCTAGAACTACACTTAAATATTGGTGAGGAGACATAAAATAATGAAATACAAGAAAAGAAAATACAAGAAAAACAATATAACCAAGTTAAACGAGCCGAGAACCCTAGTGATGGGTGACCGCACCGAGAAGTTACGTCGTGGACCGTTGACTAGCCTTGGACTGTGGGGAACCTTGGAAAATATTTTTAAGACTTAAATAAACATCTATTGAAGTATAAATGTTATTAGAAATATCAAAGAAAAATTAATTAATTAGTACAAAGAAAAATGAGAAAGCGAGAAAACGATAAAACTCGGTGTTACCGAAAAATCGGGAATGCAACCCAAACAGGGGCATTGTGGTCATTTGACACCCTGAGTTGTCTTTTGACCTAATTTTCCATTAAAAATAAATGATATTACACTTGAAAAATATCATGAAAAATTAAAATGGTGGTGCATGATCTAAATAGCAAAATATAGGAGGAAAATGTGCAAAAATTAGAAACTAAATAAATAATCATTAAAACCTTTACTAGTATAAATGATGAAATACAAGAAAAGAAAATATAAGAAAAAGAAAATATAAGAAAAACAAAGATAAGCTTCTAGGCAAAATTTTGGTAAGCTTCCTTCATGAAAGTTGGCACATTTTGTGCCTAGTTTCACCTCCAATTGGTCTCATACCAATTGGAGTCACACAATTAAGGTTCTAAGCTAAAATACACACTGCCCTATTACAATTTATTCATCCTTTACCAATTACACATCCTATGCTTACCAAGTTCACTCTTCCATGCCAATTCTGATTTGTACCATAACATTAACACATTTAGTAACACATTTTTTGTCATTTTGGCAGCTTGTAACCACTCTCAACATGCACACTATAATACAGAATTTTCCAAAGTCCCATTTACCACAATTCAACCACATGAACATACATCATTTCCATGTCCAAATTCTAACAATTAAACACACACACATGCTGCATCCATGACAATATAATTCAACAATATTTCATGAACTCAGACACTTCAATCTTCTTCATGAGGTTGCCACAAGTTTACACATACCCATCAACTTCCATTTGCAATTTTCAAGCTTACAAACCAAACTTTGCTCATGGAATTCAACTGCAATACAACCAAACATTTAAATCATCATTCAAGCTACTATTTACATGCAAGAACAAACTGTTCATATTGAGGTTTCATTGCTGCCAAAAGGTACATCTCCATTAAAACATCAAACTTCAAAACTTCTTCCACAAATCAACTCACCACAACACCCATTCAAAGTTTAATGAAACAATAATTAAAAATACATACTTACCACTTTTGAAATTCTTCAAAACCTCACCAAAACTTAACTTTCTTGCTGCCTATCTACTGCCCATGGTGTGAGGACAAAGTTTAGTGAAGAAAGCTAATGGAAAAAGTGGCTAAAACATGTTTGCATGGAGCTTGGAGTGTGGACGCCCATGGAGGCTTTCTCCCAAGGTTTAGGCTGGTTTTTCTTCCTAAGGTTGAAGATGAATTCTGCACTTCCCATGTGTCCCTTTAGGTGTACATTTGCTGAAGTTAGTGGAGCACTAGTAAAGGTTTTAATGATTATTTATTTAGTTTCCAATTTTTGCACATTTTCCTCCTATCTTTTGCTATTTAGATTATGTACCACCATTTTAATTTTTCATGACATTTTCCAAGTGTAATATCATTTATTTTTAATGGACATTTAGGTGAAAAGACAACTTGAGGTGTCAAATGACCACAATGCCCCTGTTCGGATTGCATTTCCGATTTTTTGGTAACACCGAGTTTTGTCATTTTCTCGATTTCTCGTTTTTCTTTGTATTAATCAATTAATTTTTCTTTGATATTTCTAATGATATTTATACTTCAATAGATGTTTATTTAAGTCTTAAAAATATTTTTTAGGGTTCCCCGCGGTCCAAGGCTAGTCAACGGTCCACGCCATAACTTCCTGGTGCGGTCACCCATCACTAGGGTTCTCGGCTCGTTTAACTTCGTTACATTTTATTGCTATTATTTTTCCTTTGTTTTTCTTGTATTTTCTTTTCTTGTATTTCATTATTTTATGTCTCCTCACCAATATTTAAGTGTAGTTCTAGGCACTCTAGCTGTCCGGATAACACTAGTCACTGGAACAGTAGAACGCACTACCGAACATAGGGGTGTTACAATGATCCCAGTTTTCGATAATAACCTAAGAAAACAATAAGGTGGATTAAATGATTTATGCTTCATAAATTGTTGTTCAGCTTAACTACTTCCTTTTCTTAAAGCAGTTATTAATTTGATAAAGATTACTTAATACCAACTCAGTTAATAATTAGAGTCAATAAGAGTGCTAGACTCAAATTGATGAATATAGGGAAGTCAGGAGTTTGCCTCGCTGTCTGGTAAATCTACATTAAGTATTCAATAAGAGATAATTGTATTTCTTTTGTCTATGATTAAATCAATGCATTAGAATGTGAATTACCTTGGACTGAAGTTTGTTTAAATTGAGATTTTCATATTTAGTTCTTGAATTTCTGATTTCTTTTGATTTTGTGTTACAAACACCCCCCCCCCCCAATCTTTGTTTCTTTCATTTTCCATTACACACAAGTGCAATTCAGTCTCTAGGATTCGACCTAGATTTACCACTTGCTGCAGAAAATATTTCATTACTGGTAATTTCAGTTAATTTTATTTCTGGTGGATTCAACACCCATATAGAATTTTGGCGCTGTTGTCGGGGACTGAAATTTATTGGAATTCGTGTTTTTGGTGTTAGGATTTTTTTGTTATTAACTATGTTTGTGAAGTGTTGCGATTTTCAGGTCTTTGGAAAAAAAAGAAAATAATTACGGTGTTACTATTCATTGTTATCGTTCATTAAGGATTTTGGTTGAATTTGGAGGGCGGCCCATACCTATTTTGAAGGAAACAATGCTCTAATCAAGACCAATCAATCCATAGGATTCCTTGGCCCCACCCTCTTGAGGCCAAATTCCATTGTTTTTCAGGGTTTTGAGGCATTTATTTATTTTTACTTTGATTTCTCTTTGTTTATGACAAGAATTTCTCAATCTGGTGAGTTGATCTTTGATCAAAAAGTAGAAAAAATAGCTAAACGGTTAAGAAAATTGGCTAAGCAAGCTAGGCAGATTCCAAGTACATCTGAAGGAGTCCAATCTCGAAAGGAGCTAAGTTTGGATTCGGATTTAGAGTCAAGTTTCGAAAATGAGACCATGGCTGCTGCTAGGACTTTGAAAGAGTTGGCTGCTACTGATCTAAACCAATAGCCTTTGTGTATCCAATACCTTGCTTTAAATGTTGCTTTTGAGTTGAAATCTGGACTAATCCATTTGTTGCCTAAGTTTCATGGTCTTACAGGTGAGGATCCACATAAGCATCTAAAAGAATTTCATGTTGTGTGTTCCAGCATGAAACCTGAAGGAGTTTTAGAGGATCAAATCAAGCTTTGAGCTTTTGCTTTCTCACTGGAGGGCACAACTAAGGATTGGTTGTATTACCTTCCTTTTGGATCTGTCAACTCATGGAATGGAATGAAGCATATATTTCTGGAGAAGTATTTTCCTGCTTCCTATGCTGCCAACATAAGAAAAGAAATTTATGGCATCCGGCAATACAATGGAGAGAGCTTGTACGAGTATTGAGAGAGATTTAAGAAGCTGTGTGCAAGCTGTCCCCATCATTAAATAAGTGAGCAACTTTTGATTCAGTATTTCTATAAGGGACTTCTACCAATGGACCACAGTATGATAGATGCTGCTAGTGGAGGAGCTTTGGATGATAAGACACCACAAGAGGCAAGGAGGCTAATTGCTAACATGGCAGTAAATTCTCAATAGTTTGGAATGAGAATGGATCACACACCTAGGAAGGTTAATGAGGTAAGTACATCTAACCTTGAGAAACAAATTTCTAATTTAACTTCTTTGATGAGGCAGTTGGCTATAGGGAACATGCAACCTGTTAAGGCATGTGGAATTTGTTTGAATTCGGGCCATGCTACTGACATGTGTCCTACACTACAAGAGGATGAATCAATGCAACATGTTAATGTAGTAGGAAATTATGGACAGCCACAACACAGGTATGATCCCTTTTCCAATACTTATAATCCAGGATGGCGAGATCATCCCAATTTGAGTTATGGGAATCAACCGGTGCAAAACTAATACCAGCAGCACAGACCATAAGTGAATCAATCACCTCCGCCTCCCCCAAATCATGGTATGTCACTTGATGAAATTGTTAAGGCTTTGGCTAACAATACCCAACAGTTTCAACAGGAGACTAGAAATAGCATTCAAAATATAGAGAGGCAGATTGGTCAGTTAGCTTCATCTGTAAGCAAGCTTGAAGCTCAAGGTTCTAGAAAGCTTCCATCACAAACAATCATGAACCCCAGAGAAAATGCGAGTACGATACTGTTACAGAGTGGGAAAGAAGTTGCTAATCAGACTCCACATGAGTCAACAAAAAAGAAGAAGCAAGGAGAAAAAGAGTCTGAAATTAAGGTAAATACTGAACCTAAACTGAATAAGGCTAATAATTCTGTTCTTCCTCCATTCCCATGCAAGTTGGCTAAAAATAAGAAAGAAGAACAAGAGAAAGAAATTTTGGAGACTTTCAGAAAGGTGGAGGTGAATATACCTTTACTTAATGCAATCAAACAAGTTCCCAAGTATGCTAAATTCCTTAAGGAATTATGCACTACAAAGCTCAAGTTAAGGAATAATGAGAAGATCAGTGTGGGGGAAAATGTGTCGGCATTAATTCAGCAAAAATTACCCCCTAAGTGTAAGGATCTAGGTTCGTTTTCTATTCTCTGCAGAATAGGTGATTCTAAATTTGAACGTGTAATGGCAGATTTAGGAGCATCTATTAATGTTATGTCAAATTCAGTTTTTTAAACTTTAAATTTAGGTCCTTTGAAAGAAACCAGTGTCATTATTCAGTTAGCTGATCGTTCTAATACTTACCCATTGGGAGTAGTTGAGGATGTGTTGGTGTAGGTTGGAGAATTGATTTTTCCTGTAGACTTTTACATTCTGGATATGGAGGATAGTGCTCCCACATCAAAGTCAGCTTTGATTTTGTTTGGAAGACCTTTCCTCAAAACTGCCAAGACAAAAATTAATGTGGACGATGGTACCTTAACTATGGAGTTTGATGAAGAGACTGTCAAATTTAATATCTTTGATGCCATGAAGTATCCTGCTGATGATCATTCTATCTTTTCTATTGGTGTTGTTGATACAATTGTGCAGGATGTCTTTGAGTTAAGCATAGAGGATGAGTTAGAAGTGGTGATTAGTCAAGGAATTCAAGAAGTCAGTACCAATCAAGCATTAAGTATAGAGGTTCAAGAGGCAGTAATGGCATTGCAGTCATTACCACCTGTTCAAAAAAGGAATGGAGTACCAAAGATCAACTTACCTGTATCTCACACAAAATTGTTACCATCTGTTGTGCAGGCACCAGTCCTTAAACTCAAGCCTTTACCTGAGCATTTGAAGTATGTTTACTTGGGAGAAAATGAGACACTTCCATTTATCATCTCAAGTAATTTAACAAAAATTGAAGAAGACAGATTGATTAGGGTTCTGAGACTACACAAGGAAGCAATTGGATGGATAATAGCTGACATCAAAGGTATAAGTCCATCAGTGTGCATGCACAGGATTTTACTGGAAGATGAGGCTAAACCAAGTAGAGAAGCTCAAAGGAGATTGAACCCACAGATGATGGAGGTTGTGAAGAAAGAGATTTTAAAGCTACTGGATGCAAGAGTTATTTACCCAATTTCAAACAACAAATGGGTAAGTCCAGTCCAAGTAGTGCCAAAAAAATTAGGAGTCACTGTGGTAGCAAATCAAGATAATGAACTTGTTCCAACAAGGATTCAGAGTGGATGGCGAATGTGCATAGACTACAGCAAACTGAATTCAACAACAAGGAAGGACCACTTCGCACTGCCATTCATTGATCAGATGCTTGAACGATTAGCAGGTAAGTCTCATTTATGCTTTCTTGATGGCTTTTCTAGATATAATCAAATTGTGATTACACTAGATGATCAAGAGAAGACTACCTTCACTTGCCCTTTTGGAACTTTTGCTTTTAGAAGGATGCCCTTCGGGCTTTATAATGCACCTGCCATATTTCAGAGATGCATGATGAGCATATTTTCAGATTACATTGATACTTGCATTGAGGTATTCATGGATGATTTTACTGTGTATGGTGATTCATTTTATGCATGTTTACATCATTTAAATTCTATTCTTGAGAGATGCATTGAGAAAAATCTTGTTTTAAATTTTGAGAAGTGTCATTTTATGGTGGAACAGGGGATTGTTTTAGGTCATGTTGTCTCTAATAGGGGTATTGAGGTGGATAAGTCAAAAATTGATTTAATTGTAAACTTACCCTACCCCACAATTGTCAGGGAAGTACGCTTTTTTCTTGGTCATGCAGGTTTCTATCGCAGGTTTCTATCGCAGGTTCATTAAGGATTTCTCTAAGATAGCATTGCCTTTGTCTAGACTCTTGCAAAAAGATGTTTCTTTTGAGTTCAGTGAAGAGTGCAAGGAAGCTTTTGACAAATTAAAATCTGCATTGACATCTCCCCCTATTATCCAGGCTCCTGATTGGACAATACCGTTTGAAATTATATGTGACGCGAGTAATTATGCAGTGGGAACAGTTTTAGGGCAGCGTGTTGGGAAGCTCTTTCATATGATTTATTATGCATCCAGAACACTCAATTCAGCTCAGCGCAATTATTCTACGACCAAAAAAGAGTTTTTGGCTATAGTTTTTGCTTTAGATAAATTTTGGTCATATTTGCTTGGTTCTAAAATAATTATCTTCTCTGATCATGCAGCGTTGAAGTATCTCTTGGCAAAGAATGAAGCAAAACCAAGGTTGATTAGATGGATCCTTTTGCTGTAAGAATTTAATCTTCAAATTAAGGATAAGAAAGGAGCTAAGAACCAGGTTGCAGATCATTTTAGCAGGTTAGTGATACAAGAAGATACACTTCCTTTACAGGAACTTTTTCCTGATGAGCAGTTATTTAAATTGCAAAGTATGATCCCTTGGTATGCTGATTTGGTTAATTATTTGGTTACTAAGGTTGTGCCTTTTGATTTAAGTAGAGTTATGAAAGAGAAATTAAAAAGTTAGGCTAATTATTATGTGTGGGATAACCCATATTTGTGGAAATTTTGTTCAGATCAAATTATTAGGAGATGTGTTCCTGATAATGAGATTCAATCTATTCTTGCTTTTTGTCATGCCTATGCATGTGGAGGTCATTTTGGACCCAAGAGAACAGATCGAAAAATATTAGATTGTGATTTTTACTGGCCCACTATATTTTGTGATTCATATTTGATTTACAAAAATTGTGAACAATGTCAAAGAACAGGAAGTTTAACCCGTAGGAATGAGATGATTCATAATCCAATACTTGTTTGTGAGATTTTTTATGTGTGGGGTATTGATTTTATGGGTCCATTTCCTTCTTCTTTTGGCTTTGTTTATATATTACTTGCTGTTGATTATGTCTCAAAATGGGTGGAAGCCAAAGCCACCAGGACTAATGATTCTAAAGCTATTGTAGGTTTTATCAAGTCACACATTTTTAGCAGGTTTGGAGTTCCTAAAGCTTTAATCAGTGACCGGGGCACATAGTTTTATAATAGAACTATTGAGGCATTGTTGAGGAGATATGGTGTTTACCATAGAATATCTACAGCTTATCACCCTCAAACAAGTGGACAAGCAGAGGTGTCTAACGGAGAGATCAAGTCTATTCTAGAAAAAACAGTGAAGCCAAATAGAAAAGATTGGAGCCTTAGACTTGATGATGCTTTGTGGGCTTATAAGACTGCTTATAAGAAACCCATAGGTATGTCCCCCTACAGATTGGTATTTGGTAAGTTGTGTCACCTTCCTATTGAGTTAGAGCATAAGGCCTATTGGGCTGTTAGACAATGTAATTTGGATTTGGATACTGCTGGTGTGGGAAAAAAATTACAATTGTAGGAATTAGAGGAAATTCGACTTGAGGCTTATGAGAACTCTAAGATCTATAAAGAAAAGACCAAGGCATTCCATGACAAACTAATTCTAAGGAAGCAGTTTGTGGTTGGATAAAAATTTTTATTGTATAATTCCAGATTAAAGCTGATGCCTGGTATGTTGCTTTCTCGTTGGATTGGACCCTTTGTTGTTACTAATGTGTTTCCTTATGTTGCAGTTGAAATTCAAAGTTTAGGAACTAATAAGGTGTTCAAGGTTAACGGTCATAGACTCAAGCAATTTTATGAAGGGTTTCAGGAGCATACAGTGGAGGAGCTCAAATTGAGTAACCCAATTTATGTGGACTAAAGAGCTTTGTCATGTCGAGCTAACGATGATAAACAAAAGCGCTTCTTGGGAGGCAACCCATGGGTGGCCTGTTAGCCACAATCAGATTTGTTTTCTTTTCTTTATCTTATTTTATTTTCTAGCATTTTTTTTTCTTTTCTTTTGTTGGGCTTTACATTGGGGACAATGTAAGTTTTAAGTATGAGGGAGGAGAAATTTATTACTGCAATCTTTTTGAATAAATAATAATAATAATAATAATAATAATAATAAAATAATAATTAAATAAATAAATAAATTTGTTCTTATAAGCTTGATTCATGATTCTATATTAACTCTCGGAGAAAAGTGCTTTGTCCTTGAAATGAATTTTCTATTTTAGATTGAATTTTTGAGATTTTCTATTTTGAAATGAATTTAATGATGGATTTTCCCTCTTCTCTATACCATAGAGCAATTTTTTTTTCTGGATAAATCATTTAGGCTTGATTTAATGGTGAAATGATTAGTTATGTATGCTTTAAACTAGTGTCATACATATTTCAGAACTTTGTTTAATCTATCATGACACTTTATAATATGTAGATGCATAAATTGGGGGAAATAAAAGGTTGAACTTGAAAATTACTTCGCTATTTTAGTTAAGCAAACTAACCAGGGGTCTTCATGAACCTCATGTCGATTCTTAGGCCAAAAGCTAGCTAGGATATGAGCAAGGTACTTTTCTGAAGGTGACGGTTGAAATAAAAAAAAAAAAGTAACAGTGACAAGCGAGAAGTACCAATTTCAAATATATATATATATATATAAGGGCATTTCTATCTCCCCTAGGATTTGCAAAGAGCTATAATGGTTTTGCCTTGATAAATTAGCCTTGTGTTTTGGTGTGTATTGACTTAAAATTTTATGAAACTTTAATTGTGTGACCTTAATTGATTTTAAGCCTTTTATTTTGTGTTGGAAAATTATTGATATATTGGTATGGGGTTGATGGAATTTGTTGTGATGGTTATTACCTTACTTGCTTTCAAGCTTTTAATCTTTGGTTAGAAAATGTTATGATAGGGTGAAGTTAAGGAACTTCTAAGTGGAGTTGATTGAGAGTTTAAATCATGCATGAAGACAAGCATGGAATAAGTGTGGGGGAATTTGATAAGTGCATAATTTATTAATTTTACTCCCATCACATTTAGTGTTTTTAGTGTGTTTTTATGTTTAATTTTGTCACACCCTACCCCTCTGTAAGGCATGATATGATCCCGTAGTATACCTAATAAATTACCAACTCCGTCTACTGATAACCCATTAAATATACTACAAGGGATTTTAAAAACTTTTCTTACTTCTTTTACAGTGGTTAGCACTATTTACAGGTGTTAAAAACCTTTTTGATCTGAAGTGATAGAACTAACACATTTGAATTATTTGGAATTTCTGTAAAAATTTTGGCAGAATGCCATCTGTATTTTGGATAAAATAGTTCTTCAGAAAACCTGTAAAAAGCACTTCAATTATTTTCCAAATCTCAACTCCAACATTTTTCTCAATACAACATATTTCTCAACTCAAATCCACAGTGATTTTTCAAAAGCTGAGATATAGGAAATATAATACAATTTTTACAAGTCAAAATAACTCATAATTATTTTACAACCTCAAGTTACAATTTGAATTTACAACTGCTCAAACCAAAACAATATGTACATACAGTGGTCATACATTACAGTACAAAATGCAGAAAGCGGTATACTCGTTATACCCTAAAAATCTCTCGCTGGAGGTACTAGCAGCCTAGTCTGCTGCCCTGTCTGTCTGTCTACCTGCGACAGCAATAAAAAGCTATCGCCGAGATAATGTCTCAGTGGTGCACAACATTAACCAAATACAACTTTAAATCACAACTCATAAACCATATAAATAGTGGATACGTAAAACCATAGTTAAATTCAAGACAATGAATGTCATAAGGAATTTAAACTCCAATTCACAAATTATCAAAATTCATAATAACACAATTTAGTCAAATAGTTTAAGAATACTGTATTGCCAATTCATACACAATTTGATCAAATTACTGAATAACACAGTGTTGCCGATCAATATCACAATTTGATTAAATAACTGAATAATATCGTTTTGCAAATCAATAACACGATTCGATCAAATAAATGAATAATACAGTGTTGCCAATTAATATCACAATTCGATCAAATAATTGAAGAATACAGTGTTGCCAATTAATATCACAATTCGATCAAATAAATGAAGAATACAGTGTTGCCACGATCAAATAATTGAAGAATACAGTGTTGCCAATTAATATCACAATTTAAGCCATGACACAATTTTTCCGTACACGCCGTGTTGTACACCACGACAAGACATACTCACCCTAATAATCAAAATCAATGAGGGAGGAAGCTAGCTATATAATGAGTACTCATCCACACTCACCTCAGACTGGGAAGTCAAGAGGGAGGAACATAATCATACTCACCCCAGACTGATAAGTCAAAGAGGGAGGAATAATAACACTCACCCCATTAATGGAGGAGGAACATAGTATCAGTGTCATGCCAATTGTGAGTCAAAACAATTCCAAACATTTTATTCAAATGATCGTAAGAATCCAATAACTTTCCAAAGTTATAATTTCATTCACAAAATGGCAACACAATTCGTAATTCACTTCAATTTCCACAAAAACCATTTACAGTGCTTTTCAATCAATAAGTATCCATCAATATCATTCAAACAATTTTTCACAGTTTCAAACCATTCACAATGTTTTTCAATCAATAAGTGTCCATCAAACACATTTCCACAATTTAAAACAATAATATACAAATAGTCAATATTTATTTCAATTCAAAAATTCAAGAGAAATAGTTGTTGTGCACAAACCTCTGATATTTGTCTCCTGGTCCTGACTCAGTATTTCTTTCCCTTTTGCTGAGTCCTTGTTAACTGAGAAACACAATTTGAAATGTTTCAGTACTAATTTATATTGTCTCTATCGATAATGTTTGGTAATTAATTCACTGAAAGCTATTATTTGCTTAATCACCCAAAATATCGATCCTCGATGTGTTCTAGGTAAATTAGGTTTTAGTATCATTAATATGTCACATTTGATAGGGTTTTAGGGTTGGTACGTTTTACCAAACTCGTTTCCTTGTTTAGTGCATTTTAATGCAACTTGCTGGATTACGGGATACTAGTTTGACCTAGCCGGACGGCCTAGTTCCCTCGGTTTTCGGGTTTCGGTCGAAACTACAAACTTGTAGATCTATGTCTTATGGACCGCGGTGAAAAATTTCAGGTCATTCTGAGTTAAGTAGGCCAAGTTATGGTCATTATACTATTGCTGGTCAAATGGTATCAAATTAGGTCAATTTTAGGTCAATTTGGTCAACTCTGGTTCGGCCAGTTTTTAGACCCGAACTTGTGCAAGCTTTTTGACTTGCTTATGGTCATTTCTGGGCTTTGGTGTCTTCATAAGACTTGTAGGTATGGGTCTTAACTATTCATGGTTAAAATTTCAGGTCAATTGGACCTGTTTTGAGTGAGTTATGGCCTAAACACTCACTGCTGCCCAATTGGTCATTCTTCAGGTCCTAATTGCACCTAATCCGAATTGGTCATTTTCTTATGTCACATTGCGAGCAGAATTTTGGTATGCTTTCTCAATGAAAGTTGGCACATTTTGTGCCTAGTTCCACCTCCAATTGGTCTCATACCAATTAAGGTTGCACATTTAAAGTTATAGGCTAAAATGTATACTGCCTTTAGTTACCTTGCTTAAACATACATCAATGACACATTTACCTTGCAATATGTTTACTTCCCTACCAAATCTGTTTTGGTACATTACCAAAACCATATTCCACTTTACATTAACATCACTTTGGGCAGATTACAATTATCCTCAATACACCAATTAATACTCAAATTTACAAAGTCTAAGTACAATCACATATACACCTAACCATTACTCATTCTTACATACACTTTACACAATCAATCTATATACATATCCATCAACCTTAATGTCAATATTTCTGCCAACACCTTCATGAACATATACATTTATCCAAGAATCTCAAGGCTGCCGAAAATGTCCCTCAACACCAAAGTGTCCTACAATTCATCAATTTCCATTCCAAGTGCAAAATCACCATATATATGTGAAATAATTTACTAGGATATTAAATCACCATAATCAACATCATTCCTCATCAAATATATGTACAAATATTTCATCAAATACATAACTACATGGCTGCCCAAAAATGGATATCTCAATAACTCTTCAAACTTAAAAATTTCCTTCACAAATCCAACACCCATAACATGTACACAAAGTTTAACAAAGAAATCTTCAAAAATGTAAACTTACCTTATGGTTGGAACTTGCCAAACCTTGATTAAACTTCTTAAATTTGGTATCAAACTCTTCATTATGATGTATAGACAAACTTTCATGAAGGAACCTAAGTGTTTGGAGTTGAAATGGAGGAGTTAAGAGAGCTTGATGAAAACGGCCATGGAGGTTTTCTCCTCTCTTCAATTCGGCTGGTTTGGTGTTTTGGAGAAGATGAACTTTTCTGATGGTGTAATGGAAGTACACCTGCCCCACTATGTGTGTATTTTATTCATTAGTGGTCCACTCAAAAATTTAAATCATATAATAGCTTAATTCTCACTTAATCCCACATTAAACCCTTAATTCTTGCTATTTACTTTAGGTACTACCAAATTAATTTTTCATTTCATTTTCTAAGTGTAATATTATTTATTTTTAATGGACATTTAGGTCAAAAGACAATTCGGGATGTCAAATGACTATAATGCCCCTGTTCGGGTTGCATTCTCGATTTTTCGGTAATACCGGGTTTTGTCTGTTTTTCGATTTCTCACTTTCTTTGTACTAATTATTTAATTTTTCTTTGATCTTCCTAATGATATTTATTCTTCAATAAGGGTCTATTTAAGTCCCAAAAATGTTTTCCAGGGTTCCTCGCAGTCCAGGGCTAGTCAACTGTCCACGCCGTGACTTCCCGGTGCGGTCACCCATCGCTAGGGTTTCCGGCTCACTTAACTTGGTTACATTTCTTTACTATTATTTTTCCTTTGTTTTTCTTGTATTTCCTTTTCTTGTATTTCATTATTTAATGTCTCCTCACCCATTTTGAAGTGTGGTTCTAGGCATCCTAGCTGTCCGGACAGCACTGGTCACCGGGACAGCAGAACGCACTACCGAACATAGGGTTGTTACAATTCTCCCCCCCTTAAATAAATTTCGTCCATGAAATTTTACCCAATAGCTATCTTACAATAGTCATACGTTTATTTTCTCCTTTCTATATGATCGTCTAATCTTCTTTTCCTCAAATTTGTATAAGACTTTTAACAATCTAATACAACGTTTAATTTGTTTGTATAATACTAATCTCCTCTTACTATTGTGTTGTCTAATATTTCGGTTCACGTTCCTTCTTGAATGACCCTTGAGGTCATGTTAGAATCATTCATCAGTCATTGGTCCTCTGACCATTCTAGTCCATAGTCTTCCTCACATTCGTAATATTTCTTTGTTATATATGAATCACTGTTCAAATCTCTACTTCCATAACTCTTTTTATCTGTCAATATTCTATAACTTACTTCTTTTTCTACTGAACTATAACCTTTTGATATTCTAACTTTTAAGTTTTAGATCCCTAAGTAGGATTTTCAAATTTATTTCTAACAATTAAATTCTGTCCTAGCATAACTATACCAAAACAGATGCCGTTGGTAACTAGTCTTAGCTAGGTATACTATCGGGTAGTACGTAGCTCTACACAATAATCTCAAGTCAGTACTGTAATCTGCAGCTTACAGTATAAACATCAAGAACATTGCATAGTTACTACGATACATCCCAATAGATCAAACTTTCCTATCTTTTATCCATTTCGAATTCACTGATATTCGAATCTTATTTTGATTACAATATCCATTAGCAATTTCTAACAGTAACCTCCTTGCCCTCATCTAGAGCAATTCCATTACTGCATCTTACTTTTACGTCCTCTTGCCTTACATTAAGTAGGCTCACTAATTAGCTTTATAATTTATGGTGTGTTAGAAAATACTTTTCGTCGATAAACTCTTTCAAAACTAATTTCACTTATTATCACAATCCTTATCTTAAGGGCTGATCACTAATGCATCAAAATTTATTCCTCAGAAGGAATAACAATGTAACATGTAGTTCTAACACTAACATAAAAGTATGCAAACTCCAGGTCAAACAATACATATATATATATATATCTTAGTTGCTAATTGAGAAGGTACCAGCAATAATGTCAAAAGTCTAAGCCTCTTCTCTCTCACAGACAACAGATACTCCACCGAGCATCACCTGCTCGCCGATTCACAAGACTGACTTCTAGGTGTACTACCCCTACCTCTACCTCTGCCTCTACTAACTGATGGTGAACTATTTGGGGTAGAAACTTGGGTTGATCCCTTTGGTGTAGTAAATGATCCGAACGACTGGATTTACACAATCCCTAGCAAAATGGCCGCTCTCCACGCTTAAAACATGCTCCTACGGCTCTATAACATACCCCACTATGTGGTTTACCACAAGTTTCACAAAGTCGATCTGACAGCGCATTCCTGGGTTTCTGTTGAGTTTGCTGATCCGATCGAGGTGGTTTCTGTTCAAAAGATCTATCTCTACCGGACTTCTTACTATCTCTATCATATCCCCCAAAGTTTTTCCTCTTTCCAAGAGGGACCACTAGAACTCGCTCACGACTTTCCTCTTTTCTCTGCCTTCTCCGATTTCTTTTCTCAAGAGCCGCCTTGATTCAATTCTTTCTAATTCTAGTGCTTGAGAAATAAGTTCAGAGAAGTTGTTATGTTTGAATCCGACCACTTGTAATCTGATACTAGGCTTCAAGCCGGTTTCAAACCTCTTACATCTCTCCCTACTGGTAGAAAGTAGACTTACTGCATAATGGCTCAAAGTGAAAATTCCTTTCATATTCAGCCATCGACCGCCTCCTGTTTGCACTTAGGAACTCTTGCAACTTCTGGTCTACATAAGCATCAGGGACATATTTTTGCCTGAATTCCCTAAGGAAGTCATTCCATGTTAGCACTGCAGGTTCTACCAGACTGTGGGGAATGGTTTTCCACCAGTCATAAGCATCCCCCTGTAACAAAGATACTGAGTATTCAAATCTAAGCTCCTCTGTGCAGTGCAGTTTCTTGAATACCCTATCCATCCTTTCTAACCACTGTTCTGCCTCTAGAGGATCTACTATCCCCTTGAACTCTGTAGCCCCATATTTCATCAATTTGTCATATTGTCTAGCAGAAGACTGTGGTTGTACCACTGGTATCTGTATTGGGTCTTGAGTAGGCACATTACTAGCCATTTGTTGGAACATTGCAGCCGCTTCATCGAGCGAATCGAGCAGAGAATCGCGATCAGCTGGGCCGTGTCTTTGAACCACTAACATTATGTAGGCCTGGGGCATCCCCTTGCACATCAGCCTCAATAGATTGATCGACTGAACGATCACCCTCTTCCATAGTCAATGCGAGGATTTTAGATCTCCTTAACAATAATACAAGGAGATTTCCTCCCGTTAGTGCATATTTATAATGTAATGTACTGTATGTATCAAACAATGATATTGAGCAGTTGTACTGTGAAGAAAGAATATTCAAATAACATGTGAAAACAGAATTTAAAAACTTTGCTCTGATACCACAAAAACATGTCACACCCTACCCCTCTGTAAGGCATGACATGATCCCATAGTATACCTAATGAATTACCAACTCCGTCTACTGATAACCCATTAAATATACTACAAGGGATTTTAAAAACTTTTCTTACTTCTTTTACAGTGGTGAGCACTATTTACATGTGTTAAAAACCTTTTTGATCTGAAGTGATAGAACTAACACATTTGAATTATTTGGAATTTCTGTAAAAATTTTGGCAGAATGCCATCTGTATTTTGGATAAAACAGTTCTTCAGAAAACCTGTAAAAAGCACTTCAATTATTTTCCAAATCTCAACTCCAACATTTTTCTCAATACAACATATTTCTCAACTCAAATCCATAGTGATTTTTCAAAAGCTGAGATATAGGAAATATAATACAATTTTTACAAGTCAAAATAACTCATAATTATTTTACAACCTCAAGTTACAATTTGAATTTACAACTGCTCAAACCAAAACAATATGTACATACAGTGGTCATACATTACAAGACAAAATGCGTAAAGCGGTATACTCGTTATACCCTAAAAATCTCTCATTGGAGGTACTAGCGACCTAGTCACGCCTCTGTCTGTCTACCTGCGATAGCAATAAAAAGCTATCGCTGAGACAATGTCTCAGTGGTGCACAACATTAACCAAATACAACTTTAAATCACAACTCATAAACCATATAAATAGTGGATACGTAAAACCATAGTTAAATTCAAGACAATGAATGTCATAAGGAATTTAAACTCCAATTCACAAATTATCAAAATTCATAATAACACAATTTAGTCAAATAGTTTAAGAATACCTTATTGCCAATTCATACACAATTTGATCAAATTACTGAATAACACAGTGTTGCCGATCAATATCACAATTTGATCAAATAACTGAATAATATCGTTTTGCAAATCAATAACACGATTCGATCAAATAACTGAATAAAACAGAGTTGCCAATTAATATCACAATTCGATCAAATAATTGAAGAATACAGTGTTGCCAATTAATATCACAATTCGATCAAATAATTGAAGAATACAATGTTGCCAATTAATATCACAATTCGATCAAATAATTGAAGAATACAGTGTTGCCAATTAATATCACAATTTAAGCCATGACACAATTTTTCCGTACACGCCGTGTTGTACACCACGACAAGACATACTCACCCCAATAATCGAAATCAATGAGGGAGGAAGCTAGCTATATAATGTGTACTCATCCACACTCACCTCAGACTGGGAAGTCAAGAGAGAGGAACATAATCATACTCACCCTAGACTGATAAGTCAAAGAGGGAGGAATAATCACACTCACCCCATTAATGGAGGAGGAACATAGTATCAGTGTCATGCCAATTGTGAGTCAAAACAATTCCAAACATTTTATTCAAATGATCCGTAAGAATCCAATAACTTTTCAAAGTTATAATTTCATTCACAAAATGGCAACACAATTCGTAATTCACTTCAATTTCCACAAAAACCATTTACAGTGCTTTTCAATCAATAAGTATCCATCAATATCATTCAAACAATTTTTCACAGTTTCAAACCATTCACAATGTTTTTCAATCAATAAGAGTCCATCAAACACATTTCCACAATTTAAAACAATAATATACAAATAGTCAATATTTATTTCAATTGAAAAATTCAAGAGAAATAGTTGTTGTGCACAAACCTCTGATATTTGTCTCTTGGTCCTGACTCAGTATTTCTTTCCCTTTTGCTGAGTCCTTGTTAACTGAGAAACACAATTTGAAGTGTTTCAGTACTAATTTATATTGTCTCTATCGATAATGTTTGGTAATTAATTCACTGAAAGCTATTATTTGCTTAATCACCCAAAATATCGACCCTCGATGTGTTCTAGGTAAATTAGGTTTTAGTGTCATTAATATGTCACATTTGATAGGGTTTTAGGGTTGGTACGTTTTACCAAACTCGTTTCCTTGTTTAGTGCATTTTAATGCAACTTGCTGGATTACGGGATACTAGTTTGACCTAGCTGGACGGCCTAGTTCCCTCGGTTTTCGGGTTTCGGTCGAAACTACAAACTTGTAGATCTATGTCTTATGGACCGCGGTGAAAAATTTCAGGTCATTCCGAGTTAAGTAGACCAAGTTATGGTCATTATACTATTGCTGGTCAAATGGTATCAAATTAGGTCAATTTTAGGTCAATTTGGTCAACTCTGGTTCGGCCAGTTTTTAGACCCGAACTTGTGCAAGCTTTTTGACCTGCTTATGGTCATTTCTGGGCTTTGGTGTCTTCATAAGACTTGTAGGTATGGGTCTTAACTATTCATGGTTAAAATTTCAGGTCAATTGGACCTGTTTTGAGTGAGTTATGGCCTAAACACTCACTGCTGCCCAATTGGTCATTCTTCAGGTCCTAATTGCACCTAATCCGAATTGGTCATTTTCTTATGTCACATTGCAAGCAGAATTTTGGTATACTTTCTCAATGAAAGTTGGCACATTTTGTGCCTAGTTCCACCTCCAATTGGTCTCATACCAATTAAGGTTACACATTTAAAGTTATAGGCTAAAATGTATACTGCCTTTAGTTACCTTGCTTAAACATACATCAATGACACATTTACCTTGCAATATGTTTACTTCCCTACCAAATCTGTTTTGGTACATTACCAAAACCATATTCCACTTTACATTAACATCACTTTGGGCAGATTACAATTATCCTCAATACACCAATTAACACTCAAATTTACAAAGTCTAAGTACAATCACATATACACCTAACCATTACTCATTCTTACATACACTTTACACAATCAATCTATATACATATCCATCAACCTTAATGTCAATATTTCTGCCAACACCTTCATGAACACATACATTTATCCAAGAATCTCAAGGCTGCCGAAAATGTCCCTCAACACCAAAGTGTCCTACAATTCATCAATTTCCATTCCAAGTGCAAAATCACCATATATATGTGAAATAATTTACTAGGATATTAAATCACCATAATCAACATCATTCCTCATCAAATATATGTACAAATATTTCATCAAATACATAACTACATGGCTGCTCAAAAATGGATATCTCAATAACTCTTCAAACTTAAAAATTTCCTTCACAAAACCAACACCCATAACATGTACACAAAGTTTAACAAAGAAATCTTCAAAAATGTAAACTTACCTTATGGTTGGAACTTGCCAAACCTTGATTAAACTTCTTAAATTTGGTATCAAACTCTTCATTATGATGTGTAGACAAACTTTCATGAAGGAACCTAAGTGTTTGGAGTTGAAATGGAGGAGTTAAGAGAGCTTGATGAAAACGGCCATGGAGGTTTTCTCCTCTCTTCAATTCGGCTGGTTTGGTGTTTTGGAGAAGATGAACTTTTCTGATGGTGTAATGGAAGTACACCTGCCCCACTATGTGTGTATTTTATTCATTAGTGGTCCACTCAAAAATTTAAATCATATAATAGCTTAATTCTCACTTAATCCCACATTAAACCCTTAATTCTTGCTATTTACTTTAGGTACCACCAAATTAATTTTTCATTTCATTTTCTAAGTGTAATATTATTTATTTTTAATGGACATTTAGGTCAAAAGACAATTCGGGATGTCAAATGACCATAATGCCCCTGTTCGGGTTGCATTCTTGATTTTTCGGTAATACCGGGTTTTGTCTGTTTTTCGATTTCTCACTTTTCTTTGTACTAATTATTTAATTTTTTTTTGATCTTCCTAATGATATTTATTCTTCAATAAGGGTATATTTAAGTCCCAAAAATGTTTTCCAGGGTTCCCCGCAGTCCAGGGCTAGTCAACGGTCCACGCCGTGACTTCCCGGTGCAGTCACCCATTGCTAGGGTTTCCGGCTCACTTAACTTGGTTACATTTCTTTGCTATTATTTTTCCTTTGTTTTTCTTGTATTTCCTTTTCTTGTATTTCATTATTTTATGTCTCCTCACCCATTTTGAAGTGTGGTTCTAGGCATCCTAGCTGTCCAGACAGCACTGGTCACCGGGACAGCAGAACGCACTACCGAACATAGAGGTGTTACAAATTCGGTTGGTTAAAATATATTTATCATTTAGGCATATTTTTAGATAGTTGTGGAATGATTGTGTTAAATGGAGAAATTTTCAATGTTTGACCTTTGCTGTATTTTTCAGGTGTTTCTAAAGTTGTGGGTCTCCAAATAGATTGCTGTTTAATCCATTGAAAAGCTAAGATAGAGCACTTCAAATGATAAAGAGGGACCAAAGCCTAAATCAGTCTCCAAGGTTGACAAAATGAGCTATGGATCTATTGCAAAAACCCATACTCGATGGGTCATGACCAGTTTCAGTATTTATTTTGTATCTGGAGTTTCAGATGTCCAAATGAAGTAAGGCCAAGCCCAATTGAACCTTAAGAGCCACCTCTACAACTTCTATGAAGGGCTAGATGAGAGATGAGGCTATTTTAATTGTCAAAAATAGCAATGAAGTTGTCATAATGGGTTGGATTGTCTAACTGAACCAGTCCCGATTTTTGGGCCATAACTTGGCCTGTAGACCTCAGATTTGGGTCCATGAGCACACGTTGGAAAGCTAAGTGAAGAAATAGGGCTACAACTTTCCTGAAGAGGGCAAAGGCATATTCAGAAAGAAATTCACTAAAAATCTACCTTGATTCCAGAAAGGTGAATGCAGGCTAAAAATCTGCATCTTGAATTTCAAAACCTGTCCTAGTTTGGTTTAGTTCCTATCTTTGGGATTAGGTTTTTTTAGTATAAATATGTCTTTGAGTAGCAGCTAAGAGTATCCCAATTTAGACTTTCATTCTCCATTTACATTCTAGATTTCTTCTTTATTTCTTCTTTAATTTTCTATAAGCCATGAACATGAGTGGCTAAGTTTTTAATTCAGTTCAAGGGATTCAAGTTCTTATGTGTGATTTGTGAGACCAGGTTCTTAATTTAATTTATGTCTTTCTGAATATCTATTGTTTTCTGATTTAATTGTTTTTGATCTGTTGAATGATTTGCTAAAAAGGCCTATTAGTTAATTGTTTGATTTGATCAATTGCTAGTTCATCTTCATAATCTGTAATTGTTGTCTAAGATTGAACATGAGTAGCAATTAGGTTTTATTGATTATGATCCTAGTTTTCAATAATAACCTAAGGAAACAATAGGGTGGATTAAATGATTTATGCTTCACAAATTATTGTTCAGCTTAACTACTTCATTTTCTTAAAATAGTTATTAATTTGATGAGGATTGCTTAATAGCAACTCAGTTAATAATTAGAGTCAATAAGAGTGCTGGGTTCAAATTGATGAATATAGGGAAGTCAGGAGTTTACCTCGCTGTTTGGTAAATTTACGTTAAGTATTCAATAAGAGATAATTGTGTTTCTTTTGTCTATGATCAAATCAATGCATTGGAATGCGAATTACCTTGGACTGAAGTTTGTTTAAATTGAGATTTTCATGTTTAGTTCTTGAATTTCTGATTTCTTCTGATTTTGTGTTACAACCCCCCCCCCCCAATCTTTGTTTCTTTCATTTTCCATTGCATACAAGTGCACGAAATTTAATAATTCAGTCTCCAGGGTTCGACCTAGATTTACCACTTGCTGCAAAAAATATTTCATTACTAGTAATTTCAGTTAATTTTATTTCTGGTGGATTCTACACCCATCAGGCTACATCTTTTGTGAAGACTACCAAGCCTAGATATGCCATTTAACAAGTCAAAATAGTCACCAAATTTGGGTTACAAAAACTGGCCGAATTGACTTTGACCTAAAAATGACCTAAACATTGCAATATAAGTACAACTTGACCAGCAATAGTAAAATGACCACAACTTGGTCCATAGAACTCTAAATGACATGAAATCAGTGCCAAAATGTCACTAAGACATAAACCTACAATATTGCTCTTTTGACCAAGACCTAGAAACAAAGGGAAATAAGTCAATTAGTTAGGTCAAAGTAATGTACCAAATCTGAGAAATTGCAATAAAATGCAAGAGGCTTAAAAATGAAATTGGTAACATATACCAACATTTGAGGACTATAAAATGATACATATTGGTAATATTAAAATTAATTCACTTAGTGTGCATTAAAGGTCAACATTATAGGTTGACTAATGAAAGGAATAGTATTAATAAAATTTAATTATTGAACTTTATTATTAGAAATAATTTAAATGAGTACTGAAACACTTTAAATTGTGTATTTCAGTTAGAAAAGACATTGGAAAGGGAAAAGACCCACTGAGTCAAGGCCAAGAGATGACCCATCAGAGGTTTGTGCACAACTAGTTTTTAATTGATTTTGTTTTGAAAATTTCTTATGATTAAATGACATTATTTTCCTTATGTATTATATTTATCAAGTATTGAATTTATTTCACTGATTATTGAAATTGGTATCGTATGCATGAGTTTAGTTTTGTGAAATGGTATTTCAACAAGTATTAAGCATTGTTGTGGATTGAATAAATTATGTTTTGAAAAATTTTGATAGAATATGTTTTGAATCGTGATGGGCAATTTGCATGGAGAAAATACAAATTTATGTTTTGAATTGTGATGAGCATAAAAATTATTGGATATTGGAATTGACTTTGAATCGAATTGTGTTGTGATTTATGCTCACAAAAAGGATAAAGAGATTTATGATATTGTTTTATATCTCACTATAGATGCTTGACTAGGTTATTACCCGTCTCTCTCATTTGTTGAGGAGATAATGGAGTTAGCTTTGTTTTGATTACTATGATACGTGCACAGGCTTAGATTCTCTTTTTATTAGAGATTAGATCTAAGTTTTTTGTTATGGCCCTTTCGAAAGTTTCATTATTGTGATGTGTACTGTGCATGATGATTCGACCTCACCGACCATAGGGAGTTAGAATCACACCGGAGATGGCCCTTTCAGATTAGTCTTGCATAGTTAGTGAGATAAAGAATGATTTTTGAATAGTAAAGAATTTTGATTTCAAATGGGATTTATGCATAATTGATTTTATTGGAATTACCTTAAATGTTTAGTTGTGATTTGCTAAATTGAATTTCGTGATCAAAGTCATTTTATACAAATGATTTATATTATTAGCAACGAATATTTTGATTTTTGGAATTTGAAGAGTATCCAGATTTCCAAATTATTTGTTGTAATTTTGCTAAGGTATATTATACTATATTTTAAGTTATAGTTGTGCACCACTAAGTTCACCACTCAGCAATAGCTTTGTATGCTATCGCTGGTGAAAGTAAGGATAGAGTAACTGAGTGAGAATTCCTGTAGCTGTCCCTTGAAGACACATTCAGATCAGCTCCAAGTATATCATCAGTATACCCATGTACATAGGTTTTGATGTATGCATGTAATAATATGTATTTAAATTATTTGAGCAGTTGTATAAAAACTCTTGTAAAATACTTTGGTATATAATTAAATGCAAATTATTGTAATGTAAATTTGAGATTTCATTTACCTATATAGTTTTGTAATATTAATTTTTGAGTTTTGTAATCAATGAAATATTTCTTTTATGATGAAGTTGGTTTGAAAATGAATTGATTTAATTATTGAGATTGAATTGTGAGATAAAATGAAGTTTATTTGAGTTGTATTTGAGAAAACATATTGGGAGTGTTTTCCTTTTCAAGTTTGAAGAACTGTTTTCTCAAAATATAGCCGGCACTCTACCGAAATTTTGAAAAATTTTTGTAACACCAAACTTTAATCGATGATTTGATCCATGACCAAAATTTCACTTAAAGGCTTTTTAAGAAATATTCAACATTCTCACTACTATTTAATTTCACGAAAGTTGTTTTAAAATTCCTTGTAGTATATTTAATGGGTTACCAGTAGACGAAGTACGGTAATTCATTAGATGTACTACAGGATCATGTTACATCTTACGGAGGAGTAGGGTGTGACACCGCTTTCCTTAAAAGGTAAAAAATTCTACACTTACTGTAGCTGCAGTAAAATGCCAGAATAATCAACCCAAGTTCGTGGCACTACCTCCAGCATAGTTAAGCAAAAAATGGTAAGTGGTGCTTCATCCCAAATTCCCACAGCCATTAAGGGGTACATAAAAGGCAGAGGGCTACAGAAAGAAGACAAGAAGAAGTTGAAAAAGAAAAGCATCTACCAAAAAGCAAATTCAACAAAAAGGCCACAGAGGATTCAAAATTAGTAGGAAGTTTAAAAGAGGTACCAGTCTAAGAAAAGAGAGGTAAGAAACCACCTATTGATTGTGATGTTACTTGTTTACTACTACTTGCTACTTTCCAGAAAGTGGTAGTAGAGATACTTAAGAAGGATCTTGAGAAACCAATAAATCCCTTAGAAGCTAAAGTTTGTAGTGGAGTTATAATACAGTGTACCAAGCCAGAAGAGCCAAAGAAGGCTCTAATTAATGAATCAGCTAAAAGGATGTCTAGGCACATTCATCCTTTGTATGTCACGACTCATCTTAATGGTCATTCTACCTCCAAGGAATTGATTGATAATGGGTTGACGGTTAATAAAATGCCACTCAGGATGTTATCAGCCTTGGGGAAAATAGAGGAGGACTTTATCACAACTGATGTCTCAGTATCAGCTTTCACAGGAGTTTGTCTAAAACATTTAGTGTTTTACCAGTGGAGGTAAATATAGGGAGTAAGTCTCCCACTGCTACATTTTTATGGTATGCTCTATTAAAACTTATCATGATCTCTTGGGAATGGATTGGCTACATACAAATAGGTGCATCCCTTCCTCTCTTCACTAATTTTTACTATTTTGGAAAGGAAATGATATGGAGGTAGTGTGGGTAGATGCAAAGCCATTTATGGCTAATTTAGAAGTAATTGAGGCCTAGTATTATGATGCAGATATGAGTCATTTCCAATTTCTTAAAAAGAAAGCTCGAGGGGCATTAGCTCACAACTCCCTCAAAGAAAGTCATGTGGTGTATGCTAAGGCCACAACAACTTCCTTATCTTAAGAAGAAAAGCAAAGTGAGGAGTCAAAAGAGCTAACAAAGAAAAATGAAAAATCACTTACAATTTTGCCTTACCAATGGCGATGAAAGAGCCCTTAGTCAAAGAGCTCCATTATGAGTAACAAACATACTCAGGAGGAGTTGGCAGTTGTTGCAGCTGCCATATCCAGAGTACAAATGTAGCAACTCCATGACAGAATGGAGATGGAAAAAACCCTGGAATTTGAAGGAGTTGAAGTCATATATGAAGAAGAACCAGAGAAGGAAGGACCAAGAGAATTGTAACTTTAAGATTGGACCTAGCACCTGTAAAGCTTGATGACATATTAACTAGTGTGCAGGATCCACTAGAGGAAGTAAACCTTGGCTCACTTGAGAAACCATGGGTAACTTATATTAGTTCATGTCAAGGAAAGACTTAAAATAGATATTAGTTCATTATCAAGGAAAAACTTAAAATAGAAAAATAATCTCATTACTTCATTAATATAAAGATTGCTTTGCTTGGGATTACCATAAGATGCCAAGTCTTTAGAGAAACTTAGTGGAGCACAGGTTAACAATCAAACTTGAGTATAAGCCTCACCAAAAGGCTCCTAGGAGAATGTCAAAGGAGGTATTTCTGAAGGTAAAAGAAGAAATAAAAAAGCTCTTAAAAGTATGATTCATTATACCAACCAAGTATAGTCAATGGCTATCAAACATTGTACCTATAATTAAGAAAAATGGGAAGTTGTGTGTTTGTATGGATTTCAAGGACCTGAATGTTGCAACGCCAAAGAACATATATGTGATGCCAATTACGTATATGCCCATTGATGCTATAGCTAAGAATAAACCATTGTCCTTTCTTGATGGCTTCTTAAGGTACAATCAAATATTCATTACTCCAGAAGATGTGTCAAAGACTGCCTTCAGGTGTCTAGGTTCCATTGGGACATTTGAGCAACTGATCATCCCTTTTGGTTTGAAGAATGTAGGTGCAACTTACCAGAGGGCCATGAATACAATATTTCATAACATGCTGGGACATTTCGTGGAAGTCTATAATGATGATATAGTGTTGAAGTCCATACTAATGATATAGTGGTTAAGTCTAAAAAGTCTGTCACATCTTACCCATCCATAAGGCATGGCATGATCCCGTAATATATTTAATGAATTATCGAACTTCGCCCACCGATAACCCATTAAATATACTATAAGTGATTTTAAAATAATTTCATTTTATTTTTAGGTTCAGTGTGGTAGGAAAACAATATCGAAAAGTAATTCATTTGCCGTAATACCATAAAATTTATTTAGAATTAATTTAACATTTTTAAAATTTTACAAAATTTTGACATGGTGCCGGTTCAAAATGGAATAAACACTTCTTCAAAACCAGTGAGAAAACAATTTATAAAAGTATTTCATTCCCAATTTAATCTCAAGCAACTCAAATTCATTCAATATCAACATCAAACAAATAAATGTATCTCATTCACAACTTTGTAATTCAAAAAGATAATAAAATATTTTATTATGACTCATTTGCACAACTGTTCATTTGGTTGTATATACATATGAACTAAGTTTATATCAAACATAATTTACAAGGGTATAAATAATATACCCGAGAAAGATCCAAAATAAGCTTCAACCTCAACTACCAGTAGCTCACTTTTCTGCTTTGCTTTTCTCCTTATCTGCGATAGCATGAAAAAGCTATCATTGAGTAATTCACTCAGTGGTACACAACTAAATTTAAAACTCATTATAAAGTACTATGTATCAAATATAACAAATCAAAATTTCCATAACTAATGAGATATTTCCATAACAATAAGTCAATAAGAATCATTTGTTTCAAATCACCATTCACAAATCATAAAGAAAAGGTGTTGCCAAGAATACACAGCTTAGATCATGACACAAAATTACACGATCAATGCCGTATTATACACCACGACAAAACAAATCACCTCACTAACTATTATTAACGAGGGAAGGCTAGCCAGCTAATGAGTACTAATATAGTTTAATCCCACTAACCGTTATTAATGAGAGACATGATCAAAATCAAATATCAAACCCCAAATAGCCGTTACTACTGGGGAATCCCGAACGGGACTATCATGCTAATTGTGTTTTTAAAACAATTTCAAAGATTTTTTAATCAAATAATTACATTTGCATTTCAATAATTACATTCATTTCATCATAAAATTCATATGATGTTGGCAACACATAATTTCTCAAATTCAAAGAAAAATCATAAATCATTCAACCCATTTACAAATTTAAAAATAAGAAAGGATTTAGTTTTGTACAAACCTCTTTATAGTCCTCTTTTCTAGTTCAACTTTTCCTCTCCTTAAGAGGCTCCTTTTCCACTGAAATACACAATGGAAATATTTCAATACTTACCCCATTTATTTCCACTAACTAATCAAATGAATGCCTAATGAATGCCTAAGTAATTTATACAAATTTCAAGGAATTTGGGTTCTGAACAGATTTATACCCTGAATTTTGAACCCAAATTCAACCTACTTGTAGTTCTCATTTAATAATATGATCTCAACAAAAGTTATTCCTTTATGTGTTAAGTTTTTTTTCCAATTTGAAATACTTAATTTGCAGTTGTGCAGCTCTAGTTATGGTCAATTTACCTTGTTCAGTGACTAATTCTGTTCCAAAATAGGGCAGATTCTGGAACTCAAATTTATCAAGCTAATTGGACTAGTTATGGTCATAATTTGGCTTAGTGTTCTTTAGAGTTGTTCCCCCTGTGTCTCATGGTTACACAGGTTCAAGAATTTCTAAATTTGAGGCTATATAGGATGAGTTATGGTAATTTAATCAACCTAGACTCATAACCCTACAACTCCATAATTCCAGGTTCCAGATTAGGTCTTGCAATTTACATTTGAGGTCCTTACTCTCAGAAATTGAGTAAGTTTTCTAACCAAAGTTGTAGTCCTAAGTCATAAGTTTTTAGAACATTTTGGCTCATCCCATTTGAAATTTTTTAGTGAAAGTTATGGTCTAATTACTGTCCTGGTGTCAAATGGCTAAATTGGTTCCAATGCAAAAATTCCAGATTGGGAAGTCTTGAGTTTCCTAACAATTTCTTTAAGTTCTTTTAAGATCTAAGTTCTAGCCAACACACTAAAGTTGTAGTTTTAGGTCTCATGAAGATTTTGGTTTTTGAATCACTGCATTTGCAGTTTTGTAGCCCAAGTTATGGCATTTTTTCCAAAACTGGTCGGATGGCCATTTGTCCAGGATTTCTAGGTTAGGTTTTGTTCTGGCAAATTTGTTAGACTAAATTTGCTTAGCAATTTGATTGGGTTAGACTCAGAATTAGGGTTCCTAATCTTCATGAAAAATGTTCTACTATGTCTAAGCTTTTCATAGGTTCAAAAATCAAGTCATTTGGAGCATTCTACAATGAGTTTTGCCTAATTGACCAAACACTGTTCATTTGGTCATTTCTGCCTAGGTCCAAGACTCTAATTCCAGATTCAAGAAAATTTTAAGGCAATTTATGGTCAGTTTTTGGAAAGGGTCTCTTCATGAAAAATGTGGCATTATGTCCTAAGTTTCATCTCCAATTAGCCTAATACCAATTGGAGCAATGCAGCTTTACTTATGGCTACCTAAACATTCTGGACGTAGGGTCCAAAATTCCCTGCACAAAAGAGCACTTCCAATTTCAACATTCCAACTTCACAACCATCTTCAATTCAAGCTAGATATGCATCAATTGGTCAAAAATTGACCTTAAATACTTCAATTAAACATCAGATTATCAAACTCTCAATTTTCCTCTAAAACCCTAACTTCTAATTCATAACTCATGCCTCCCACATGCAATTCACATTACTAATCATATACACATCTTTATCCAAGCTTAAGTTCAAGTTTAAGTTCAACTAAACATATCAATTCTTCCAGTACCAAAGCTGGTCAACATTTGATGATTTTTATTCAAGCTTAATTCTTTCATTTTTCATGCAATTCACTCTTAACTCAACTCAATTACAAGAGTTAAATAAGGAGAGAGGATGGATTGTGCACTAACCTCTTTTGTTGAATTTCCAAGTTCCTCAATTCTTTACTTTTTTCTTCTTTTCTTTGCTCCCAAATTCTTAATCAATGTTTAATATCAAGATTTTTTGTCTGAAATTATGGAAATTATGTAGAAAATTTAGGGTTTAGAAGCTTTGAATTTGGTCATCAATGGAGGGAGAAAGGAAATGGAAAGAGAGAGATAAGTTTGACCAGCCACTCTTTTGGAAAGAAGAAAGTGAGTTTTAACTTTTTATTTTTGTCTTTCTATTAGCATATTTATCCTAAAAATTAATTTATTTAAATTCAAATTTTAATTATGTCATGCTTACATCATTGTGATGTCATAAATCTAACAATTTTAATGGACATTTAGGCCAAAAGTCATCTCCAACAGTGAATTGACCAAAATGCCTCTCATTGATTTCAATCCATCTTTTAAACAATACCCGATGAGTCCCTAAGCTCCGATTCCCTTACTTGAGCTTGTTCTCTTTTCTTTTTTTATGGTTTTCACATTCCTAATAACTTCGCAATTATCCCTTAACCTAGGATGTCATGGGCTCTCACACGAATTTAGGGTAGCAACTGAGCTCGTAGTCACTTCCCAGGTTGGTTACCCATCTCCGAGACCTCGGCTCATTTAACCGATTTAGGCTTTATTCTTCTTATTTTCATTCATCCTCATGTGATCTATGTTAATTTTTGTTTATGGCTTTTTAAGGTGGCTTAGGTATGGTTCTAAACATCCTAACTGTTCGGACAGACACTAGTCATCGGAACAATAAAATGTATATACTACTTAGTATGGGGGTATTACAAAGTCTAATGAATATGTGGAGCATTTGAGGAAGAGCTTCCAGAGAATGAGGCAATATCAACTAAAGATTAATCCACTCAAATGTGCCTTTGGTGTCAAAGCTTTTAGCTTCTTAGATTTCCTGGTACATCAAAGAGGAATAGAAGTGGATAAGGACAAACCAAAGCCATATAGGAAGCAAAGGCACCCTAGACTAGGAAACAACTACAAAGGTTCCTGGGGCAGGTAAATTACCTAAAAAGATTTATATCTAATCTTATAGGTAAAGCAAAAGAACTTTTCGACTTGCTGAGACTTAAGCAGGAGAATGAGTTGAGATGGGAAGACAAGCACCACTAGACCTTTGACAAAATCAAAGAGTATCTCACCAGACTGTTTGCTGGTTTTACAACCACCGTAAGTGCACAGATCACTAACAAGTAATAAAGTGATGAGTAGAGTATTGTTCCCACAAGGAGTTATAAGCGTAAGTACTAAACTACATAGCAATCTTAACTGTTTAAACTACCAAAAGTTATACGAGGGTAAATTCTAAACTAAGACAGAATAACTACTGAGAATTAAAGAAAGTGAATCTGGAAGCTTTAAGGAGAATTTTAATTTTATGAATAATTCTAGAATTTTAGATTTCACACCTTAACTTTGTTATAGTTTTAATCTTTCTTAATTGATGGATTGAGTTTTTATCTCTTTGATGGAAATTAATCCTAAGGTATCCTAGATCACCTTTCAAGATATCTAAAGTGTATTTTAATTAGAGACAAACCCTACTTTTGTTGGTGATTGTCCTAATCAAAACACTTTGAGATCTATGATTAATTTTGGAACTCCATAAAGCTTATCAGCCTATCTCTAGGTTATATTTTCTAGGTTCAAAATCTTGATTTTCCAATACTAATCTTCACCTCTTAGTTCTTCAATTAGTATCTTAGATCATAACTAGGTGGGTACCGACACATAGCATGCATTAAAAATACAAGAAATTGAATCAAAGAACAAAACTCAATTCCATTAAATAAAACTCAATATATATCCATAACAAATGTCAAGAATGCTACTTTCTAAATTTCATAATTTAAGGAGTTACTCACTTATGATGAGTTTAACAAACATAATGTAATAAAAGTAAAAGCACATAAAACCAATTTGAAGACTAAAAACAAAAGAATTGAGGGAGGATTCTGTAGCTATGAACTTGTGAAACTTTGGCTGAGAAGTTTGTCCTTGGCACTGATGTGATCCTTCTTCAAGACGGCTAGGATTCCTCAGGAAGGTTTCTCTTAAAACTCTTTCCTTTGTGTGTGTATCTGGTAGTATCTCCAAATCTCTCCCCTTTTTTATGTTTTCTATTGGCCTCTATTTATATTAGGTGTCCTAGGGTTAAGCTTTAGAGTCCCAAAGGCATTAAAAGTCCAATTGGTGTGCCAAAATAGGAGTTAGAATTGGATTTAGAAAGTTGTCACACCTTACCCCTCTGCAAGATATGACATGATCCCATAGTATACCTAATGAATTACCGAACTCCTACCGATAACCCATTAAATATACTATAAGGGATTTTAAATAAATTGAATTCATTTTTAGGTTTAATAATTGCCAAATAGTTGAGAAATAAATTAAATGCTTGGGAATCAAAGAATTTTATTCCATGTTATTTTACGAAAATTTTGCGTGGTAACAACTATAATTCAGATAAACCAAATTTTAAAAACTTGTTTGAAATCAATTTATAGTAAACAATACACATAAATTGAACTAAATGAAAGCTCAAATCTTTTTTTTTTCATCCATTCAATATGAAGAAATAACATCCACTCATTTATAAATTTTACAACTCAAAAGATGTTTAATTACAAAATTTACCAAACTACAAGATTACAAAATTATTATTACAATTCATTCTGTACAATTGCCTAATATCTTTACATACATATAGTTTCAAATACATCAAAACAAAATTTATAAGGGTATACCTAAAATATACCCAGTGTCTAACAAAAAATATGGCTCCAAGTTCTATCGCTCTGCAAACTTCTCCTTTCCACTACCTGCGACAACATACAAAAGCTATCGTTGAGCGTTGAACTCAGTGGTACACAACTATAATTTTTAAACTCAATATAAAACATGATTTATCAATTTATAACAAAGAATTTGAAATATCCAAATGTTCCATAAATCATAAAACCAATGTTACCATTTTCAATCATACAAATCATTTGTTTCAATCACATTTTTATCAAAGCATTTACAAATCAATAATTTTGCCAACAATCACACAGCTAGGGCCATAACACAAAATTTCAAGATCAATGCCGCATTGTACACCACGACCAAGAAATCTCACCCCAATAACCGAGGCTAAAGGGGGACACAAAGGCTAGCTAGCAATATGAGTACTCATCCAATCTCAACCTCAACTGACAAGCCAAAGAGAGAAGTCATATAATCAATCTCACCTCAATCAATGAGGGACACAAATCGAATTGCCGTGCCAACTATGTTTTCAAAACAAATTTAAATAATTTCCATTCAAATAATCACATTTTCAAAATCAAATGATAACATTTTATTCATCATAAATTCCCATACAAGGGTGGCAACACATCAAGTTCTCAAAACACATCAAAAAAGCATTCAAACCAGCTTAACCCCTTGCTACAATAATTTCAAATAGCCAACATCTGCCATTCCACAATTATATATCTATTTCACAATTCAAAGTTCTCAAAACAATGCATAAACTGCTCAAATGCAAAAGAAACGCAATATTGACTCATAAGAAGTTCGTTCAATCTAATTACAAAATTTAAAATAAAAGAGGAAACTAGTTGTGCACAAACCTTCTTTCAAATTCCTTTTCTTAACTTAGCTCTTTGCTTCCTTGGAGGTTTCCTTATCCAATGAAAATTCACAAATTCAAAGTCTTAATATTCATTTTAACTTTTACCAATAGCTAATCAAATAAATTTCTAAGTTAACTATGCAATTTAATAACTTTTTGGCTCAGGGCAGGTTTGAGACCTGACTTTAAAACCCAATTTTAACTTAGTTCCAGTCAAAATTTGATTATGCATTCTTCATGAAAGTTATTCCTCTATGTCTTAGTTGAATCACTCAATTTGAAGTTCTGGATCTTTAGTTATGGCTAAAATACTAGGTACTGCTCCCAATTACTGAACCCTGTAGGGTCATCATTTTTTAGATTTTTACTTAATTTTTCATTCTATTTCTGAGCATCTTATGCTCAAAATTTGAACTAGGTCCCTAAAACAAAGTTTTAGGCCTTTGTCTTAAGTTTCTAAATCATTTTGTATCACCTAAATTAGAGTTTTGTAGAGGAATTTATGGCCTGATAACCATCTAGAGATCACAAGGAAAATTTTGTTGATGTGCAGGATTTCCAGATTTGAGACTTCTAATTTATTCTAGAATTTCCCCCAATTTACCTTAAGAACTGGGTTTAGGTCCAAACATGAGATTTGTAGTTCTATGTCTTATGAGTGTTTTGGCTTTAGAATCAGTTAATTTTTATCTATATAGCTCAAGTTATGGCCATTTTGGCAAAACTGGTCGGATGACATATTAATCACATTTTCTAGCTTAAGTCCAGAATCAGGGCAGATTTGCTGGACTAAATTTGTCTAGAAATTCAGTTAAGTTAGGGTCATAATTTGACTTCATGATCTTCATAAGAATTGTTCTCGTATTTCTTAGGATTCCATAGGTTCTAGAATTACTCAAATTGGAGTTTCCTAGAGTGAGTTATGCTTAATTAAGTGTGTACTATTCATGTAGTCACTTTCTCCAGGTCCAGAATTAGTAACCCGGATTCAAGCCCTAATTAAGGTAACTTATGGCCATTTTCTGAGTAGACACTCCCCATAAAAGTTGGAGCATTATGTCTTAAGTTTGATTTCCAGTTGATTTCACACTAATTGGAGCTACGTAGCTCAACTTAGGAGCCTCTAACCACACTGGCCACAAGTGTCCAGATTCTAACACATTGATCACACTCCTTTTCCATTAATTCTCTTCACCAAACCAACACCAATTCTCATTAATTGCACACTAAATGACCATAATTTAACATCAATAACCACAATTGCCATTCATACCACAAAAGCCCTAATTTCCCCAAAACCCTAATTGCTCAACTTCCAAATTCATATAAGTTCATGCAAACTCAACATACAAATCCTGTATACCACTTCACTTAAGCTAGGATTCATGCTTAATTCAATCAAAACACACAAAACACTAACCTTTCCCAAGCTGACTGAATTTCTCCCTCCCCCATTCATGCATGATTCTCATGATTTCTCAAATAATTTCCCCATAAACAACTCAATTCAATGAATTACATAACAATTTAAACTAAAAAGGAAGCTTACCTTAATTGGAAAATTTCAAATCTTCAAATTCTTCAATTTTCCTTCAATCCTTTACTTCCATTCTTCTAATCAAGACCTAATTCAAAGTTTTCTAATGATGAACTATGGGATTTGTGGGATAAAATAAAGGTTTCAAGGAATATAGGTGGTCAACAATGGAGGAAGGAAGAGAGAGAGAGGGAGTCGGCCTATGGAAAGGAAGAAGATGATAAAATTATTTGATTTTAATGTTTCTTGTCTTATATATATAAATATCCAAAATTAAATTTTTAATTATAATTATTATAATTATAACAATTGGCTTAATTACCTATATGTCCCCATTAATTGTCCATACACACTTTCATGAATTTAATTCTTTTCCAATGTTTTAATCTCTCTCATTTTAATGGATATTTAGGTTAAAAGTCAACTCTTGAAGTGAATTGACCAAAATGCCCTTCATCGGTTACAGTCCATCTTTTTCAGCAATACCCAATGAGTCCTTAGGTTTTGATTCACTTACTGGTGCTAATTCCCTTTTCATTTCTTTGATTTTCAAATTCCCAATAATTTCTAAATTAATCCTTAATTAAGGACTCTATAGGGTTCCACATGAATTTAGGGTAGCAACTGAACTCACAGTTGCTTCCCAGTCAGGTTACTCATCTTCGAGACTTAAGCTCATTTAATCGACTTGTACTTCATTTCTCTTATTTTCATCCAACCTTATTTGATCTTTATTAATTTAATTTATGACTTTTCTATGTGATTTAAGTATGGTTCCAGACATACTAGCTGTTCGAATAGACATTAGTCACCGGAACAGTAGAATGCATGTAACTACTTAATATGAGGGTGTTACAATTCTCCTTTCCTTAAAAGAAATTTCGTCTCAAAATTTACCTGATATTAGTCTCTGAACAACTATGGGTGCTGTCTCCTCATGTCCTTTTTATGTTTTCATATAGCCTGCTAGCCCGAATGATGGTTCCACAGCACTTTAACCAGTGGTATCTGCTTATTCCTCACCTGCTTTACCTCATGTGCCAAAATCTTTATGGGTTCTTCATCATAAGTCAGATATGGATTTACCTCAATTTCTTTCACTGGGAAGATATGAGATGGGTCTGATCTATATCTCCTTAACATGGAGACATGGAAGACATTATGGATCTTCTCCAACTCTAGAGGCAAAGCGAGTTTGTATGCTAATGGACCCACTCTTTTTAGAATCTCATATGGCCCAATTAATTGAGGACTTAGTTTCCCCTTTCTACCGAACCTCATAATCTTCTTCCATGGAGAAACCTTTAGGAATACCTTATCACCCACATTGTCTTCAATGTCCCTTCGTTTCAAATCCACATAGGACTTCTGGCGATCAAATGTAGCCTTTAGCCTGTCTCGAATGATCTTAATCTTTTCCTCAGTCTGCTGTATAATTTTGGGGCCCAATCAACTTTTTCTTGCCCACTTCATCCCAACATAAGGGAGTTCTACATTTTCTACCATACAGTGCTTCATATGGAGGCATCCCAATACTTGATTGATAGCTATTGTTATAAGCAAATTCAATCAAGGGCAAGTGTGTATCCAAGCTTCCTTCAAACTCAATCACACAAGCCCAAAGCATATCCTCCAAGATCTGGATGATTCTCTCAGACTGGCCTTCTGTCTGTGGATGGAATGTTATGTTAAAGTTCAATCTAGTTCCTAGGGCTTTTTAAAGACTATCCTAGAATTTAGAAGTGAATCTCGAATCTCTGTCGGACACAATAGATACAGGCACTCCATGTAATCTCACTACTTCATCAATGTGTAGTTTAGCCAATCTATCTAGGCTATAGTCCATCCTCACTGGCAGGAAGTGTATAGACTTAGTCAATCTATCAACAATAACCCAAACTGTATCATGATTCTTCCGAGTACGAGGAAGTCCTATCACAAAATCCATAGTAATTCTCTCCCATTTCCACACGGGAATTGGAAATGGCTGTAGCAATCCTGCTAACACCTGGTGTTCTGCCTTCACTTACTAACAAGTCAGGCATTTAGCTACATATTTTGCAATATCTTTCTTCATCCCCATCCACCAGTATTGCTCTTTTATGGTTCTGTATATTTTAGTCCCACCAGGGTGCATAGCAAATGGTGAATTATGTGCTTCCTTCAAAATGATCTGCTTCAAGCCCTTATCATTAGGAATGCACATTCTGCCCTAATATAGCAACAAGCCTTCACCATTTACTGAAAATTTTGGTTTCTTGCCATCCTAAGCCTCTTCCACTAATTTTAAATACTTATCATCATTATGAGCTGCTGCTTTGATTTGTTCAATCAACATTGGCTTTACTTGCCAGGTAGCTACCATCTGCCCATCATTATCTATCTCCAAACTTGCATATAACGCCCTCAAGTCATGCACCATGGACAAAGGTGAAACTCTTAAGCTAGCCATGGTCTTGCGACTCAAGGCATCTGCTACAACATTAGCTTTCCCAGGCTGCTAGTCAATCAAACAATCATAGTCTTTTATCAATTCCAGCCATCTCCTCTGCCTCAAATTCAACTCTTTCTGGGTGGTCAAATAATTCAAATTCTTGTGATTTGTGTGGATGTAGCACTTTTTCCCATATAGGTAATGTCTCCAAATCTTCAAAGCAAAGATAATTGCTGCTAGCTCTAGGTCATATGCAGGATAATTCCTCTCATGTGGCTTAAGCTAGCATGAAGCATAGGCAATGACATTTCTTTCTTGCATTAATACATAGCCTAGTCTATTATGAGAAGTATCACTGTAGATGGTGTATTCTTTACCTGGCTTAGGTAAAGTCAAGATTGAAGCTTCAGTCAAACACCATTTTAGCTCATCAAAACTCTTCTAGCACCGATCGGTCTACTGAAATTTCACATCCTTTCACAGCAATTTGGTCAATGGAGATGCTAACATAGAAAACCCCTTCACAAGCCTACAGTAATAACTAGTCAAACTAAGGAAACTAAAAACTTCTGTAACATTTTTGGTGGCTTCCAATTAAGAATGGCTTCTACCTTGCTAGGATCCACCTTAATACCTTCTACTGACACTATATGCCCAAAAAAGGTAATCTCCTTCAGCCAAAACTCACATTTGGATAGTTTGGCATACAATTGTTTCTCCCTTAAAGTCTACAATACAATCCTTAGGTGCTTATCATGCTCCTCTGCATTCTTCGAATACACCAGAATATCATTTATAAATACCACCACAAACTGATCAAGATATGGCCTAAAGATAGTGTTCATCAGGTCCATAAAAGCAGTCAGAGCATTGGTCAACTCGAATGGCATCACAAGAAATTCATAATGGCCATACTGAGTCCTAAAAGCAGTCTTAGGAATACTCTACTTCTGCACCCTCAGCTGATAGTATCCCGATCGCAAGTCTATCTTGGAGAACACAGTTGCATCTTTCGGCTGATCAAAAAAATCATCAATCTGTGGTAAAGGATATCTATTCTTTATGGTTACCTTGTTCAACTGTCTGTGGTCGATGCACAGACGAAGAGTACCATCCTTCTTCTTGACAAACAACACTGGTGCTCCCCAAGGTGACACACTAGGGTAGATGAAACCCTTATCTAGCAACTTTTGTAACTGCACCTTCAACTCTTTCAATTCAGCAGGTGCCATTCTATATGGAGTGACAGAGATTGGCTCCACACCTAGCATCACCTCAATTTCAAACTGCACCTCTCTTTTCGGAGGTAATCCTAGCAATTTATTAGGAAAAACATCTGGAAAATCACACACTATAGGGATATCCTTAAGATCTGGACTCCCTACCTGGGTGTCTATTACATGAGCTAGGTAAGCTTCACACCCCTTCTGAATCATCCTCTTAGCAAGTGCAACTAAAATGAGATTAGATGGCAATAACTGCCTCTCCCCGTGTATTACCACATCTGCATACTCGGAAAGACCAAAAGTGACTGTCTTCAATCTATAGTTAATCATTGCATGGTGCCTAGCTAGCCAATCCATGCCCAAGATGATATCATAATCTCTGAAAGGCATTTCAATCAAATCAAACTGGAATGTATGTCCTTGGATGTCACATCTTACCGTTCTATAAGATATGACATGATCCCGTAGAATACCTAATAAATTACCGAACTTTGCCTACCGATAATCTATTAAATATACTATAAGGGATTTTAACAAAACAAATTCATTTTTAGGTTTAATATGGTGGTAAAAGAATTATTTAAGTGTCTTCAATTTAATTGTATGTTATAAAATTTATTTGAAAAGAAATAAGCATTTTTTAAATTTTTTAGAAAATCTGCATGGTGGTGGCTTAAAATTCAATAAACCAATTTTTTTTTTTTACCTATTAAAAAGTAATCTGTGATAATTTATATACTTCAATCTTATCAATCCCATTATAAAAAAAAAAATTCATCATTTACATAATCCAAAAAGTAATTTAAACATTTGCATTCATTAAAATTAAGGAAAATTAATATTACAAAGATTCACATTCGATTTAAGATACAAAACAATATTACAATAATTTACATGATTAAAGTGACAAAAAGTAAGATTACAAAGTTTTTAGGCACAACTGCTCTAATGAACTTTAGATACATATAGTTACAATTACATCAAAATATAATTACAAGGGTATACCAAAATATACCTGATGTATAACCCAAAAGATAGCTCCAACTAAGCTCCAAGTGAGCTCACACAACTGCAGTATCTTTTTCTTTACATGTGACAGCATACAAAAGCTATTGCTGAGCGGTGAACTTAGTGGTATACAACTAATAATTTAAAAACTCAAGGTAAGGCATAATTTATCAAAGGAAATCAAAAGATGTATTTGTAATGTTCACATTTCCATGAAATCATCATAACATTTTGCAATCATTGACAAAATATTTATTTTTTTTTCATTTTAATCCCATGTTTATCAAGTAATTACAATTTAAAAGTGTTGCCAATAATTTACACAGTTAGACCCACGACACAAAATTTCATGATCAATGCTGTGTTGTACACCATGACAAAGCAAACTCCTCCCAATAACCAAGTCTAAAGGGAGGCACCAAAGGCTAGCTCGCAAATATGAGTACTCATCCGAATCAACCTCAACTGGCAAGCCAGAGAGGGAAACTCAACCCCATAAGTTGAGGAGATCACATCCAATACGTCTCACTAGGTAAGCTAATGAGGAGCACAAATCACATTGCCATGTCAACTGTGGTTTCAAAATATATTAAAAATAATTTCCATTCATAAAATGCATTTACAAATCAATAAACATTTTTAATTGTTGCAAATTCATGCACATGGTTGGCAATACATCAAGTTCACAAAAACACTTGAAAACACATTCAAATACCGGCCCACCCCTTTGCTACAATGAGATTAAAGGCCAATGTTCGCCTTTCCATAATGTAAATTCATTTCACAATTTACAATCTTCAAAACAACATAATTAATTCTTAAATGCATAAGAGAAATCATATTTAAGTCATACAAATTCATTCAACACATTTATAATGTTAAAACAAAAGAAAAGTCTAGTTGTGCACAAATCTTCTTTTAAATCTCTTGACTTAGTACCACTTCTCCCTTCTTTGAAAGGCTCCTTTTCTACTAAAAAAACACAATTGAAGTGTCTCAATTCTCATCCCAACTATCACCAATAGCTAATCAAAGAAATGCCTAATGAATTCTTAAGTTAACTATGGAAGTTAAATGAATCTTGGGTTCTGGACAATTTTGGATTTCTACTATAGAACCCAATTTTAACCTAGTTCTAGTCCAAATTTGATAAGGTGATCTTTATAAAAATTGTTCTTTTATGTCTTAGTTTTATTTCCCTTTTTGAATCATTTAATTTAAAGTTTCGTAGATCTAGTTATGGTCAAATTACTAAACACTATTCCGGGTGTCTTACCCTATAACTCCATGTTTTCTAAATTTTTATCTTAATTTTGCATTCCATTTCCAAGAATCTTAGGCTTTGAGTTTGGACTAGGTCCCTAAAATAATGTTTTAGGTTTTTGTCTTAAGTTTTTAAATCATTTTAAATGACTTCAATTGGATTTTTGTAGAGGAAGTTATGACCTAATAACCATCCAGAGGTCACAGAACATTTTTATTAAAGTGCAGGATTTCCATATTTAGCATTCCTGACTTACCCCAACATTTCCCCTATTTTTCCCTATGAATTGGGTTTAGGTCCAAACATGAAGTTTTTAGTTCTATGTCTTATGGTTATTTTGGTTTTGAAATCACTTAATTTGCTATTGTGTAGCTTGAGTTATGGCAATTTTGCCAAAATTGGTCGAATGCCTAATCCTTCATATTTTCTAGGTTCAGTCCAGCATTAGGGCATATTTCTTAGACTAAATTTGTCTAGCAATTCGATTGGGTTAGGGTCATAATTCGACTTTATGATCTTCATAAGAATTGTTCTCCTATGTCTCATAATTCTATAGGTTTAAGAATCATCTAAATTGGAGTTTTCTAGAGTGAGTTATGCCTAATTGAATAAGCACTGTTTATATAGTCATTTTCTCCAGGGCCAGAATTGAAATTCCATATTCAAGCTCTAATTAAGTTCCCTATGGTCATTTTTTGGGTAGACTCTCTTCATGAAAGTTTTTGCCCTATGTCTTATATTTCATTTTCAATTAGGTTCACACCAATTGGAGTCATGTAGATCAACTTATGAGCATTTAAGTGCACTAGACACAAGCTGTCCAAATACTAGCACAATGACCACACTCCTATTCCATTAATTTCTTTCACCAACCAACTTCAATTCTCATTCATACACATTCAATTGACCATAATTTGACCTCAAAAACATCAATTGCACTTCATGCCACAAAAAAGCTAATTCTCCAAAACCCTAATTTCACATCTTCCCAATCCATACAAATTTCATGCAATTTTCAACATGTTAATCATGTATACACCTCCCTACAACTTGAATTCAAGTTCAATATTATCAAACACATAAAAAACCTAATTGTATCCAAGCTAGCTGAATTTCAGGCTTAGGTTTCATGTAAAATTTCTTCAATTTCTTAAGTTAATTCCCCATATTTCAACTTAAATTAGATTACTACACAACTAAATTAACTTGGAGAAAGCTTACCTTAATTGACAAATTTTCCAACTTCGCAATCTTCAATTTTCCTTTAATCTCTTGCTTTCAATCTTCTTTTCATAATCAAATGTCAAGCTTTTATTCTAATGGCTATGGAATTTATGGAGGGAATTCAAGGATTTTGGAGCTTAAATGGCTTAACAATGGAGGAAGAAAGAGGAGGGAGATGAGCCGACCATATGGGAGAGAAAATAAAGAAGATATGTTTGAATTAAATGTTATTTATGTTCTAATATTTTAATTTAAATTATAATTATTATTTTTATAATAATTTCATTAATGCCTTATATGTCCTATTTTAAATTTTCATACACATTCCTATATTTTTATTTCTCTCTCAATATTTAATCTCACTCATTTTAATTGACATTTAGGTCAAAAGTCAACTCTAGGAGTGAATTGACTAAAATACCCTTCATCGGGTTATAGTTTATCTTTTTCTATAATATCGATTAGTCCTTAGGTTTTGATTCACTTATTGGTGCTTATTCCTTTTTCATTTCTTTGTTTTTCAAACTCTCAATAATGTCTAAATTAATCCTTGATTTAGGACTCTACAGAGTTCCACATGAATTTAGGATAGCAACTGATCTTATAGTCACTTCTGTGTAGGTCAGCCATCGCCAAGACCTAGGCTCATTTAACCGATTTGTGCTTCATTTCTCTTATTTTTATCGAACCTCTTTTGATCTTTATTAATTTAATTTATGACTTCTCTCTCTAATGTAATTATGGTTCTAGACATTCAAGCTGTCCAAACAGATATTAGTCATTGGAACAGTAGAATGTACAAAACTGCCTAATATGAGAGTGTTACAATTCTCGCCTCCTTAAAAGAAATTTTATCCTGAAATTTACCAGATGTTAGTCTTTGAATAGCTATGGGTGTTGTCTCCTTATGTCCCTTTCACATTCCCATGTGGTCTCCTGGCCTGAATGATGGTTCCATAGCACTTTAACCAGGGGTATTTGCTTATTCCTTAGCTGTTTCACCTCACGTGCAAAGATCCTTATGGGTTCTTCATCATAAGTCAACTCTAGACTTACTTCAATTCAGGAGGTAAAGCAAGTCTGTGTGCTAATGGACCCACTCTTTCTAGAACCCCGTATGGTCCTATAAAGTGAGGATTCAATTTCTCTTTCTTGCCAAATCTCATGATCATCTTCCAGGGAAAACCTTTAAAAACACGTTATCACCCATATTATATTCAATATCCCTATTCTTTAAGTCTATGTAGGACTTTTAAAGATTTGATGCAACCTTTAGTCTGTTTTGAATAATCTTAATCTTCTCTTACTGTTGTTCTATCACTTATTTTTATTTATGTTTCCTTATCAAGTGACCCTATTAGTCATATTAGAAATACTTATCTAATCCTTGGCCATGGATCTCATAACCGCTATCTCACTATCTTTACTCATGACCTAGGCCTATGTGCCATTTTCCACCATTTTTTTTCTCATCATGGCTATTTAAACCATTAGATTTACTTTTATTCAACTTACTATTTATCAATTCACTCCTTTGCCTGATAGAACAGTTCAGGATACCATTACACATCTTAAAAATGTTGCTTACTCTCGTTACATTCCTCAACTAACTTTTCTCCTATTGTTATAAACTTAAATGGATCTTATCCCTGTACTACCTACTTCATATTGGAAATAGGAACAAATAGAGTTTGACCCATATCCTGCAACTTTGAAGTCCATGGTTTGGCTCCTAACACTGTCCCAATTTGACTTGCTCTAAGGTCTACACTTCGGAATTCTATACCGTAATAAACATTCTCCCCAGTGTCATCCCTTTTTACATTCTTCATCCTTATTTTTCTCTTTACCTCTTTTACCCTTTTTAAGATTGCATTTGCTTCCTTTAAATCCTGACTCTATTTTTCCCAATCTTATCCTCGTATGGGCTTTTCAATTTGTTCCTTAATTAAATCCTTTATCTCCCCCACAACTCAACTTTGGCTGTATTATTCTTTAGTCTTATTCTCTTTCTTGACCCGACTGTTGTGTTAAAGGCTTGTACCTTTTTACCATTTCTAATAAGTCATCTACACTTCAATATTACTCTGATTTGGTCCTCTGACCACTCTAGCTAGCACTTTTACTAATATTCGTGGCATCTCTTTATTACGTTCAAACAAATTATTCAAATTTTACTTTTATATCTTCTTTTATCTATCGATATTCTATGTCTTATTTTTCACTGATTTACAATCATTGTCCTCTCTTCTACATAACTATAAACTACCCTTTAATACCTTAAGAAGGGAGTCTACAGGACTCTCCTTTTTCCTCTTGCCATTCAAAAGCTCCGCATCCTTCATGATCTGATCCTTATGATCCTTACAATGAAAATTGTACTCTTCCTAAGGGATACCTGAGCCAACCATTTCCTATCACACTACAGTCTCAGTTAGAACATCATTTCACAAATTATTATTTTATTAGTGGTATTCATCTATCCTTTCTGAGAAAACATTACTATACTCTTACAGTATAATTGACTGCAAGAGAATACTATATCTACCGCCTTACCACAACTGTATAAAGTTATCTACTTTTTTTTTCATATTATGAATCCCTTAAAGCATCATTTTATAAATTGAGAACATCATCCATAATATTCTGTCTCCTTCAGGGGAACAAAATCACACCTTGTGCCTTATTACTACACAAATAAGATATTGTTTTTCCCTAAACTTTAGGCAAAAGGTCCATTACAATGCCAAAACAACTGTAAGACCCCATATCAAAGATCAGATGACCTCACTCTATAGGTGTTACCTTTAATTTATGACTATACTAAAACCTCTAGTCTTATAACAATTCCTTATGTAACTATAGCTCATGCTAGGGTAACTGAGTCACTGACTCTAGCTACCTTATAACTATGACCCTTCAATATTCTAGCTCTAGGGTTTTAAATCTCTAATTAGGATTTTCAAACTCATTTCTAGTAATAGAACTCTATTCTGGCATAACTATACGAAAGCAGAGGCCATGTGCAAACATCCCCATCTTGGTGCACTATAGGGAAGTACGTAGCTCTACACAATAATTCCAAGTCAGTACTGTAATCTGCAGCTTATAGCACAAACATCGAAAATATTACATAGTTACTACGGTACATTCTAATAGACTAGATTTTCCTATATCTTATCCTTCTCGAATCCACTAATAGCCTAAACTTATTTAATTATTGTATCCACTGACAACTACTAATAGTGATATCTTTGCCCTCATCTAGGGTAGATATATTGCCATAACTCACCATTAGGTCCTTTTGCCTTGCACTAAATAGACACGCTAATTAGCCCTATAATTTATTGTATTTTAGAAGATACCTTTCACTAACAGACTCTTCCAGAATTGGTTCCAATCACACTTATTACCGTAGCTCCTATCCTAAAGGACTAGTCACCAACACATCAAAATTCATTTTCGTGCAAGGGAATAGTAGCAGAACATATAATTCTAGCACTAACCTATGAATAAGTAGAGCTAGGATCAAATAGTACATAAACATTCTGTTCAAAACTTGAGAACGTACTGACTGCTACATCTGAAGTCTCTGCTTCTTCCCTTTGGTGCATGGTGTACACCCTGACTAGTGCACCACTATACTCTGGTTGATTCACTGCGCCTTGGTTGCCAGTAGCATCGCCTCCATCTTTGCCCTTGCTAACTGTCTATGAACCTCTAAAGGCAGAACCTTGGACAGATCCTTCAGCTGTGGTAGGTGGCACAGATCTGCAGGCACTGGCACAATCCCTTATGAAATGCCCAATTTTATCGTAGTTATAGCAAGCTTTATTGGCCTTATAGCAGATACCCCTGTGTAACTTGCCACATATCTTACAAGTGCGAATTGACAATGCTCCTTTGGTCATTTGCTGATTAGTTTTGTGCGGCCTCTGTGCTGCTGGTCTGTCTCTGCCATATCTATAAGTACTGGGCTCCCCAAAGTTCTTTCTCTTTCCCAAATTACTACTAGAACTCTAACCAGTAAGTTTCCCACTCTTCCCCTTTTCATGCTACCTTTGTGGGGGTTGGGTTTGGACTTAGGCTTGGACTGATATATTGTCATCCATTTGTTGAAAGAACATAGCCATCTGCTGGGCCATTTGTGCAGAAATCTGCATAAGTGGAACTAGTGTAGCTGGGCCTCCGACACTCTAAAGAGCTGGGGCCTCACCTTTTACTTCAGCTCAACCAACTGTTCTACTATTTTATCTCCCTTTTCTATTTCAATTCATAGGATTTTCTATCTCTTGAACAACCAACATAAGGAGATTACTCCCCATTAGTTCATATTCATGATGTAAATGTACTACATGTATCAAACATTTGAGCAGTTGTACTTATCAAAAAGTATTTCAAATTCATAGTTCAAAACTTACATTAAAAATTCGCTCTGACACCACTAAAACATGTCACACCTTACCCCTCTGTAAGATATGATATGATCCCGTAGTATACCTAATAAATTATCGAATTTTACCTACCGATAATCTATTAAATATACTACAAGGGATTTTAACAAAACAAATTCATTTTTAGGTTCAATGTGGTGGTAAAAGAATTATTTAAGTGTGTGTCATAAAATTTATTTTAAAAAAATAAGCATTTTTAAAATTTTTTAGAAAATCTGTATGGTGGTGGCTTAAAATTCAATAAACCAATTTTTGTTTTACCTATTGAAAAGTAATCTATCATAATTTATATACTTCAATCTTATCAATTCTATCATAAACAAAAAACATTTCATCATTTAATCCAAAAAGGAATTTAAACACTTGCACTCAGTAAAAATAAGGAAAATTAATATTACAAAGATTCACATTCGATTTAAGATACAAAATGATATTACAATAATTTACATGATTAAAGTCACAAAAAGTAAGATTGCAAAGTTTTTAGGTATAACTGCTCAAATAAACTTTATATACATATAGTTAAAATTACATCAAAATATAATTAAAAGGGTATACCAAAATATACCCGATGTCTATCCCAAAAGACAGCTCCAACTAAGCTCCAAGTGAGCTCACGCAACTACACTATCTTTTCCTTTACCTGCGACATTATACAAAAGCTATCACTGAGTGGTGAACTCAGTGGTGCATAACTAATAATTTAAAAACTAAAGGTATAATTTATCAAAGCAAATCAAAAGATGTATTTGCAATGTTCACATTTCCATGAAATCATCATAACATTTTCCAATCATTGATAAAATATATTTTTTTTTCATTTTAATCCCATGTTTATCAAGCAATTACAATTTAAAAATGTTGCCAAAAATTCACACAGTTAGACCCATGACATAAAATTTCACGATCAATGTCGTGTTGTACACCACAACAGAGCAAACTCCTCCCAATAACCAAGGCTAAAGGGAGGCACCAAAGGCTAGCTAGCAAATATGAGTACTCATTTAAAACTCAACCGGCAAGCCAGAGAGGGAAACTCAACCCCACAAGTGGAGGAGATCACATCTAATACGTCTCACTAAGCAAGCAAATGAGGAACACAAATCACATTGCCATGTCAAATGTGGTTTCAAAATATATTCAAAATAATTTCCATTCATAAAACACATTTATAAATCAATAAACATATTTAATTGTTGCAAATTTATGCACATGGTTGGCAACACATCAAGTTCGCAAAAACACTTGAAAACACGTTCAAATACCGGCTCACCCCTTTGCTATAATAAAATTAATGGCCAACGTCTTCCTTTCCATAATGTAAATTCATTTCACAATTCACAATCTTCAAAACAATGCAATTAATTCTTAAATGCATAAGAGAAATCATATTTAAGTCATACAAACTCATTCAACATGTTTATAATGTTAAAACAAAAGAAAAGTCTAGTTGTGCACAAACCTTATTTTAGTTCTCTTGACTTAGTTCCACTTCTCCCTTCTTTGGAAGGCTCTTTTTCTACTGAAAACACACAATTGAAGTGTCTCAATACTCATCCCAACTATCACCAATAGCTAATCAAAGAAATGCCTAATGAATTCCTAAGTTAACTATGGAAGTTAAATGAATCCTGGGTTCTAAACAGTTTTGGACTTCTACTATAGAACCCAATTTTAACCAAGTTCCAATCTAAATTTGGTAAGGTGATCTTCATGAAAATTGTTTCTTTATGTCTTAGTTTTATTTTCCTTTTTGAATCACTTAAGTTGAAGTTTTTTAGCTCTAGTTATGGTCAAATTACTAAACACTATTCCAAGTGTCTTACCCTGCAACTCCATGTTTTTTGGATTTTTACCTTAATTTTTCATTCCACTTCCAAGCATCTTATGCTCTGATTTTGGACCAGATCCCTAAAATAATATTTTAGGTCTTTGTCTTAAGTTTCTAAATCATTTTGAATCACTTCAATTGGAGTTTTGTAGAGGAAGTTATGACCTAATAACCATCCAGAGGTCACAGTATAATTTTGTTGAAGTGCAGGATTTCCAGATTTGGCATTCCTGATTTACCCCAACATTTCCCCCACTTTGCCCTATAAATTGGGTTTAGGTCCGAACATGAAGTTTTTAGTTCTATGTCTTATGCTTATTTTGGTTTTGGAATCACCTAATTTTCTATTGTGTAGCTTGAGTTATGACAATTTTGCCAAAACTGGTCGGATGCCTAATCCTTCACTTTTTCCAGGTTTAGTCCAGCATTAGGTCATATTTGTTGGACTAAATTTGTCTAGCGATTCGATTGGGTTAGGGTCATAATTTGACTTCATGATCTTCATAAGAATTGTTCTCTTATATCTTAGGATTCCATAGGTTCAAGAATCACCTAAATTTGAGTTTTCTAGAGTGAGTTATGTCTAATTGAATAAGTACTATTTATATGGTGATTTTCTCCAGGTCTAGAATTGCAATTTCGGATTCAAGCTCTAATTAAGTTCCCTATGGCCATTTTTTGGGCAGACTCTCTTCATGAAAGTTTTAGCCCTATGTCTTATGTTTCATTTCCAATTGGTTTCATAACAATTGGAGTTATGTAGCTAAACTTATGAGCCTTTAAGTGCAATAGACGCAAGTTGTCCAGATTCTAGCACAATGACCACACTCCTATTCTATTAATTTCTTTCACCAACCAACCTCAATTCTTATTCATACACATTCAATTGACCATCATTTAACCTCAGAAACATCAATTACACTTTATGCCATAAAAACCCTAATTTCACATCTTCCCAATCCATATAAATTTCATGCAATTTTCAACATGTTAATCATGTATACACCTCCCTACAACTTGAATTCAAGTTTAATATCATCAAACACATAAAAACCCTTATTGTATCCAAGCTGGCCGAATTTCAAGCTTAGGTTTCATGCAAGATTTTTTCAATTTCTTAAGTTAATTCCCCATCTTTCAACTCAAATTCTATGACTACAAAACTAAATTAACTTGGATAAAGCTTACCTCACTTGACAAATTTCCCAACTTCACAATCTTCAATTTTCCTTCAATCTCTTGCTTTCAATCTTCTTTTCATAATCAAACATTAAGCTTTTGTTCTAGTAGCTATGGAATTTATGGAGGGAGTTCAAGGATTTTGGAGCTTGGATGGCTTAACAATGGAGGAAGAAAGAGGAGGGAGATGAGTCGACCATATGGGAGAGAAAATGAAGAAGATATGCTTGAATTAAATGTTATTTGTCTTCTAATATAAACATCCTATATATTTTTTAATTTAATTTTAATTATAATTATTATTTTTATAACAATTTCATTAATGCCTTATATGGCCTATTTTAAATTTCCATACACATTCCTATATTTTTAATTCTCTCTCAAGGTGTGAATTGACCAAAATGCCCTTCATCAGGTTACAGTCTGTCTTTTTCCTTAATACCGATAAGTCCTTAGGTTTTGATTCACTTATTAGTGTTTATTCCTTTTTCATTTCTTTGTTTTTCAAATTCCCAATAATGTCAAAATTAATCCTTGATTTAGGACTCTACAAAGTTCCACATAAATTTAGTGTGACACCCCTTGCCCGTGTACAGTGTACCCGAGTAAGTAATGCCCCACGGTGTACCGACACACTCTAATATTCCTCAATTAGTTTATATCATGCTTTTGCATATAATTTATGAAATACAATTTATTTAAGCCATTTATCAAAAGTATTATTCATTTAAGGTTCCGAAAATTTTAAATTAAATCCGGCGGAGTACCGGCTAAAAATGGAGAAAACCGTTCTTCGGAACCTGTGAAAACACTTCCAAATAATTTTCAAACAAACCCAACTTCAATTCATCAACAGAGTCTCAATATCAAAAACTCAACAATATTTCTCAATTTCAGTTCTCAATAGCCTTTTCATTTCTCAAACATCCATTTCTCAGGGTTCTCATATATATAAATAACAATTAAAAGCTCAAATTACTTCCATACATAACCATAAATCTTTATTATTTACATGAACCTCAAAATACATTACATAATCCCAAATACATATGAGAAAATAAAAATTTAATTACAAAATGACAAAATGACACCTAGTGCCCTACCGATGCACTGCAGATAGTGAGGTGACACGGACACTGTGCAGATCTGCAGGATGAACTCACCCAGTCTGCGGTCTACTGGGCTCACGATCGGGATCTCCAGTACCTACGTGTGGCAAAGCAACGCACTAAGCAATAATGCTTAGTGGTGCAATAATATAATAAAAGAAAATAGCAAGAGAACGAATATATAGTGAATGTGTATGATTCATTTGTTTAGTATGGTTATATATACATTAATTCAGTAACTTTGTTCACTTTCATTCATTTGGTTGCCCAAGTAACCTACACTAGACGACTGGACTGGATAACGGGTAAACTGGCACTGGGTACCTAGCACCTCGGGCCGTCACACCATCGGTCACATATGCATCTCCCGGTGTGCAACAGAACAGCTAACCAGCTGTAAATAATATTAGGCACAAGGCCAAGTCTCAATACAAAGTCAGAATGGCTAAAAGCCATGAAATCACGGAATGGCATGTTGCCATGTGCAGTACTGCTAACTGAACCCTATTGGCATGCCAAACTATCCAAACCAATCATGTTAGGTATACTAGGGCATTTGAAACTTTTAAATTCTTCAATTTGTGAATTTCAAATTTTTAGTGTCACTATTCATCTTATTGGTCAACCACAATGTTGACTTTTAGAATAAAAATATGTACATTGACTTTGGCACCCCCAACATACCACATTTTGTGTTTAAAACTTGTTGGCACTAAGTGTTAATACCATTTCAAAGTGCAAACCAACACAAGCAGAATTTTCAGTTTTGGTGAGTTAACTTCACTGTTCCATTGGACACTGTTACTGTGGAAATTTGAAGAAATGTAAAACATGAAAGTTGTTCCTTATTTTATCTAGTTGAATTTCTTTTTTCGAATCACTCCAGTTGGAGTTTTGTAGCTCTAGATATGGTCCAAAAACCACAGCTGGCCGGATGCCCATTCTGCAGAAAATACCATATCTACAGTAACAGGAACAGTGACTTCCACTGCCATTTGGGTTAGGTTCTGGCCATAATTTGGGGTAGGTTTCTTCATGAAAGTTGTTTGTATATGTCTTAACTTGTTGATGTAAAAATTTCAGGTCAATTGACCAAATCTACAGTGAGTTATGGCCAAATAAACAGTTACTGTTCATTAGGTCAATTCTGCAGAATCAGTTGCAGGGTGTCCAGATTGGGGCCAAGTTTTGGTCCTCTTGCTTTGGTCTTTTGGGCATGGTTTCTTCAGCAAAAATGTGCCATTATAAGCCTAGTTTCATGTCCAATTGGCCAAACACCAATTGGACTAACACAGCCAAAGTTATGGCTGTGTAATTGGACTGAAATTTCAGTCCATTTGCTGCTGTCCTAGGGCAGATTTCACCTTCACTTTACCATACTATTTTTCAGTCCATTTAATGGTCAACTTAGCTAAAATGGTCACTAATTGACCATTAAAATGCTCTCTAATAATTTCCTAAACCAAATTTACATTTTGCTCACAAAACCCTAATTCAAATTCATGTTTTATACAAGTTATCTTAGTTAACTTTTAATCCATTATTCTTGTGTTTATAACCTTCCAACATAACTCTAGTTCACTTCAAGCTCATAAAAACTCTCCCTTCTATTCCATAGCTAGGGCAGCCAAAATTCAATATGTCATACACATAGGTTTTTGGTTCATTTAAATTACAATTCTTACCAGTTTCAAGTCCTAAACCATGAAAATAATGAGTTTTCAAGATATAGATGCACTAACCTCAAGTGGCAGAATTTTTCCACACTCAAAAGTTCACTTTCCTTCACTTTCTAGGCTGCCAAACACTTCCCTAAGAGATATGGTCAAGGTTTAATGAAAGGGGTTAGGGTTTAGTGGTGTAATAAAGGGAGAAATTAAGCTTGATTGAAAAAAATCAATGGAGGTGTCTAGGGCAATTTTCGGCTGGCTTTTGGGGAGGGAGGTAGCTGCTGCAATTTTTGTTATTTTGGTCTTCTTTTAGTCCCTTTTATTTGTTAGTCAATTAGTTGCTTAAGTGTGATTGGTAGGAAATTTTAAATGACATCACATTGATGTCATAATTTGCATTTTATTGATTTTTCTTCTCTTTTCTCCACTACTCATTTTCAATTTAATTTCTAGCAATGTTTCTTCATATTTTATGTTATATTAATTATTTACTCAACTGGACAAGTCGGCCAAAAATCACCTCTGAAGGCGAAATGACCAAAATGCCCTCCGTTTGGCTTAACGGGTCAAAATTGTCTGTATCGATTGAATAATTTTTCTAGGAATTTTCTTGGCATTATAATGCCATGGGAACCTCAGTAATCCTTCTCTGGAGTCCCAAAAATTATTTTATAATTTTTCCCCCGGGTCTAGGGCTCCTCGTTGCGAGAACCGCAACTTCCCTCCGGTTACCCATTGCTTGGGCACCGGCTCGTTTTACTTAGTTGTATTTTATTTCAAAAATTTTTACTAAGTGTTTCTTATTAATATTTGAGTTAATTATGGTCCCTCTCTTAAGTTTAATTATTTTTCCGGACATTCTAGCTGTCCGGACCGACACCGGTCACCGGAACAGTAGGATGTACGGAGTGGTTACCAGGAGGGTGTTACAACTCTTCCCCTCTAATTTAAATTTCGTCCTCGAAATTTACCTGATGCAAACAGTTGAGGGAACTGTTGCCTCATCGTCTCTTCACTTTCCCAAGTTGCCTCTTCGGTGTTGTGGTGCCTCCAAAGCACTTTCACTAGTGGAATCCGCTTGTTCCTCAACTCTTTCACTTCCCGAGCAAAGATCCGTAGAGGTTCTTCTTCGTATGTCAAATCTGGCTGTATTTCAATTTCTTCTCTGGAGATGACATGTGAAGGATCTGAGCGGTATCTTCTGAGCATGGACACGTGGAACACATTGTGGATCTTGTCCAGCTCTGGTGGTAAAGCTAGCCTATAGGCCACTGGACCTACACGTTCAATGACTTCATATGGGCCAATGAACCTAGGGCTTAACTTACCTTTTCTTCCAAACCTCAATACTTTCTTCCACGGTGACACCTTGAGGAACACTTTGTCGCCAACTGTGTATTCTATTTCCTTTCTCTTCAAGTCAGCATAGGATTTCTGTCTATCTGAGGTAACCTTTAAGTTGGCTTTGATTGATTTTACCTTCTCCTCAGCCTGTTTCACCAGGTCTGGCCCTACCAGTATGTCTTCACCCAATTCAGTCCAGCACACTGGAGTTCTACATTTTCTCCCATACAGTGCTTCATATGGGGCCATTTGGATGCTAGCTTGGTAGCTATTGTTGTATGCAAATTCTGCCAGTGGGAGGTATCTATCCCAACTTCCCTCAAATTCAATGACACAACTCCTCAGCATATCCTCAAGGACCTGACATATATTTCATGTTATTGTTATCATTTCAGTTCAATATTTGTATCAATTTCATTGGTTTCAATTATTTACCTGGATTACTCTTTCTGATTGCCCATCCGTCTGAGGATGGAAAGCTGTGCTGAAATGGAGTTGTGTACCCAAGGATTCATGCAACTTTTTCCAAAATCTCGATGTAAACCTTGGGTCTCAATCAGATATGATGGAAAGTGGGATTCCATGTAGTCTAACTATCTCACTGATATACAATTCTGCTAACCTCTCTAGTGAGTAGTCAGTCCTAACTGGCAGAAAGTGTGCTGACTTTGTCAATCTATCTACTATCACCCATGCTGCATCATGTTTCTTCTGGGTGAGGGGTAGACCACTTACAAAATCCATGGTGACTCGATCCCATTTCCATTCACGTATGCGTATAGGCTGTAACAAACCTGATGGAACTTGATGTTCTGCCTTGACTTGCTGACATGTCAAGCATTTAGTCACATAGTCAGCTATGTCTTTCTTCATACCAGGCCACCAATACTGAAGCTTCAGATCATGATACATCTTTGTACTTCCTGGGTGCATAGCATATACACTAGTGTGCGCCTCTTTCAGAATACTGGCCTTCACTTCCCCATCTTCTGGTACACACAGTCTTCCTTTGTAATACAGACACCCATCTGCTTTTACTTCATAGTCAGTTGCTTTTCCTTCTGGGATTTTGCTCATAATGGCCGTTAACTTTCCATCTGCCTTTTGCCCATCTAAAATCTACTGTAGCAAGTTTGGCCTCACTTGCAACTCAGCCAAAATAGTTCCATCTCGAATCAAAGTTAGACGGGCATTCAATGATCTCAAAGCTGTGATGGACTTTCTGCTCAAAGCATCAGCAACTACATTTGCCTTCCCAGGATGATAGTCAATCACACAATCATAGTCCTTCAGGAACTCAATCCATCGCCTCTGTCTAAGGTTGAGCTCCTTCTGGGTTGGCAAATATTTCAGGCTTTTGTGGTCTGTGTAAATATAGCACTTTTCACCATACAAGTAATGCCTCCATATCTTCAGTGCGAAGATAATTGCCGCGAGCTCTAGATCATGGGTAGGGTAATTCTGTTCATGTGGCCTTAACTGCCTGGAAGCATAGGCGATCACTTTCCCCTCTTGCATCAATACACACCCTAACCCATTATGTGAGGCATCACTGTAGACCACGAAGTCCTTTCCTGACATTGGGCGTGTGCTGCTGGTGCCTCTGTCAACATAGCCTTCAACTTCTCAAAGCTGGTGCGACACTTGTCATTCCAGTCAACTCGACATTCTTGTGTAACAACTTGGTCATTGGAGCGACCATTAGGAAAATCCCTTCACAAATCTCTGTAATACCAGCTAGCCCCAAGAAACTTCGACCTCGGTTGTATTCTGGGAGGCTTCCATTCCATCATCGCTTTTATTTTCTTGGGATCCACCTAATCCCATCGGTGACACTATGTGTCCAAGGAATGCAATCTCATTCACCGGAAGTCACACTTGGACAACTTAGCATCTGACTTCTTTTCTCTCAGGGTTTGCAGAACAATCCTCAAATGTTCATCACGTTCTTCCCTGGTCTTGGAATACACCAAAATATCATCAATAAAGACCACTACGAACCGATCTAGGTATGGATGGAAGATACAGTTCATAAGGTCCATGAATGCATTGGTGCATTAGTTAGGCCAAAGGGCATCACTGAAACTCATAATGCCCATACGGGTCTGAATGCGATCTTTGGCACATCTGCATCCTTCACCCATAGAATCGATGATACCACGATGCGAGATCAATCTTAGAAAATACTCTGCTCCTTCAACCGATCAAACAGATCATCAATTCTAGGCAACGGATATTTATTCTTCACGATCACTTTATTCAATGCTGGGTAATCAATGCATAGCCTCAAAGTCCCATCCTTCTTTTTCACAAAGCAACCTGGAGCTCCCCATGGTGACACATCGCGTATGAACCCCTTATCAAGCAACTCTTGCAACCGAAGTTTTCAACTCCTCAATTCGATGGGTGCCATCCTATAAGGAGCAATGGAAATGGGTGTTGTACCGCGTTGTCTCAATAGCAAATTCAACTTCCCTTTACGGTGGCAAACCGGGCAATTCTTCAGAAATACCTGCAGGAAGTCTCTCACTGTGGGTATGTCACTCAAGTTTGGCTTAGCCTGCCTAGTATCCACCACATGTGCTAGGTAGGCTTCATAGCCTTTTCTCATCATTCTTCTTGCAACTGTGGCTGAGATGACATTGGACAAGAAATCATCCTTTCCCCACAACTGTGATCTCATTACCCTCTGAAGTTTTTAGAGAAATTCTCTTTAATTTGCAATCAACTATTGCCTGATGACGTGACAACCAGTCCATTCCCAAAATCACATCAAACTCATGGAAGGGTAACTCAATCAGGTCGGCCAAGAATTCATACCCCTGAATCCTTAACGGGCAACCCTTGTATACTTTGTTCACTACTACACTGTGGCCTAATGGATTAGTGACCAGAATGTCTTGGTCACTCTCCCTACCAGATCCCCCTTTCTGGGTAGATTGATGCGGATGTATGAGTGAGTGGATCCTGGATCCACCAATGCATGCAGTGTAGTGTAGAGGAGAACGTACCACGATGACGTCAGGGCATCTTGCTCCTCCCGAGCTCTCGGGGCATAATTTCGGCAGGTGGTACATTATCGGCCTCTCTGTGGCTCGAGATCTGAGCCTCGAGATGGTCCCACGGCCAGTTTACGGACCTTCTACCCCTTGGTGGTGCAGAGCGGTGCATGCGCTTGTGTTGGAGCAGCTGTAGTAGTTCTGCGTGGACAGTTCCTCAGCTGATGCTCTATTGACCCACACCTCAAGCAGGCACCAGTCACTCTCCAACACTCCCCCTTATGCCATTTCTGACAGTGTGGACACGCAGAAGATGCTGGGGCTGGTCCCCTGAACCCCATCCCTGGAGAGCTGCCCACTGATGGTGTGGACTGACCTCTCCTAGGGGTGAACTGTGGCCTGGGCCCCTGAGACTGACCCTGACCATGTGGCTGAGCTGAACTCTGTGCAGGTGGACCCTTGAACTTCTTTCCAAATGCAGGAGCTGAACTAGACTGACCCGGTCCCCTCTTCTGCTGTCTCTCCCTTCTGGTCTGCTCACTGATTCTTACTTTTTCAACCTTTATTGCAGCTTCCACTAACTTGGTGAATTCTGTGATTCCCAAGGCAGTGAGCTGGATCTTGATGTTGTCATTTAGTCCCTCTTCAAATCTCTTACATCTTTCAGCTTCATTAGGGACTATCTCCCTTCCGTAGCGGCTTAATCGAACAAACTCCTTCTGATATTCGGCCACTGACAGCTGTCTCTGCCTCAGGTTAATAAACTCTCTTCTTCTCTCTTCCAGATATACAGTACCCACATATTTCTTCTTAAATTCTGAAAGAAAGAAGTCCCAAGTTACAGCTTCTGGCTGCACTTCACTGGACACAGTGTCCCACCACTCATATGCATCATCTTGCAGCAAAGAGATGGCAGCTTCCAAGTTTTGCTCTGAAGTGCAGTGGAGTTGTTTTAGTACTCTGCCTGTTCCGTTCAACCAATTCTTGGCTGCAATAGAGTCATCTTCTCTCTTGCCATAGAAGTCCACAGCTCCAAACTTTCTTAGTCTTTCCAGGTGTGATTTCTACTGTGGAGCTGGTGGTGGTGGTGGTGCTGGCATTACCCCAGCCATTTGTCTAAACAAGTCGGCCATTTGCTGAAACATGGCCTGTGGAGGCTGAGCAGGCTCTGCTTGAGCTGGCAGAGCAGATTCTCTCATGCCCCAGTCTCGATTCTTTGCCGGGTGGAGCATGACTCTCCACTTCCTCCTCAACGGCTCTCTGAGATGAAGGGTCCATATCCTATTCAAAATAAGAAAGATAAACAGATCTGCGTTAGTGCCACCTCGACTCTTACAAATGCAATGCATGGTATGGACTCAATCTAGGCCCAGAAACGCCTAAACCGTGCTCTGATACCACTAAATGTGACACCCCTTGCCCGTGTACAAGATATGCAGTAAGTAATGCCACACGGTGTACCGGCACACTCTAATATTCCTCAATTAATTTATATCATACTTTTGCATATAATTTATGAAATACAATTTATTTAAGCCATTTATCAAAAGTATTATTCATTTAAGGTTTCGAAAATTTTAAAGAAAATCCGGCCAAGTACCGGCTAAAAATGGAGAAAACCGTTCTTTGGAACCTGTGAAAACACTTCCAAATAATTTTCAAACAAACCCAACTTCAATTCATCAACAGAGTCTCAATATCAAAAACTCAACAATATTTCTCAATTTCAGTTCTCAATAGCCTTTTCATTTCTCAAACATCCATTTCTCAGGGTTCTTATATATATATAAATAACAATTAAAAGCTCAAATTACTTCCATACATAACCATAAATCTTTATTATTTACATGAACCTCAAAATACATTACATAATCCCAAATACATATGAGAAAATAAAAATTTAATTACAAAATGACAAAATGACACCTAGTGCCCTACCGATGCACTGCAGGTAGTGAGGTGACACGGACACTGTGCAGATCTGCAGGATGAACTCACCCAGTCTGCGGTCTACTGGGCTCACGATCGGGATCTCCAGTACCTACGTGTGGCAAAGCAATGCGCTAAGCAATAATGCTTAGTGGTGCAATAATATAATAAAAGAAAATAGCAAGCAAACGAATATATAGTGAATGTGTATGATTCATTTGTTTAGTATGGTTATATATACATTAATTCAGTAACTTTGTTCACTTTCATTCATTTGGTTGCCCAAGTAACCTACACTAGACGACTGGACTGGATAACGGGTAAACTGGCACTGGGTACCTAGCACCTCGGGCCGTCACACCATCGATCACATATGCATCTCCCGGTGTGCAACAGAACAACTAACCAGCTGTAAATAATATTAGGCACAAGGCCAAGTCTCAATACAAAGTCAGAATGGCTAAAAGCCATGAAATCACGGAATGGCATGTTTCCATGTGCAGTACTGCTAACTGAACCTTATTGGCATGCCAAACTATCCAAACCATTCATGTTAGGTATACTAGGGCATTTAAAACTTTTAAATTCTTCAATTTGTGAATTTCAAATTTTTAGTGTCACTATTCATCTTATTGGTCAACCAAAATGTTGACTTTTAGAATAAAAATATGTACATTGACTTTGGCACCCCCAACATACCACATTTTGTGTTTAAAACTTGTTGGCACTAAGTGTTAATACCATTTCAAAGTGTAAACCAACACAAGCAGAATTTTCAGTTTTGGTGAGTTAATTTCACTATTCCATTGGACACTGTTACTGTGGAAATTTGAAGAAATGTAAAACATTAAAGTTGTTCCTTATTTTATCTAGTTGAATTTCTTTTTTTGAATCACTCCAGTTGGAGTTTTGTAGCTCTAGATATAGTCCAAAAACCACAGCTGGCCGGATGCCCATTCTGCAGAAAATACCATATCTACAGTAACAGGAACAGTGACTTCCACTGCCATTTGGGTTAGGTTCTGGTCATAATTTGGGGTAGGTTTCTTCATGAAAGTTGTTTGTCTATGCCTTAACTTGTTTCTGTAAAAATTTCAGGTCAATTGACCAAATCTACAGTGAGTTATGGCCAAATAAACAGTTACTGTTCATTTGGTCAATTCTGCAGAATCAGTTGCAGGGTGTCCGGATTGGGGCCAAGTTTTGGTCCTCTTGCTTTGGTCTTTTGGGCATGGTTTCTTCAGCAAAAATGTGCCATTATAAGCCTAGTTTCATGTCTAATTGGCCAAACACCAATTGGACCAACACAGCCAAAGTTATGGCTGTATAATTGGACTGAAATTTCAGTCCATTTGCTGCTGTCCTAGGGCAGATTTCACCTTCACTTTACCATACTATTTTTCAGTCCATTTAATGGTCAACTTAGCTAAAATGGTCACTAATTGACCATTAAAATGCTCTCTAATAATTTCCTAAACCAAATTTACATTTTGCTCACAAAACCCTAATTCAAATTCATGTTTTATACAAGTTATCTTAGTTAACTTTTAATCCATTATTCTTGTGTTTATAACCTTCCAACATAACTCTAGTTCACTTCAAGCTCATAAAAACTCTCCCTTCTATTCCATAGCTAGGGCAGCCAAAATTCAAGATGTCATACACATAGGTTTTTGGTTCATTTAAATTACAATTCTTACTAGTTTCAAGTCCTAAACCATGAAAATAATGAGTTTTCAAGATATAGATGCACTAACCTCAAGTGGTAGAATTTTTCCACACTCAAAAGTTCACTTTCCTTCACTTTCTAGGCTGCCAAACACTTCCCTAAGAGATATGGTCAAGGTTTAATGAAAGGGGTTAGGGTTTAGTGGTGTAATAAAGGGAGAAATTAAGCTTGATTGAAAAAAATCAATGGAGGTGTCTAGGGCAATTTTCGGCTGGCTTTTGGGGAGGGAGGTAGCTGCTGCAATTTTTGTTATTTTGGTCTTCTTTTAGTCCCTTTTATTTGTTAGTCAATTTGTTGCTTAAGTGTGATTGGTAGGAAATTTTAAATGACATCACATTGATGTTATAATTTGCATTTTATTGATTTTTCTTCTCTTTTCTCCACTACTCATTTTCGATTTAATTTCTAGCAATATTTCTTCATATTTTATGTCATATTAATTATTTACTCAACTGGAGAAGTCGGCCAAAAATCACCTCTGAAGGCGAAATGACCAAAATGCCCTCCGTTTGGCTTAACGGGTCAAAATTGTCTGTACCGATTGAAAAATTTTTCTAGGTATTTTCTTGGCATTCTAATGCCATGGGAACCTCAGTAATCTTTCTCTAGAGTCCCAAAAATTATTTTATAATTTTTCCCCCGGGTCTAGGGCTCCTCGTTGCGAGAACCGCAACTTCCCTCCGGTTACCCATTGCTTGGGCACCGGCTCGTTTTACTTGGTTGTATTTTATTTCAAAAATTTTTACTAAGTGTTTCTTATTAATATTTGAGTTAATTATGGTCCCTCTCTTAAGTTTAATTATTTTTCCGGACATTCTAGCTGTCCGGACCGACACCGGTCACCGGAACAGTAGGATGTACGGAGTGGTTACCGGGAGGGTGTTACATTTAGGATAGTAACTAATCTTACAGTCACTTCCCATGTAGGTCACACATCGCTGGGACCTAGGCTCATTTAACCAATTTGTGCTTTATTTCTCTTATTTTTATCCAACCTTTTTTAATCTTTATTAATTTAATTTATGACATCTCTCTGTAATTTAATTATGGTTCTTGACATTTTAGCTGTCCAAACAAACATTAGTCATCAAAATAGTAGAATGCACGGAACTATCTAACATGAGGGTGTTACATTGGATCACCAACGGACAATCATTATACAATCTGTTTACCCTAACCTCTTGTCCTAAAGGACTAGTCACTAACATATCAAAATCTATGTTCTTGCAAGGAATAGCAGCAGAACACACAATTCTAGCACTAACATAGGAATGAGTGGAGCCGGGATCAAATAGTACATAAACATTTCTGTTAAAGATGGAAAAAAGCACCAGAAACTACATCTGATGTCTCAGCCTCTTCCCTCTGGTGCATGGTGTACACCCTGGTTGGTGCACCACTCTGCTCTGGTTGGTTCACTATGCCTTGACTGCCAAATGTACTCCCTCGGCCTCTGCCTCTGCCCCTACTATTTGTCTGTGATCCTCTAGAGGCAGATTCTTGGACTAATCCTTTAGCTGTGGTAGGTGGCACAGATCGGCAGGCACTAGTGAAATCCTTGGCAATATGTCTCGTTCCACCACAATTGTAGTAGGCTCCTATGGCCTTATAGCATACCCCTCCGTGTACCTTGCCATAAGTTTCACAGGTACGGATAGGAAAGGAATTCTTGAATGCTTGTTGACTCGATCTAGATGGCTTTTGTCTTGTGGATCTCCCTCTACCAAATCTATGAGTACTGGGTCCCCCAAAGTGCTTTCTCTTTCCTAAACCACTGCCTGAAGCTTGACTAGAAGTCTTTCCACTCTTCTCCTTTTCTGCCATTCCCTTTTCAGCTACGCTTTCTAACTCAATTCTTTCCAATTCAAGGGCTTGAGAGATCATTTCTGAGAAATTTCCATGTCTGAAACCAACCACTTATAGCCTCTGGCTAGGCCTCAACCCAGCCTCAAACCTCTTGCATCTATCTCTGCTAGTGGCTAGAAAACTCCTACATAGTGGCTCAAGTGGGAGAATTCCCTCTCATGGTCAGCCACAGTTCTCTCCCCTTACATCAAACTTAGAAACTTTTAGAGCTTCATGTCCACATATGTATCAGGGACATACTTCTATCAAAATTCTCTAAGGAAATCTTCCCAGGTCAAGACTGGAGGCTCTACCAAACTGTTAGAGATTGTCTTCCACCATTCATATGCATCCCCATGTAACAAAGAGACTGAGTACTCCAATTTCAAATCATTTGTTCATTGCAACTTCCTGAAGACCCTTTCCATCTGGTCTAACCATTGTTCTACTTCTAATGGGTCTACTGTACCTTTGAACTTTACAGCCCCATACTTCATCAATTTTTCATACTGCCTCGCTGGGGGTTGGGCTTGTACTGGGGGTTGGACTAGTACATTGTCAGCCATTTGTTCGAATAGTGCAGCCATCTACTATGCACAATGTGCAGGAAACTGTAAAGGTGGGCATTCTGAGAAGCTGGGGCCTCTCCTTATGCCTTAGCTATAACCGATTTCTCTACAGTGTTATCTCCTTCTTCCATTTCAATTCACAAGAAATTCTACTCCCTGAATAAACAACATAAGGAGATTTCTCTCCATTAGTCCATATTCATGATGTAAATGCACTATATGTATCAACCAATGAATTTGAGCAATTGTACTTATCAGAAAATATATCAACTATACAATTCAAAATTACATTAAAAACATGCTCTGATACCACTAAAATATGTCACATCTTACCCTCTCTGTAAGATATGACATGATCCCGTAGTATACCTAATGAATTACCGAACTCCTCCTACCGATAACCCATTAAATATACTATAAGGAATTTTAAACTAATCGAATTCATTTTTAGGTTAACAATTGCCAAACAGTTGAAAAATAAATTAAATGTTTGGGAATCGAAGAATTTTATTCCATGTCATTTTATGAAAATTTTGCGTGGTAACGATTATAATTCGGATAAACCAAATTTTAAAAACCTGTTTGAAATCAATTTATAGTAAATGATACACATAAATTGAACTAAATAAAAGCTCAAATCATTTCTTTTCATCCATTTAATATGAAGAAATAACATTCACTCATTTATAAATTTTACAACTCAAAAGATGTTTAATTGCAAAATTTACCAAACTACAAGATTACAAAAATTATTATTACAATTCATTCTATACAACTGCTCAATATCTTTACATACAAATAGTTTCAAATACATTAAAATGAAATTTACAAGGGTATACCTAAAATATACCAAATGTCTAACAAAAAATATGGCTCCAAGGTCAATCGCTCTACAGACTTCTCCTTTCCACTACCTGCGATAGCAAACAAAAGCTATCGCTGAGCATTGAACTCAGTGGTTTACAACTATAATCTTTAAACTCAATATAAAACATGATTTATCAAATTATAACAAAGAATTTGAAATATCCAAATGTTCCAAAAATCATAAAACCAATGTTACAACTTTTAATTGTACAAATCATTTGTTTCAATCACATTTTTATCAAAGCATTTACAAATCAATAATGTTGCCAACAATCACACAGTTAGGGCCATGACACAAAATTTCACAATCAATGTCGCATTGTACACCATGACAAAGTAAACTCACCCCAATAATCGAGGCTAAAGGGGGACACAAAGGCTAGCTAGCAATACGAGTGCTCATCCAATCTCAACCCCAACTGGCAAGTCAGAGAGGGAAGTTATATAATCAATCTCACCTCAATTAATGAGGGACACAAATCGAATTGCCATGCCAACTGTGGTTTCAAAATAATTTAAATAATTTCCATTCAAATAATCACATTTGCAAAATCAAATAATCACATTTTATTCATCATAAATTCCCATACAAGGGTGGCAACACATCAAGTTCTCAAAACGCTTCTAAAAAGCATTCAAACCGGCTCACCCCCTTGCTACAATAATTTCAATTAGCTAACATCTGCCATTCCACAATTATAAATCCATTTCACAATTCAAAGTTCTCAAAATAATGCATAAACTTCTCAAATCAAAAGAAAAGCAATATTGACTTATAGGAAGTTCATTCAATCCAATTACAAAATTTAAAATAAAAGAGGAAACTAGTTGTGCACAAACCTTCTTTCAAATTCCTTTTCTTAACTTAGTTCTTCCCTTCCTTAGAGGTCTCCTTATCCACTGAAAATTCACAAATTCAAAGTCTTAATATTCATTTTGACCTTTACCAATAGCTAATCAAATAAATTCCTAAGTTAACTATGCAATCTAATAACTTTTGGGTTCAGGGCAAGTTTGAGACCTAACTTTGGAACCCAATTTCAATTTAGTTCTAATCAAACTTTGATAATACATTGTTCATGAAAGTTGCTCCTATGTATCTTAGATTTAATTCCATTTTTGAATCACTCAATTTAGAGTTTTGGATCTCTAGTTATGGCTAAAATAC